>NC_041401.2:37571052-37916052 GCF_900747795.2 Erpetoichthys calabaricus
GATATTGCGTCAGCGCCATAGTTGAAGCCCCTAACGTTGCGGTCAGCAAGTCGGCTAACATCCGCCATGTGCCGTCTTTCAGTTGCGAGAAGCAGATCATAGAATGGTTGAAACTGTTGCCCCTAACGTTGCGCCACGGCGTGTGCTTCGTTTATACCTCGTGTCTTCTCATTAAAGTTTTATCTCGCGAATATGTTATTGCAATCCGCAGCGGGAGCGTTTCTATAAACTTAATTTAAACTTACGTTTTACACCGTGCTTTGTTTCCCTTATGAACATGCTTGTATGCTTAACTCGCTCCGTTCTCAATTGTTTAATTAATTTTTTGCTCTTCGCTGTTTGCGGCTGTTCCTCCATTTCCCCCTACTTCGTTCTTTTATCTCGCGAATATGTTATTGCAATCCTTAACGGGAGCGTTTCAATAAACTGATAGAAAATAGTTTTGCATTTACCTTTTTAGTAAAAGGCGAGCTTTTAAGCCTGAGAAATCACCCCGTAAATGCACACGTTTAATTGGACATGTGTTAATATGTATGGTTACACAGTATTAAAAGACAGTGAACAACGTCAGTTACCTTTCTTCCCGCGTTTGATAAAAGGTGAGCTTTTAAGCCTCACAAATCACCCCGTAAATGCACACGTTTAATTGCACTTGTGTTAATATGTATGCTCACACAGTATTAAAAGACAGTCAAAAATTAACGTCATTTACCTTCGTTCCCGCATGTGACTCGTGCTGTAAATGTCTTCCTTGTTTTTAGTTCACGTGATTACGTAGGAGGCGTGATGACGTGATACGTGACTCCGCCTCCTCCATTACAGTGTATGGACAAAAAATATGTTCCAGTTATGACCATTATGCTTTGAATTTCGAAATGAAACCTGCCTAACTTTTGTAAGTAAGCTGTAAGGAATGAGCCTGCCAAATTTCAGCCTTCCACCTACACGGGAAGTTGGAGAATTAGTGATGAGTGAGTCAGTCAGTCAGTGAGTCAGTCAGTGAGTCAGTCAGTCAGTCAGTCAGTGAGTGAGTCAGTCAGTCAGTCAGTCAGTCAGTCAGTCAGTCAGTCAGTGAGTCAGTCAGTCAGTCAGTGAGGGCTTTGCCTTTTATTATTATAGATTAGTGGAGCCCTGTGTGCTCATGCTCAATGCAGACAAATGAGAAGTCAAGCAAAATTACACCTTTTATTGACTAACTAAAATGATTACAATATGCAAGCTTTCAAGGCAACTCAGGCCCATTTTTCAGGCAAGATGAAGAAGAGGCCTGAGCAAACTCAAAAGCTTGCATATTATAATCTTTTTAGTTAGCCAATAAAAGGTGTCATTTTGCTTGGCTTTTCTCTAGTATATGGACAAAAAAGAGGTTCCAGTTATGACCGTTACGCTTTGAATTTCGAAATGAAACCTGCCTAACTTTTGTAAGTAAGCTGTAAGGAATGAGCCTGCCAAATTTCAGCCTTCCACCTACACGGGAAGTTGGAGAATTAGTGATGAGTCAGTCAGTCAGTGAGGGCTTTGCCTTTTATTAGTATAGATTAGTGGAGCCCTGTGTGCTCATGCTCAATGCAGACAAATGAGAAGTCAAGCAAAATTACACCTTTTATTGACTAACTAAAATGATTACAATATGCAAGCTTTCAAGGCAACTCAGGCCCATTTTTCAGGCAAGATGAAGAAGAGGCCTGAGCAAACTCAAAAGCTTGCATATTATAATCTTTTTAGTTAGCCAATAAAAGGTGTCATTTTCCTTGACGTCTCATTGCATCCATAATGGCTAACACAGAACAACACCCTAGTACTACAATGCAGACTGAAGAAATCTAACAGAATAGCTTGCTTTATCAGTTAGATTCATTTACATATAATAGTTAGAAAGCATTCTAATTACACCGGATAAATGCTTCACATGCATCACAGAAAAAGTAATGGAAGGAATTATTAAGGATAAGATTGAACAGCACATGGCCAGGACAGAAGTTTATATGAACAGTCAGCGTGGGTTCAGAAGAGGGAGGTCGTGTTTTACTAACATGCTGGAATTCTATGAGGTGGCAACAAAAGGATATGATCAAAGTGGAGCATATGATATTATTTATCATGACTTTCATAAAGCATTTGAGAAGGTGCCACATGAAAGGCTGGGCATCAAACTAAAAGAAGTGGGAGTTCAGGGTGATGTTGTTAGATGGGTGAAGAATTGGCTCAGACACAGGAAGCAGAGGGTAATGGTGCAAGGAACCAAATCAGAATTGGCTGATGTTAAAAGTGGTGTTCCACAGGGGTCAGTGCTAGCGTTGCTGCTATTTTTAATATATGTATGATTTAGATAGGAATATAAGTAACATGCTGGTTAAGTTAGAAGATGATACCAAGATATCTGGATTAGCAGATAATTTGGAATCCGTTATATCATTACAGAAGGACTTGGACAGCATACAGGCTTGGGTAGATTTGTGGCAGATGAAATTTAATGTCAGTAGATGTAAAGTATTACACATAGGAAGTGAAAATGTTAGGTTTGAATACACCATGGGAGGTCTGAACATCGAGAGTACACCTTATGAGAAGGATTTAGGAGTCATAGTGGACTCTACGCTATCAACTGTCAGAAGCCCTTAAGAAGGCAAACAGAATTTTAGGTTATATAGCAACTTGATGTGTGGTGTACAAGTCCAAGGAGGTTATGCTGAAGCTTTATAACACACTGGTGAGACCTCATCTGGAGTACTGTGTTCTGTTTTGGTCTCTGGACTACAAAAAGGACATAGCAGCACTAGAAAAAGTCCAGAGAAGAGCGACTAGGCTGAATCCAGGACTACAGGGGATGAAGTAAGATTTAAAGAGCTGAGCCAATTTTAGTTTAAACAAAAGAAGATTAAGAGGTGACATGATTGAAGTGTTTAAATTATGCAGGGAATTAGTACAGTGGATTGAAACTGTTATTTTAAATGAGTTCATCAAGAACATGGGGAAACAGTTGGAAAATTATTAAGAGTAAATTTTGTACAAACATTAGGAAGTTTTTCTTAAACAGTGAACCATAGACATTTGGAATAAGGTACCAAGTAGTTTGGTAGACACTAAGACATTAAGGATTTTCAAAACTAGACTTGATGTTTTTTTAGAAGAATTAAATGGATAGGACTGGCGAGCTTTGTTGGGCTGAATGGCCTGTTCTTGTCTAGATTGTTCTAAAGTTCTAATGTTCTAATGGTGCATTCCTTAAGAATCCCCATGCGATTAAGTACCATCCAAGGTTCCCAAAAATAGTTAATCATTAAAAGTCTTGGGTAAATATGTGGTTCATAGAAATAAAACTTCTTATATGTAAACTGTTATCAGAGAACAAAATATAAATTTAAAATGATTTTTTTCATGGACACTTTGACTTTAAAGAAAAGTGATCTCATCAGGCAGCAGTATAACTTCAGTCATTACATCTAGAGCTTCTTTTATTAACATAAAACTTTAAAAACTATACAACTGAATCATCCAAAAAAATTATAGGCTAA
Organism: Erpetoichthys calabaricus; assembly: GCF_900747795.2. Taxonomy (NCBI): domain Eukaryota; kingdom Metazoa; phylum Chordata; class Cladistia; order Polypteriformes; family Polypteridae; genus Erpetoichthys; species Erpetoichthys calabaricus. The sequence goes on from NC_041401.2 coordinate 37,574,568, forward strand.
ATTGCTTTCTCAATATGAGTGTGAGTGTGCCCTGAGATGGACCGGTGCCACATCCAGAGTCAGTTCTTGCTTTCCTCTCAAAGTTGACTCCTATCCTATCCTATCTCCTAGTGACCCTGAAACTTGGTTAATCGATGGACATCTGCTATGTGCAGACAGGCTTACAACTTTTTTTTAATACATTAATCTGGATAATCTTGGTACAGAAGCTATAGATATGAGTCTTAAAAAGTACCTAGAAGGCGCTGTTTCCTAGCCTTTGGTAAGCAATACAGTGGTACCTCGGTATACGTCCTTAATCCATTCCAGATCCTTGGACTTATACCAAACAGGACTTATACCAAACGAATTTTTCCCATATGAAATAAACGGAAACTGTCCGTTTATTAATCCATTCCCATGAAAAAAAAATCCTATTGTTATTAGCATATTATACATTGATGGGGTTGTATAAAATAATTTAAACACTGCTTAATACTAAAATACATAAATACATAAGCAATTAGATGAAATAAATGAAAATTTAACCTCACTTTACCTTGCTTGTTTGGTAATCGATTTCATCCCCTTCGCAACATTAGTCGATTTAATAACGTCTTTGTTTTTCACAATCGTAGATACCGTCGTTCTCGGCATACGGTATGCAGCAGCCAAGTCCCGGATACGCATGCCACCTTCATACTTTTCAACAATCTCTTTTTTCACCTCCATGGTGATCCTAACCATTTTCTTCGTTGCTTGGCTCTTCTCATTAACTTTCTTAGAACTCATGGTTAATGAATTTACTAAAAATTTACACGAAAAAATACAAAATCACAGAGAGTTATAGTGCGGGTTGTTCACTGAATGCTAGCAACTGCCGTACTGACACTCATGGGCAGTCATGGCTTTGTCTCGAGAGAGGTAAACAAGGGTAGCGTGCAGTGTTCTAACAAAGGTCGTATACCAAGCAAAATTTTTCGCACCCAAACAAAGCGTATACCAAGTTGGACTTATTCCAAAGCAGACGTATACCGAGGTACCACTGTATTTTGTTCTATACTCCACTCAATCAATTACTAATAGAATAGAAAGGAAGTGAGGTGAAAAGAGAAATCAGTACACCCACCTAACATCACACTGATATGTACAGAAGTGTTGGCCCCTCATCCTTAGTAGTAAACAAGCCAGCCTGTCCAAGTGAATTTACAAATAGCACAGTACTCATTGAGTTCCAATAGTTTATCTTATGTCTGTTTATACAAGAAGACAGCCAAGACTTCCTAATTGTAATACCTGCTCTTCAAAAAGCTAGAATAATCAGAGCTTATACTCATATGTTGAATTCTTATCTTTCTTAAAAGGAATGGCATACTTCTGTTATTTGGGAATATTGTATGTTAATGATAGAGTTTACAAAAATCAAGAAATTAATCCAATCAACAGCTTTAGGGGAACATTTACAACACATTCCTTTCTCTTAATGTCAGTCCAACTACTAATTTCATTTCATGGTGTATGCTTCCTGAACGTTTTGAGTACTTTGTCTCAGTAATCATTGCAAGACATGTTGGAGTGTAGCTTTCTGGTGTTCTCTGCTGAAAACCAAACAATAACATATGACACATGCTGAGAGTGAATCTGCAAAATACATTTGTGATATAAGTTATGTTTCTCTCTAGTAAAATTCACCCCAGGCCATATAAAAAGAAAACCATTTAATTCCTGTCTGGTAGCGTTTTCATGCATCAATTCCACATCTAAATAATCTAATCTAAACCTAAATAAAGATTATTGCTGAAAAGAAAAAAATCACCGGACTCATTTTTTTTTTGATTTGATATGCTTTATTAATCTCCAAGGGGAAGCTGTCATTTCGCATGACCTTTGGAGGTCAGAGCACAGGGTCAGCCATTGTACAGAGACTAGCATAGCCTTCCTACCCCCTCATGGGTATTCTGTAGTGAAGTCTGTACTGAGCTGTGTAATTTGACAACTGAATCTTTCCATCCAGTGATTCCAATGCTCCCAATATCTGAGATTTTCCATAGGTAGGAAGGCAGCTTGCCAGTAGAGCAATGGCACAAAGTGCATATCAAGATCTTGAGTAGAGAAACAGAATAGAGGAGGATTACTAATAGTTTATAAATATTGTGTGACTTATATGTTTGTACCAATGACTAACAAACAAAGATGCAGTATGCACAGCTAATCAGTAGCTCTAGTCGGGGTATGCTAGGTTAAAGTAGTGAGACTTCAGTCTGGATTTAAAAGCTGAGACGAATGGAGCATCTCTTATATAGGCAAGCAGATCATTCCATAGCTTCGGGGCCCTGTAACTACAAGCTCGACCTCCCACTGTTATTTTAATAATTCTTGAAACTTGAAATCTTAATATTCACTCTAGTTTGTAAGTAATGATATTTTCAGATAAATAAGCAAGGCCTTGGCCATTTAAGGCTTTACATGTTAAAAGGAGAATTTTAAAATCAGCCATAAACTAAATTGGTATAATTGGTAGCCAGTGTAAGGACTTAAGTACTGGAGTTATGTGTTTGTCTTGTTCTTGTAATAATTCTTGCAGCAGTATTTTAGATAACCTGAAAGCTGTATAAAGAACAATTTGAATATCCATGGAACCCTGAATCGCCCTAGTCAATCCTATTAGAAATAAATGCATGAATTAATTTCTCAGTATCCTGCATATATGGAAAACATACACATATTTATAATTATTTCCAAACATACAATGGATTCAGAAAGTATTCAGACTCCTTCACTTTCTGCACACTTTATTGTGTAGTAGATTTAGTTATAAATGAATACATTTGCCATTTCTGCCCATCATTTAATACTCAATAATCCATTATGGCACAGTGAAAACATATTTAAAGAAAGGTTTTTTAGAAAGTGAAGGGAACTGAATAGTTACTTTTCTTTTTTGAATGTTCTTGTTTTATAGTCATTCCAGTGTGTGTTCAGAGCAAAGTGTGTGTGTAATATTTATTTATTTACTTATCTATCTATTTATGTATTTATTTATTTATTTAGAGAGCTTCTGCAAAAAGCCCAATTCCCCCGGAGGACAAATAAAGTTCTAAATATCTCTTTGAATCTACTGTATTAGGTTGACGTCACATATTTTTTCAAAAAGGTTTTCAGATTTAATATAAATGAAACACTGAAACCGCTCATTCATACTTCATCAAATCTTTTTACAGACTATTTTCTGAGCAGTCAGTTACAGTGCAGCTTGCCGCATATCTATATATATAAAATTCTTTTCTCGTTTGAAACGGAAATTACGTATGACCACGCGATATGGAAATTACATATGAAACGGAAATTACGTATGACCACGCGATATGGAAATTACGTATGACCACAGAACATATTATAATACAGGAACTAATCACTTCGTTTGTGGACGCCATTTTTATATCGTCTTTACGAATTGTTATTATTTGTGTGAGAGTTATTTCACTGATATTAAAAAGAAGTAAACACAAACATGCCAAGAAGTTTTATTTATTCGTCCACGTGACTGTCGCGGAAACTGCCACATTGTAACTTTTTTTTAGTTGGCAGTACTTGACAGTAGAAGAGATGAGGAAAACAGCTTTGTGTCTTTCTACTTTTTAACTGTGCCGAGCTGTAAACAATGTGAAGACGAGACTGCCTTCGGCGGCTAGGGGTTGTGAGAACAAAGTGGACGCTGGGAGGCACGGAATGTCGGGCTGCTCCGCCGGGTCGAGAGCTTCGCAGTTTCGGGCAGCATCCTCTTTTCTCCCACTGTTTGTGACACTTCAAGTGCCTCGTCGGCTCCTGGGAGAGTGGAAATCTTTGTGAATGAGTGTAATCGGCGCCATTGAAGCAGGACTCTGTTTACCCAAGACTATCAATTTGCTCTAGTAGTAACGTCTTTCACACACTTCCCAGTGGCATTTTTGGGCCAGTGGGGTATCAAAGAGTAGGGGCTGACACGCTTTCCATGGTGGTCTCTGGCCCCTCAAGAAAGTTCCATCCAGGTCCTACCATTCGTCTCAAAATCCAGTTTTCTTAATTTTCCCATGGAATAAATGAACTTTATCTAATTTAATCTAATCTATATCTAACTAGTCAATCTTTGACCCATGACAATGATCTCAGAGAATGTACCTTGTGCTTTTTTTACCTTCAGCTAACACGTCTGACCTCAACTATCCTCTTTATCGGTTGTAGCCAGTCACGCAGAAGGCCAAGCAGCTCAGCAAATCTTATAACTGAGTAATGGAGCACAATTACGCCTAACTGTTCCTGTTTTCTTCCTAGTAAATGTTTTTATCACTAGTGTATTACATGTCTAATCAGTACATGGATAAGGAAACACACAGTACATGATTAGTCCATCATAGTCAATCCCTATATCAAAACAACAATACATCACTTTGCAGTCATGTGATTATCTTGCAAATAAAACAATTAAAACATTACAATTATTTTTTTTCAGTGTTCCATAACTTGGTAAAATCGCATTAGAATAATAGACTATAAGAATATTACTTTAATCCACGTGATTGACTCAGTGGGTGATTCTGAGTAAATTAGGTAAAGTGCCAGAAATACAGATATTTTAAACACCTGTAAAAATTGTATAATAGCTGTTTATTGTGTATAAATCACGATATGCCATCTGCATCTGCGCAGGAATCCGCTCAGGCTCATGTTCCTTCTCTGCTACTCATCCTCCCTGAGATGGCAGTACTGATGCTCAAGTCAAGTCAAGTCAAGTTGGGGAGCATGCACTGGTACACTGCATTGCCGCACCCACTACACGACGAAATAACTCGGGATCCCGGTTGGCAACCCCCCAGGCAGACATGCGGTCCAGTCTCACCTTCCGGAAATGACCCTCTATCTGCCGCAGCCAGGTGTTACGTGGTCGACCCCTTGGCCTGGTCCAGCCACTCGGGTCCCCAACAATGAGGATCTTACGAGCTGGGTCACCCTCAGGGAAACACGCCACATGGCCGTAGTGCCATAACTGACGCTCCCTCACAATGCAGGTAATGTGACTGATTCGGGACTCCATGAGCAACCACTCATTCGACACAAAGTCAAACCAGCAGTACCTGAGGATTTTCCGGAGAGACACAGTACCAAAGGAGTCCAGTCTTCGTCTCAGGTCACTGGATAGCATCCATGTCTCAAGCTCAAGGTCTTATTATTAGAGAAGTGCCTTCTCAGCCCATGGAGAGCGAATGCCCCATACACAACAACAGGCTCTCTCTTTCAGTTTGCCCCTCTCATTATACCATCTTAATACAATTCAGTCCAAAGGAGGAATTATCACAAGAAGAATTCCTTTAAGGTTGTTCCAACATTTAAATTAATCTATTAAAACTCCAATGGATAATTCAAACATAACAAAGCTTTTGTTTATCAGTTGATTAATACATTGTTAAAAGCACAAGCTTAGTGCTGCTGTTTGGGGGACTGATTTAAAAGGACACCGCGGATAGATTAACTGTTGACACATTTGTTCACTGGTTTATCTTTTTTGTCCACAGCCAGAGCAAAGCATGGATGAATCCCTCTGATCTCACCTTGGATTCTGCATCTGACCTGCCATATTGTCAGTCCTGTAGAGATCCAGATCAGCTCCCTCTACAACATATGAGTTGTAAGAAGGCATATCACTGAGTTTGATCTACTTATTCTCCCTTTTTTTCCTCTATGGTAATTAAATTGAGATTTCCTTTATTACCGCAGTCCTTTTTGTCTGATCTGTTCTTATTGCTGCCAGTAGGACGCTAAGTCAAATTGTCCAGTAAACAAGGCTTGACAAAGAGAATGTGCATTACTTGTCTGAAGTATTCAGTAAGCAAATGAGCCTATTTTTGAACACTGATGAGGCTGATATTATCTCTACTTTAAAAGCTTCAGAAATGCCCAATGATCCTGCTTGTCCTCTCTAGGAAAAAAAATCTGCTATAGCAGAGATCATTTGTATATTTAGGAATTGGTAAATAGAAGATTAGACAAGAATTATAAACAGGCTAATCAGATTAAATTGAATTAGGGAAAATGTTTCTGTGTATTGTATATAAGTAAAATTATAATGTGAACTGCATAGCTATCAAGACAATTGAGACTGTTTGAACTTTAGCCCAATGACGTCAACAAGGAGGGATTTTGTTAACCAGACTTCCCTTTAAAAATAGCAACAGGTCCAGATACCTACGGGGTTGTTATTAGAATTTGGCCGTTTTGTCACCAAGTACATTTACACAACTTCGTTTAGAGCCAGGAGAAAGTGATAGGTAATAGCTTAATAGCATAAGGATCCATATTACTAACCGAGAATGGTAAACCGGATGGACGCAGGGACATCCAGCCATGGGCCATAGACGCAAAAGACGTACTGCGCAGGCGATGCAAAGCAACGTAAAATAAGAAACCACAAAACCCCCCTTCCAAGCAACGGAAACCGGATGCAAAGCAACGTAAAATAAGAAACCACAAAACCCCCCTTCCAAGCAACGGAAACCGGATGCAAAGCAACGTAAAATAAGAAATGAGGCGCCCATAGCACACAGAAAAAAGGAGTCAGACGCGAAACGGAACACACACAAAGAAGAGAATTGAGACCCACGACACACAAACACCCCCTCCACTAACAGTGATAAAATAAAGTGAGGCATGCCCCCTAGCACAAAAAAAAAAAAAGAAGTCGGACGCGAGCGCCACACAAACCCATTGGACACAAAACGGGACAGACTACGGACATAGCACACGAAACATACACAAAAAGCAGGATTCGGACCCACGACCACACTAACATAAATAAGAAATGAGACACAAAGCACCATTACTAAACGAACCATCCGTATTAAATATACGTCATCTGAACACATTCAAATTATGCAGCATAGGTCGATCTCATTACACTGATGCATTATTATCCGTTCAACCACAGAAAAGGCTCCATATTAACAGTGAGTGCGATCCTCCTTATTACTTATCCATATTTATAACGCTGAAGAACAAACAAGTCATGAATTCACGCTCACGGGTACAAAACGATATGGCTCAAGTGACGGGACCAAACACACGAACCCGCATGAAAAAAAACAATACATGTCGGTCGACTAACTGACATACAAAAACGGGCAAGGCTCAATACAAACAATGACCGCTGTAAACTGCAACGGGCTTCTCACACAGCACAGGCAAATCGATTACGGCTCCAGAATAGCACGTCCCAAATCCTGCACATACAACGACGCGCCTCTCAAACGGCACAGGCAAAACATACACGTCAAGGACATCAACAACAGACACCTGCTAAATGATTGCGCCAGTTAGCTGACAACGTGTTCAATAATGAGTCCACTATTCATGAAAATTCATTGGGATTAATGAATGTCATTTGCAATCATTGTGATTCACTTAACTTCCCTGAAGAAACAACTGGCAATACAAGTAATGAATTTACACGTTATTGTCAAAAGGGTCAAATTTGACTGCCTCCTTTACATTCATATCCTGCATATCTACAGAAGCTTCTAACTAACGAAGTACCTGAAAGTAAAAACTTTATGAACTGCATTACATCCTACAATAGTTCATTTGCTTTTGCATCTAATGGCATCCACTCACTTACTCAACACCATTCATAAACTTCTACAAACGTTGATGATTAATAATATTCCCTTTGAAGGAAAGGTACTTTTATTAGGAGGAGATTTTACACAGTGCTTAGCTATTGTTCCACATGTCATGCGCTCGGCTATTCTTCAGTCCACCTTAAAATACGCAGACAATTGGCATTGCTTTCAAAAGAGTTACGGAGATATTTGGAACAACAATCTCATTACACCAAATACCCCTTTTAACACAACGAACTATATTCTGTCCAAAAAATATTAATGTTGATCACATTAATAACCAGGGGCCTCATGTATAAACGGTGCGTACGCACAGAAATGTTGCGTACGAACGTTTCCACGCTCAAATCGCGATGTATAAAACCTAAACTTGGCATAAAGCCACACACATTTCCACGGTAACTAATACCTTGGCGTACGCAATTTCTCCGATCGGTTTTGCAGACTGGCGGCACCCAGCGTCAAAGCAGTGCTACTGTTCCTGTGTGATCACCTTTCTTTCTTAGATCCACATTCCTAACGCGGCTTTATAATTACACTGAAACTAACTGCATATTGTTTATTAGTGTAATGCATCTGATTGTAATTAACCTGCAGCAATATAATGGTCCAGGGAATAGCCATAGTATTCCAAATACCATAACTGCTTTAGCGTTGTAACTCTCACTGCATCTTCTTCTTTCAGCTGCTCCCGTTAAGGGTTGCCACAGCAGATCATCTTTTTCCATATTACTCTCGCTGCACCACTCGGAGTATTTATATCACTGTATCTGAGTGGGGAATCACAGCAGCAGCTGAAATATCAGTATACAGCATGAAGCAGACGCTACCTGAGCCAAGGCAAAACGCTTTATAGAGACTTCCCAGTACGGACTTCACGGTTTAGAAAAGGTTTCATCCCAAGAACTCTAAACGCACTCAATCAGTCCATCAAGTGCTCCTTATATAACTGTTTACTTATAAGTACAATCACCTCACTGTAAACTTGCACTACAGTTATAATATTGCACAACCTGCGCCACTTTATAAAGTGCGTATTTACATATGATGACGGTATTCATTTTTAAGATGAAATGCAGCAAAATATGTTGATTATATTATACAGATAAAACTTTAACTTCATTTAAATAATCTGTATTGTTAATAATTAAACATGTGAGGACACGGTGCCGCAGCGCTAGCTAGTTCAGGGATTGTTCCTGCATTGCGTTGTATTCTTGCGCTGATGCGACACTGGAAAGATAGACGGATAGAATAATTAAACATGTACTACGAAGATATTTCGATGTTCCTTAAAAGTTTTGAAGAATCGGCGTTCTAAGCTTACAGATGGCTTAACGTCTATTACAGAACTGATTGTGTGGCGATTGGTCATTTGGAGAAAGAAAAGTAAGGACAGGAATTGGAGGTTAGTACGTTTGAAAGAGACAGTACTTCTGTAATAAATTATTTCATCGAAGGTCGCACATGGCGCAGCAAGCCTCTTGCGTAAGATATGAACAATCACTGCGCCACCGTGTTCCCATGTTTAATAACATGCTTTCATTCCTATCATCATGAAAATGATATCACGTATACATGTCAGTATTTTAATTATTCAGAGAGCTGTAATATCACGAATGTAATGGATTCTGTGTCGGAGAAAGAGAAAGAACGGAAGCACGTAGTGATTCACATACATAGAGCACATAGAAGATCAAATACAGAACAAAGCATTTAACGTGCTTCTTGAGAAACTAGTAAAATAAACGATTTTAAGATGAAGTTTATGATGTTCTACTTTAATGGCAAAATAAACTACGTGAAATTTTGAGATTAAAGTTGACATTTCGTGCTTTTTTACAACTGTGTGCCTTTTTTTTTTTCTGTACCCTGATAAGCTTTCATATGACACTCAGACGGTGGGCTACGACTCGCCTTTTCACGGCGACTTTGATATGTGATTTCTTTTTTATTTCGGGCACTGTGCGACTTTGTGAAGTTGAGCCTTCGAGTTTCTCCGACACTCTGTCACTCGATCAACTTCCTTTTGTTGATTATACCACTGTTTAAACCAACAAATAGTACGTTTTTCCTTTTCCTCCACTTGGTATTCGCTGAAATTCTTATATTTCCCCCGTGCTTTTCCCATTGTCTTTTCACAGAAGGCTATTTATATTGATTTGCATATTGAAAGAGGCGTAATTCTGGGAGGAGTTGGGGCGGGACAGAAGGCGCGTGCACGTGCGTTACTTTTCACGCCGATCGGGATTTATGTAGTTGAAGAACGTGAAAGTATGCGTGCGCACAGATTCCTGCATCTGGATTTTTCTGTGCGTACGCACAATCCCGCTTTTGTGCTTACGCCATGGTATAGTGTGAGTTCTACGTACGGTGTTATACATGAGGCCCCAGGTGATTTCATTACTTCCTGGAGTGGCACAGCTCGGACCCACGACCACACTAACATAAATAAGAAATGAGACACAAAGCCCCATTACTGAACGAACCGTCCGTATTAAATATACATCATCTGAACACATTCAAATTATGCAGCATAGGTCGATCTCATTACACTGATGCACTATTAACCGTTCAACCACAGAAAAGCCTCCATATTAACAGTGAGTACGATCCTCCTTATTACTTATCCATGACGGGACCAAACACACGAACCCGCATGAAAAAAAACAATACATGTCGGACGACTAACCGACATACAAAAACGGGCAAGGCTCAATACAAACAATGAACGCCGTAAACTGCAATGGGCTTCTCACACAGCACAGGCAAATCGATTACGGCTCCAGAATAGCACGTCCCAAATCCTGCACATACAACGACGCGCCTCTCAAACGGCACAGACAAAACATACACGTCAAGGACATCAACGACAGACACCTGCTAAACGATTGCGCCAGTTAGCTCACAACGCGTTCAATAATGAGTCCACTATTCATGAAAATTCATTGGGATTAATGAATGTCATTTGCAATCATTGTCATTCACTTAACTTCCCTAAAGAAACAACTGGCAATACAAGTAATGAATTTACACGTTGTTCTCAAAAGGGTCAAATTTGACTGCCTCCTTTACATTCATATCCTGCATATCTACAGAAGCTTCTAACTAACGAAGTACCTGAAAGTAAAAACTTTATGAACTGCATTAAATCCTACAATAGTTCATTTGCTTTTGCATTTAATGGCATCCACTCACTTACTCAACACCATTCATAAACTTCTACAAACGTTGATGAATAATGATATTCCCTTTGGAGGAAAGGTACTTTTATTAGGAGGACATTTTACACAGTGCTTAGCTATTGTTCCACATGCCATGCGCTCGGCTATTCTTCAGTCCACCTTAAAATACGCAGACAATTGGCATTGCTTTCAAAAGAGTTACGGAGATATTTGGAACAACAATCTCATTACACCAAATACCCCTTTTAACACAACGAACTATTTTATGTCCAAAAAATATTAATGTTGATCACATTAATAACCAGGTCATTTCATTACTTCCTGGAGTGGCACAGCTCTTTCTAAGCTCTGACAAAGTTGACTCTGATGACGACAATGACCATCTTAATTTCCCCTTAGAATATTTGAACACTATTAACCCAGCCGGATTACCACAACACAATCTTAGCCTTAAAAATGGAACAATAATCATGCTATTAAGAAACCTTAACACTAAACAGGGTTTATGCAATGGTACACGTTTAGTCGTCAACACCATGCCACACAATGTTATTAAAGCAAAACTTCTTACAGAATCACATGCTAACAATACTGTTCTAATTCCTACAATTACCTTACAACTTCTGACCTGGAATTACCTTTTACACTTAAACGGCGACAGTTCTCCATTTAACCTGCCTTGACCATGACCATCAACAAATCACAAGGACAAACCATAGACAAAGTTAGCATCTACCTCTCTGAGCACGTTTTTGGACATGGACAACTTTATTTGCTTCCTATATGCGTCATCTACACCTTCACACTATGCTATATCTCATTCATACATCACGCTCTTTGTAAATTCACAACACCAGGGGTTGGCGAGCGAAGCGAACAGGGGGCAGAGCCCCCTAGTTTAGCATAATATGCATAAGGACTGTGTCGATGATTTGACCTACTCTGTCATTGTTGTATGTGATTTTTATTTTTTTAAGATTAGAATAGGTATTAATGAATTTTATAAAGTTGATGTGAAGCTATTTTTAGTATTATACATTAAAAAGTGAGATTTTGAAATTACATTTGAACTTAAAGATAATTTTAATTTTTGGAAGAGCATAGAGGAGTCTATAATCACTGGCTGCATTACATCCTTGTATGACACCTGCTCAGCTCAGGACCGCAAAGTTCTGCAGAAGGTGGTGAAGGCAACACAAATTATTACTGTTCTGTTCAGTTTAAATAATGTACAACGCTCACTGCCTTAGTAAAGCAATCAGTTAAAGATCTTGGCCATCCTGCACTGACACTTTTCTCCCTCCTTCATACCAGGGTGCTGGTGAAAAGTTTTGAAAGCTAAAGTAATGACCAGGGTTCTCATGAATAAAGTCGTGTGTAGAATTCACACTAAGGCATGGCGTATGGACAAAAACAGAAACGTGCATGCGCTCTAATAAATTAAGATGCACAAATCTGTGTAAGCAAAGTTCCACACATTTTCCCTTTATAAATCCCAATCAACCTGAATTTTAATGCACATGCACACACCTACACCCCCACCACGACTCCCCCCAGAATTTTACATATTTGAATATGCAAATCAATATAAATAGCCACTCTCATTCAGTGTTTTGTTAAAAGACAATGACAAAAGCATGTGGAAAAAAGAATTTAAGCAATTATTTGCCAATCTACCTTGGTATTGTCTGCAAACCTAACCAGCTTGTTACTTATACTGCATTCCTTTCCAAATCTTTTATATGTATTAAAAATAGCAGCAGCTCTAGCACTGACCTCTGTGGAACAGCACTCTTAACATCTGCATCATATCTCTCCTGTGTCTGAGCCAATTCTGCACTCACCTACAAACAACACTCTGAACTCCTACTTCTTTCAGTTTGATGCCCAACCTCCCACTTGGCACATTATCAAATACTTTCTGACCTCTCGTGTGGCACCTTATCTAATGCTTTCTGTGATTTTCATAGCACTAATTTTAATATTTAAAGATTAAAACTTATTAAGCCTGCAGTCCTGCCTTCAAGTTCTGTTCTGTTCTGTTTTGGGCCCTGTTAGTACTTGATTGGGAGACCATCTAGGAAAAGCTTGAGTTGCTGCTGAAGGAGGTGTTGGTGAGGCCAGCAATGTGTGCTTACTCTGTGGTCTGAATTTGGATCCTGATACTCCAGTGCAGTGGTGGGGACACTGTGCTGTAAATATGGTGCCATCCTTCACATAAGACCTAAAACTGAAGTCCTGACTCTCTGTAGTCACATAAAAGATCCATGGACCTCGTTTCTATTGAGCAGGGTGCATCTTGATTTCCAGGCAAGATGTCCTCCATGGCCTAGTCATTGTGACCCCCTAATCATCCCCTCTCTGTAACTGGCTATCTCTCTCACCACTTCAGCACCTAATAGCTAATGTGTGATGAGTATACTGGCGCAAAAATGGATGGCTACCATTCCATCAGCCAGGTAGATGCTACAAATTATTGGTGGCTGAAGTGGCTCCGAGTAGTGAGAAGAGTGCAATATTTGTGCCATAGAGAGCTGGAAAAATGAGTTCTATTCACAGCTATGTCAATCAATGGTGTAAGAAAAAAGCTATGGTGACAATCATGCTTGGGTGAAGTCTTAAGGTAGTAGACTATAGTCTTGGGTGCAAGTGCATTGCAACTGTGAACTGTATATACCTTAAAATTAAAAAATTAATGTAACAAGGATAGCCAAGAGACATCAAAGGTTTGGGGCAGCCACCCATATAATATGCCCTGGCTGCAAATGGGTATTATTTTCGAGTTCTGTTCAGGTTGAAGTCCAAAACAGAACTGACTTGAGTGGGAAAATATGGCGGCTTTAAAGGCCCTGACAGGAAGTGATGTCAACAGTGGCACCGGTGCCGGAAGTGACATCATCAGTGGCCCGAGGACCGGAAGTGAGATCATCAGTGTGGCGCTGGGACCTAGTGAGATTTCCCGCAGATGGTCTACAGAGGATTGAGAGAGAAAGTTAGTGCAGCTTACCACCCCCTGGTCTGGCGTGGTACTACTGTTATTCAGGCCCTCTAGCTGCCTCCCAATCGCATGTGTGTGACAGTGCATGAATAGAGAAATAGAAGTAGAAGCAGAGGTATTACATGTAACTGTAGTCTCCAGGAGAAGACTGTGCATTTGATGAAAGGTCATTTAATTTTAATATTCCCAAAAGCCTTCACGTGATAAAACAGGGTGACATACAAGTAAGAAATTCATTGTACACATTTTACACTTGTGACAGTAAACTTAATCTGAATCCATATCCAGACAGCAGCAGGCTCGGGACCAACCTGACAAGGAGGATTATCAGTGCCTGAACAGAAGGAGGGAGCCGAGGCAGAATGACTAATGAAGTCACTACTTGTTTGCTGTGACTGTGTGAAGTGGAGTGGTAGCTCCCGCTTTAATAAATACGCTTGCTGATCCATTTTAAATTGATTAATAAAGTTGGTTGTTCTGAAGCCTGAGAATGAGCCTTGTCTTTCAGGTGCAAGACAGTGACTCACGTGTCACAATATGGTTTTAAATCCTAATCCTAGATATTAGTGTCACCAAATTCAGAATTATTGTAGTAAATTTGGAATAAGCAGCATTTTGAGAATAAAACAATGCAGTGGTTTCTACTTGACAGAAACTAAAGAAGTGTTTTTTTGTTTGTTGTTTTTAATATTCTGCATAGTAAAAATCCATCCATCCATCCATCCATTTTCCAACCTTCTGAATATGAACACAGGGTCATGGGGGTCTGCTGGAGCCAATCCCAGCCAACACAGGGCACAAGGCAGGAACCAATCCCAAGCAGGGTGCCAACCCACCACAGGACACACACAAACACACCCACACACCAAGCACACACTACGGCCAATTTAGAATCGCCAATCCACCTAACCTGCATGTCTTTGGACTGTGGGAGGAAACCGGAGCGCCCGGAGGAAACCCACGCAAACACGGGGAGAACATGCAAACTCCATGCAGGGAGGACCCGGGAAGCGAACCCGGGTCTCCTAACTGCAAGGCAGCAGCGCTACCACTGCACCACCGTGCCGCCCGCATAGTAAAAATGTGCCTTCATTTTGCTAAGTTGGAGTAATCGGCTCTCCGAATGTCTGGAATGTGGACTAGTGAAGGTTAGATCATAATAACTGTAGCATGTACAGTACATTCTACTGTAAGTATAATCAGCAGACATAAAGCACAAGTTTAGTGTCTGTTGACAGTGCCTTGCTAATGTCGGCCACCACACCTGCTGTTCATGTGTTTCTTCCACCTTTAGCATTAACACCTTCTGTTCTGGTTAAACTATGAATGTATTTATTTGATGATAGTGTTGGAGGTTTTTTTTTTTTTTTTTCTGTCCTCCCTGGCCATCGGACCTTACTTTTATTCTATGTTAATTAGCATTGCCTAATTTTATTTTCTTATATATTTTGTCTTTTTTCTCTTTCTTCATCCTGTAAAGCTACATCATTTGTATGAAAATGTGGTATATAAATAAATGTTGTTGTTGTTGTTGTTATACAAGTTGGGTCAAAATGTAATGACAAGGTATGTTGGGATGAATATTCTCATATCCTAATCACAATTGTTTGAATAATAGGTTTCTAAACTCTTGTTTGTGTATTGTTTATTCTTACCTGTGAAAGCTTACAGTACTACCAGGTCTTATGTAATGCTTGTCACACTCTGCTCTGGGCTCGGCTCATGACTCAGCCTTTTTGATTTATTTTTTTTAGACTTCAACTCTTTCTATTTTGGGATAAGTTCTTGTTTGCACGCTCCACCTATTATCATGATTTAGAATTAGTTGTTAAAATATTTTAGCAAGTGCTTAGACGGGCTTCTGCTCTGGTAATTTGTGTCATTCCATCTCAGACATGCCTGAAATGCAGTAGTCGCAGCTGAGTCACTTAAGGGGTGAGGTTTGAATAAATAAAAAGGCAATCAATGCTGTAGCAAATTGTTCAACCATGGCTTTGTGCTACAGGTTCTTGGCAAGCAATGTCTAGCTATTTAATCTTTGTATTTTGGTTTGTACTCTGCAGATGACTGGTCCATGATTTTCACGGAAAACCAATGTTTGTTCTTTTGAATTAAGTTTTTGATTAGTTTTGGTGGCCACATAATGATGATACCATCGCACCACCATTTTGGATTTTGGTTGGTATTATGCTGGTTGTCACTAAAAACCCTGTCTATATGTGTGTTCTTGCTTGTGATATCATGACAGCCATCTTATTATCAGCTGAAGGAAAAACTTAAACACCATTAACTTTGTGTCTGATATGTTTGCTTCCGACATTTGCACCATATTCTGCCTCATTCTTTGCAATTCCAGCACATGAACTTTAATCAGTCCTGACTAAACTTCTTCTAAGTCCACATTAGTTTCCCACCTCACTCAAATATAATCATATAATTAAATAACTTACTGTCACAAAAGGTCAAACTGGATGCACACTGTTCAGGGTTTGGGTTTTGGTCTCTGTGCTGCTGGGCAGAATGTTTCATTTTGTTTCCTCACTGAGGTTGTTCAGGTTCTTCAGGTTACTCTTTACAGTGGTTAATCTTTACAAAGAGTTCTAGAGCCATTTTGGATTTTCAGTATTTATTCTTGGTTTCACAATGTATCGCTATTTTAACTTGATATTTTTAGTTTAGCCCTTGCTGTTGTCTCACAGTTTTATTCATAATTTATTTAGTAGACAGTTCTCATCCTTTAGATGGGTTCTGAGTTTGAATTTCTTTTGAGCCTGTCAGTGTTTATTAGTGGGTATTATAATTAGCAATTTGTTCAAATTGTGCGTAAGGATGTAATTGGGAAATTCTAATTACTTAATATAAAGAATTACTTTTGGATTTAGATTAATTTCAGAGTAATTTATTAATTATGTTGATATAATTCATTCCCAGGTGGTTAATCATCAACTCCAGTATCTCTTTGGAGGGGCTTCCTGTTAAGATTGTTTCTTTTGGCATCCTTAATTGATTCTTTTGTGTCACGTTTTTAATTGGAGATTCTTGTGTTTAATAACATTGTTTCATTTAAGCCTTTTCATTCAAGATCATAAATCACTCTTTGAGCTGACAGAATCTGAGTTAGCTAATGGCTTGACAATATTGTGATGAGTTCAATAGGAGACATGGAGAGTTCTAGTCAACAATCATTTAGCAAGCAGCAAAGATATAAGGCAATTTTAGGGGAGTAGCCACGAGAGTATTCAGAATCATTATTTGTCATTACACAGAATAATAGTTCATTAATCTCTTAAATATTATAGAATGCTGCCAAACTCTAGTCATAAAATAAAACTTCAAGATTTAAAACCAACAGATTATTTCCTATTAGTTCATTAGTTTTAGATTTTTTGACATTTTCTCCCCTCTAACAACAGTCTTCCCTTTGTTTGGCTGAAGTTCAGGCTCTTTGTTGTTTGCCTTCGTTGTTTAAAGTGTAGTTGGGCTGATGTCACACACGACACCCATGCGTATCACGTCACCTAGCAATATGCTGCCTGGCAATTGTAGGTCTCCAAAACATTCCCAAAGAGCAGGATAGGCCACCTCAGAAGAAGCTCACTCTGTCCAGCTTACTCCTAACTACAACAGTAGGCTTCAGCATGGCTGGTTTCCAGAGTGGTGAAGATGGTCCTTAGCATTGCGTTTTATTCCAAAAAAACATGTAAAAAGTGTTGCATTTTTCTGGCTTGAAAAATTACTTTTCTTATTAAATCTAAATAGTATAATAACAATACAAATAATAATAGTAATGATGAATAAAAATAATAATATGAAATGAACAATAATAACAAAAATAATAATAATAGTAATAATAATACTACTAATGATGCCAAAGCCGTATATAATCTCAAAATGTGTCCTTTGTGTGCTAAATCTTAAAGCACAATGAAAGACACAATCCAACGTCACAGTCAGGACAACAATAGCGTGTTTCTTTTCAGATGTTCTTTCCAGATTTATCAGTTTTTGAACAGCACACTGCACAGGTACGAGTTGGATTCTGTTTTTTTCTGTTGGAGATATATCTATACATATTAATAAAAGGCAAAGCCCTCACTGACTCACTGACTGACTGACTGACTGACTGACTGACTGACTGACTGACTCATCACTAATTCTCGAACTTCCCGTGTAGGTGGAAGGCTGAAATTTGGCAGGCTCATTCCTTACAGCTTACTTACAAAAGTTAGGCAGGTTTCATTTTGAAATTCTACGCGTAATGGTCATAACTGGAACATATTTTTTGTCCATATACTGTAATGGAGGAGGCGGAGTCACGTATCGCGTCATCACGCCTCCTACGTAATCACGTGAACTAAAAACAAGGAAGAGATTTACAGCACGAGTCAAACGCGGGAACGAAGGTAAATGACGTTAATTTTTGACTGTCTTTTAATACTGTGTAAGCATACATATTAACACATGTGCAATTAAACGTGTGCATTTACGGGGTGATTTCTCAGGCTTAAAAGCTCACCTTTTATCAAACGCGGGAACAAAGGTAACTGACGTTGTTCACTGTCTTTTAATACTGTGTAACCATACATATTAACACATGTGCAATTAAACGTGTGCATTTACGGGGTGATTTCTCAGGCTTAAAAGCTCGCCTTTTACTAAAAAGGTAAATGCAAAACTATTTTCAATCAGTTTATTGAAACGCTCCCGTTAAGGATTGCAATAACATATTCGCGAGATAAAAGAACGAAGTAGGGGGAAATGACGGAAGAGCCGCAAACAGCGAAGAGCAAAAAATTCATTAAACAATTGAGAAGGGAGCGAGTGAAGCATACAAGCATGTTCATAAGGGAAACAAAGCACGGTGTAAAACGTAAGTTTAAATTAAGTTTATAGAAACGCTCCCGCTGCGGATTGCAATAACATATTCGCGAGATAAAAGTTTAATGAGAAGACACGAGGTATAAACGAACCACACGCCGTGGCGCAACGTTAGGGGCAACAGTTTCAACAATTCTATGATCTGCTTCTCGCAACTGAAAGACGGCACATGGCGGATGTTAGCCGACTTGCTGACCGCAACGTTAGGGGCTTCAACTCTGGCGCTGACGATAGAGATTCGATTCACGAGAGGGGATGCAGTCAGTGTGTATGCCTGATGAGCCCAGAATTAGGGAGAAACACATGTTGCATACTCTTTGCATTATTTGAAAGTAAACTATTAAAACCATTCTATGATCAGCTTCTGGAAACAGAAAGAGGGCACGTGGCGGATGTAAGGTGACTTCCTGACCAACCACAAGCGTTACCTGGCAGGTAACCACCCATACAGTCAGATTGTGATTCAGAAAACGAATGCCATGAATGTAATTACCACGATCTACATACTGTCAAATAAACGAAACACAGGCCGTAGCGCGACAGCTGTGAAAAGCGAGGTTCAGAAAAAAACAGATCCTTAACAAATTGTTATTGGTATATTTTCGATCCGTTTAAAAAGGTTTTCTTTTCTTATTAAAAAATTAAAAGCCGTACTTCGCCGCAACGAACCGTGAGAATTTGGCTATATATATCTGCTTCTCGCAAATTAAAAGAGGGCACGTGGCGGATTTTAGACGACTTCATGACCAAACTTAAGTGTTACCTGCCATGTAGGGTTACCACTTTTAATACAAAAAAATAAGGGACGCATACTGCAGCGGGTGCCACATCTCAGTGCCAACAGTTTGCAGACTGTACTTAAAAGACCCGCCCTCCTCACTGGACAGTTAAAAAGACCAATCAAACTAACGATGACATCAAGTATTACACAATCATAAGTAGGAAAGGAGGCATCTTCATAAAATGCGTGTGGGATGATTTGCATGAGACGCTGCTTTAAAAAAAATGATAAAAAAAATACGGGACAAATCGCGTCCCGTATTGATTCAAAACGGGACGCGCAATTTCATTCTCAAATGCGGCACGATTCCGTATTTTAAAGGACGGGTGGCAACCCTACAGTGCCAGGTAACCACCTATACAATCAGATTGTGATTCAGACTAGGAATGCAATGAATGTAATTACCCCGATCTACATACAAGGCGAAAGTCTTGCAACATTCAAAGATGATGGTTTGGGATAAGTACACCATACAACATAAAAGAGCTTATGAAGCCTTGAACCGAAAAAAGCAAGATCTCAGAGATCGTAAAAAAAAAAATAGGAGGTAATGTCGTTTTACTCGCTGTAGATTTTAGTCAAACATTACCAGTTATTCCACGAGGGAGACCAGCAGATGAACTCAACGCGTGTTTAAAATCCATGCTTCTCCCACGCTCGGTTATATGTCACGTGTTCTCGGGTAGGTGCACCAAAAAATGTATACATTTAAGCATGTAATGGGCAAACAAAAAATGAGGTATACCCGAAGGCACTGCAGTAGTACTTAATGTAACTTTACTTCTTAAATGTTAATGTTTTACTGTTTAATAATTTATACGCTTCTTATATGTTGTTCAAATTCTTTTATCAAAGTACCAGTGACAGCGCAATGCACGATAACGTGGAGTGAATACACCATACGCATCCGCCCACGGCCGCCCTGGTGTGCGCAGATAGGAGTTGATTCTACAATAAAATAAAATAAAGATAAAAAGAGTAATACAATCATCACCCATAAAGCGGATAGTAGACGTGACGTACTATATGTGTACCAGATTTCAAGTCAATAGGTGAAACGGTTTGCGAGCTACAGGTGATTTAAAATCCTGGACAGACACACAAATTGCCACGGTAGCAAATTACAGAAGAAGATTTTACTGTTTAATAATTTATATTTATATGAAATGTGCTTCTTATATATTACTTCATATTCTCATATGATAATGATGTTAATGTTTATATTGATTTCTATGTTATTGAAACTGCATGTATGTGTGTATATGTATGTATATATATATATACTAGCAAAATACCCGCGCTTCGCAGCAGAGAAGTAGTGTGTTAAAGAGGTTATGAAAAAAAAGGAAACATTTTAAAAATAACGTAACATGATTGTCAATGTAATTGTGTTGTGACCCTGAGGAAGTCACTTCACCTGCCTGTGCTGCAAAAAACAAAAGTAATGTAACAAATTGTACCTCAGATGTTGTAAGTTGGTGGAATAAAGGCATAAGTAAAATAGATAAATATGTATTATACACATAGGAACTATTCATTTATTTTCAGTTAAGTCATCTGCAGCAAACTTTTATAAATGAGGGTTTCTCCTTTTTAGATAGTGCAAACTGTTTCTTCTTCATTGACGTTTTCTCTTGGAGAGCTTTTTTCATTTCATTGAAAATGAAAGCAGCAGCTGCCAAAATATGTAGCTTTCTTATTAATTTTTCAACATTGTGTAAAATAAATGTATAAAGTAACATAAAAGGTTTAAATACTGGTTATCCTTTTACAGTAAAATATTACTAAAGAGATACAAAAAAAGTAAAATGGATATGTTCTTTTTCTTTAAGGAGATTAAATATTACTGAAGAAAGAAAAAAAAAATTAAACAGCCAAATGGGGCTATGCATATGAACTTAAAAGGTTTAAATAAAACAGAAATATATATTTTATTTTTACTTGCTTAACTTGTGGAGGGTGTATCCTGTAGCAAAGCCCTAACTTTTTTCGTGAAAGCCCGTTTCAGTCAATAAGTCTTATGTGTGTGTTTATGTATGTGTGTATATATATGTAGATATGTGTATATGTAGATATGTATATAAATGTTTATGTGTGTGTGTATATTATATATATAATATATATATATATATATATATATATAAAAGACAGCAACACTTATAACAATGACAACACAATTACATTGACAATCATGTTACGTTATTTTTAAAATGTTTCCTTTTTTTTCATAACCTCTTTAACACAGTACTTCTCCGCTGCGAAGCGTGGGTATTTTGCTATAATCAATAAAATGTCTGCCAATAAGACACCCTTGGTTTTTTAGCAGTAGTGTGGATGGTGGATGTGCGGCAATGATTTGTTCTACAAGCTGGCATATAAAGTTTGCATGAGATACAGTTTCGCCAGCTTTGTATTTGTATAAGACGAATGCATTCCAAATGCACTGTTCCACCAGATGACAGAATATCTTTTTGTAGTATTTTTTTGTTGCCTCAGCATAACGGAATAGAAAGTCAATTCTTGATCCACACAATCCAGGCCATCCTTCCTGCTATTGTAATCGACAATAGCACAAGGCTTCGTAACCTGCTTGTTGCATTTTCCCTGTACAGTGCTACGAAGACAAACATCTTTCTTGTCTTTCCATGTCAGTGAAAGTACTTTACTCTTTTGCCAAGCTGCTAGCGCACCTCAATGTAATTTACTCTGCCAAAGTCTCCAGGCATGCCATGACGGTTGAGATGCACTGTTCCATATGCACTAGTCTTTCTTTGCAGCAAGATGTCAAATATCTCTGGCGAAGTATAAAAATTGCCCATGCTTACATTTTAGCCTTGATCCAGCAGAGCAAGTCAGCATCAATGATGTAGCAACCCCGTACTGATTGTATTTCGGATCAAACATTGTCCCTTACCAGTGTACAGAACTGAATATCAAATGTATTCCGTTTTAGATTCACAAAGCTCGTAAAACTTTATACCAAATCTTGTTCTTTTTGATGCTTTGTACTGTATCCATGACAGTCTGCCCTTATAAACCATAAGACTTTCATTGCTTCTGACATCACGGTCTGGAATGTAAACACTCTAAAATTTTGCTATGGTATATCTCCTCAATTTTCTTTTCTCGAAGGGCATTCTCATAAAAGTGCAGATATTTCATAATCAGTGAAAACCTACACTCATCCATAATTTCAACCTAAAAACAGTGTTGCCAAAATTTTGTTCTTGGACCAGTACCATCACAGCATAGGTTTTACTACAATTCCTTGCAATATCAATAAGCCTAAAAAGGCCCAGATATCATCAGCAGTAACTGGTTTCCATCTATTTGAATGAGAAAACCGCTTAGGTGTAGAGTAATTTGCCTGACACTCTCCAGCATAACAATTCATCTAGAAAACAATTCCATCGATCACATCATCATCCAGGAATAACTTCATGTAAGTGGGTGCAGCTTGGCTGTTGACGTCCACTTTTGTTCCTGGCTGCCCCACAAAATCAAAACGAGGTGGTGCTGGTTCATTTGAAGCAGGGTCAACAGACAGCCAGATGTGAGGTTCATTTTTGGATTCATCAGGATCACTTTCGGGCTCACTGTCCATTTCAGTTTCACCACTTAAGGACAGATTCACTTACTCATCACTGCTGATGAGAAGCTTCTCAACATCACTGCTTGTATCACTAGCAAGAGCGTGCAACACCTGGGCTGTTGAAAAAAGTTGAAAAATGATCACATTTACAGGTGAGAGGATAAGACGCACTGACACCTTTGCCCTTGTGATGCTCGGACGTAACGCTTATGCAAGACCTGCCTATAATGTTGCCCTGGTAATGCTCGGGACTTACACTGACAGCACTTTTACAGTCCAAGTGATTCTCAGTTCTAAGAGTAACACAAGATGCATCTGTATAGTTGCCCAAGTGACACTCGGGACCAATGCTTTTAGCATGGTTTTTGCAGCCCAAGTAACACTCAGGTCTAATGTTAAGAGATTAACAAAGTTTAAAAACTTCTTAATGTACCAAAATGCCAAACAAGTGGGAGAAACAAAGCAAAAAAGGCATCATAAAATCTTTATACAGTAAAAGAAGAACATTTCATTATGAAACAAGGAATAACAAAAAGAATGCTCAATGATCAATAACAAGGCAAAAAAGGTGTTGTGTAAAAAGCAATCCTATATCAAACAAGTAATAATACAATTATCCAAAGATTGTAATTGAAGCTCCACAGGGCTGCGTGCTGAGTCCTCTTCTTTATTCCTCATATACCCACTATTGCAGACTAATACATAGGACAAATACAATTATCAGTTTTGCAATTCACATCACTGTGGTAGGACTGATACATAACGGTGATGTGTTTGCCTATAGGGATGAGGTCAGCAAAGTGTTTGAATGGCGCTTCATTAACAATTTGGCACTCAGCACCTACAAACAAAGGAGCTGGTTATTAGTTTCAGGAGGCAGGAAGAAGAACCTGCTCCTTTATACATCAGAGACATAGTAGAGAGAATGCCTAGCTTTAAAATTTGTGACATACATCTCCCTCACATGGTCAGTTAACATAACATCTCTGGTAAAGAAGGCACAGAAGGGGCTCTACTTCTTAAGGAAGCTGAAGAAGGCTAGCCTGTCCAAGCAGCTGCTGGTGTCCTTCTATCGCTCCCTTGTGGAAATCATACTTACCTGTGGTATCCTGGTATGGTATGGTGGCTGCTCCATCACTGACAAGAAGGATCTTCAGAGAGTCATCAAATCAGCACAAAAAATTACCAACACCCATTTACCTTCACTAGTGGATATATACAGACCTCAGTGTTTATGAAGAGACAAAATAATAATTAGGGACCCATCTAACCCAGGGCACCACCTTTTTACTCTGCTGCCTTCTGGAAGTTGTTATAGTTCTATTAAGACCTAACTGCTAGACAACTGGAAAGCTTCTATCCAAGCACTATTAGAGAATTTAATTTTGTTAAATAACTGTTTACTACATCTATGTGCATTTGATCTTATGTCTTTCACTGACACCCATGGCATCAATGGGACAAAAGTGCAACATCACACAGACTCATTGCAATAACTGTAAAATAGAACTACTCCACTATTTACCATTTATATTTTCCACCTATAGTGTTTTATTGGTTTATATTAATGCATGTGTGTAGTTTAAAATGCAGAGCATATGCTAAATCTGTTGAAGATTCTGTTTTTATTGTATTGTATGCATTATTTAGGGGACACACAAATTTTGTTATAGATCTATGCAATGACAATAAAAGGCATTCTATTCAACTCATTGTATTCAGTAGCAAAACAACCAAGAAACTACAAATACTCTAATAGACAGGCAATGACAATGCTGCCAGAGATCCCCACATCTCGGTTTGTATATACCTGTCCCAAACATAAAAATACCTGGGAAATTATCACATTCAATGCAACTATCTACCATGTCACATTCACTGATCCTAGCCAGGCCTATTGAAACAAACATCAAGTACAAACAAAAAGCTCCACCTTTTCCTAAATCGACCCTCGTTCCCCTCCCATCATTTAAACAACCCTATGCGTATTGCTTTATACATTCTTCCTCAGCTTTCCCATTATTATCCACAACTTTATTTCTCCACAAATCTCTGTGTGCATTAAAATAACATGTACATGTAAAAAAAAAAATTATCAGTTAACACAACCTATCAACTTTCATGGATTATAAAAATTCACAATATTTATACCTCCTCTTGGAGTCCAAATTTCTACTTCCACACATTTTTCCTGTGGAGTCGGCAAAATTCAAAATACTAAGTTTTCTTTTACAAAAGTAGCACACCCACCCACAATTCCTTACAGTATCTTATGACCTCATAACCAGGAATTTTCAACAATAAATGTTTATGTCACCATGTCTTTCATATGCAAATAACATCTGGAGTAATTTCAAAATCTAAAACATGTTTTAAATTCTTGTCTATTTGCCAATAAACTTCTAGCATTCTAGTACAACACCGTGAAGTTTTTACTTAAATTTATAAAACACCCATTTATAGTTCTTTACCATTCACTGTTGCCCCACTTCCCTTACTCTCATATTATTAACTACATAGTCATACGCACACCTGTTTTTCATACATCCATCCATCCATCCATTATCCACCGCTTATCTGAGGTCGGGTCGCGGGGGCAGCAGCCTAAGCAGGGAAGCCCAGACCTCCCTCTCCCCGGCCACCTCCTCCAGCTCCTCTGGGAAGACCCCGAGGCGTTCCAAGGCCAGCCGGGAGATATAATCCCTCCAGCGTGTCCTGGGTCTGCCCTGTGGCCTTCTTCCAGTGGGGCATGCCCGTAACACCCCTCCAGGGGGCATCCTATCCAGATGCCCAAACCACCTCAACTGACTGCTCTCAATGCGGTGGAGCAGCGACTCTACTCCAAGTCTCTCCCGGATAACTGAACTCCTCACCCTATCTCTAAGGGAAAGTCCAGCCACCCTGCATTGAAAACTCATTTCAGCCGCTTGTATCCGCGATCTTGCTCTTTTGGTCACTACCCAAAGCTTGTGGGCATAGGTGAGGGTAGGAACGTAGATCGACTGGTAAATCGACAGCCTCGCCTTTTGGCTCAGCTCTCTCTTCACCACAACGGACCATTGCAGAGCCCGCATTACTGCAGATGCTGCACTGATCCGTCTGTCAACCTCCCTCTCCATTCTTCCCTCACTCGTGAACAAGACTCAGAGATACTTAAACTCCTCCACTTGAGGCAGTACTGTGTTCCCAACCCGGAGAGAGCATTCCACCCTTTTCCGGCTGAGAACCATGGCCTCGGATTTAGAGCTGCTGACTCTCATCCCCGCTGCTTCGCACTCGGCTGTGAATCGCTCCAGTGAGAGCTGGAGGTCACTGTCCGATGAAGCCAACAGAACCACATCATCCGCAAATAGCAGAGATGAGATTCTGAGGTCACCGAACAAGACCCCCTCCACTCCTTGGCTGCGCCTAGAAATTCTGTCCATATAACTTATGAACAGAATCGGTGACAAAGGGCAGCCCTGGCAGTGTCCAACCTCAACAGCAAACGAGTCCGACTTATTACCGGCAATGCGGACCAAGCTCCTGCTCCTCCTGTATAGGGACTGGATGGCTCGTAATTTCAAACATCCTCAAATATCTTGTTGCAGCATCTACTATAATTTTCAGTTGATTTGATTTACATTCCAATAGCCTTCTTTACAACTGCACACATAAAAGCAAGAAAGTCTTAATATGCAGCATTTATTTTTGATACTTCACTTTTGCCATTCCTTATGTCCACAGTTCTATTTGAAAGTCTCCAATCTTTGATATGTTTTAATCCATTCCCTTTCCCTTGACTTTGTGTAGTAATAACATTCACACTTTTACCTGCCTCTGCATAACTTTTATATCTTTTTTAATTCTCTGTACTTCACGTGATTTTTGTAATACCAGGCAACCTAAATAAGCAGCACTGTGCTCCTGAAGAAGAAGAGACAAGTGAGCCACAAAAAGAGTTGTGGCAGCCACCTGTATATTATTTCCTGGCTGCAAAAGAGTTAAGTGTTGTGTACAAATGAGTACAGATTTGAGTCCAGAACAGAACTCTCTTGATGAGGCAAAGATAGCAGTTTTAAAGTAGAGGACAGGACGTGACATCATTAGAACCAGAACTGGAAGTGACGTCATCAGGGACCAAACCAAAAAGTGGCATCTTCCAAACCAGGTGTTATTTCCAGTAATCAGTCTGAAGACCACAATCAGCACAATATTCCAGATATTACTGTTTCAAATTAAGATGCAGTATATCATTTTAACACACCACCTCTGTCTTAAATATTTAAAATTTCTTTGGAAAATACTGATGATTCCCTATACATTTAGCTAGGCAGTGTCTGTATATTTTTTGAATAACACACTGTTATGCTGTGGGGCTACACATCCATCCATCCATTTTCCAACCCACTATATTCCTAACTACAGGGTCACGGGGGTCTGCTGGAGCCAATCCCAGCCAACAAGGCAGGAACCAATCCCGGGCAGGGTGCCAACCCACCGCAGGACACACACAAACACACCCACACACCAAGCACACACTAGGGCCAATTTAGAATCGCCAATCCACCTAACCTGCATGTCTTTGGACTGTGGGAGGAAACCGGAGCGCCAGGAAGAAACCCACGCAGACACGGGGAGAACATGCAAACTCCACGCAGGGAGGACCCGGGAAGCGAACCCAGGTCCCCAGGTCTCCCAACTGCGAGGCAGTAGCGCTACCCACTGCGCCACCGTGCCGCCGGGGTTACACAAAACTCAATAAATGCTTCATTTCAAAAACTAGACATTAAAATTCCAGTGTGGCCTAGAAATATTAATTTGGATCATATAAGACACAAACATAAGCCATTCAACCAAATTCAAGAAAGAGACCAAAGGAAGATAAATGGGAGAGGGAAGCCATAAAATCACTGGTCTAAAATGATAAAAACATCTTTATAATAATAGTAACAACAATAACAATAATAATAATTGTTTGTTGTAAAACAGAATTCTAAACAAAATAAACCAAAAGTGCTTACAAAAATGGTCAACAAAAATATACCTTTCAAAATGCTTTAACCAGACCACAGAGTCCAAAACCCACAGAAGGAAAAACTAGTACTTATAAAATCAAAATCCACCAACCAAAAATGAGCCAAATAACACAAAGGTAGCTAATATAAGAGGTCTTATGTGAGACTGAGGATGATCCCACAGCAACAGCGGCAGAAGGACCCGCCACCTTAGGTACAAAATACAAAAGGCAATGAAAACAATACAAAATAACTATTTTATAAAATAAAATAATTTTAAAACAGTAAAGCATTCAACCAAAGATAAATAAATAATAAAAATGTGATTTAACAAAACATTTATATTATAAAATCTTCCAAAATAAATCATAAAAAAAAATCAAAATAAATAAAATTCATGGAGACTAAAGTCAGGGACAAAATCCTGGCTAAATACACATAACATTCCCTCTAGTCAGTATGTACAGATGTTATTTTGAAAGACACAAGCCATTTTGAAGAATCATCTCGGTTACCTCAGTTATATGTATTTGTCTTGTCAAATGTCCCAACTAGCTGAAAATGTTAATATTTTGCTATTGTTTTTTCAATCACTGACACAAATCCCCTCCTCATTTACTTTCATATCTGCTAGGGTCAACCCCTATATTGCCTTTGATTCCGGTATGTTTAATCATTTTCCTCTGATGATGACACCTGGTTGTATAAAGCTTAGGAATAAAAAACTGTTTTAAGAAACTTGATTCATTTCCTCCCTGTGTGGATTACTAGCTACAAATATGCAAACCATATCCCAGACCTTCGCTTCCATATGTGTGTGTGTATATATATTGTATATATAGGGTGGCAGCCAACAGGCTCGACAGAGCATGGAAAACCGCAGGAGGGAACTACTAGACAGCGCCTTTAACTCCTTTCTCTCTTTCTCAGCCAGAAAAACGAAGAGACGAAACCCGACAAAACGTAAACAGATGCCTTACCAACAATGCACTTCTGCATCAGTCTATAGTCCCACGGGATGACTTTATGTGCAGTCCCTCGTTGATGTCCTCCCTTCCGGCTTCCCATACTGACACCCCCATCATCACCCCGCTACTCCATCACCCTCATTTTCTTTACGACTGTACTTCTTCAGATTCAACTCCATAAAAGCTCCCTCTGGAAACTGTTTCTCTGTCTAATATATACTTTGTATGCATACCTCAGCGCTACTGCTTGTACAATGAGCTGTACACATTATACGGGGATGGTTTCCCCAACCTTTAATCGATTCTCTGTGTCTTCTTATACTTCACAATATATTATATATATATATATATATATATATATATATATATATATATATATATATATATATATATATATATATATTGTGACAGACGACCGGCTATGGACTCCGGTCATCACCCCCAGGCCGATAGGAGGAGCCCTCCGGACAGCATATTTGTGCCCCGAGTTCCAGCAGGGCCTCATGGACTTTGTAGTGTTTTGACACAGCCCTGCTGGATACCTTGGGGGCCGCTAGGAGTTGCTGTAGGGGGGCTAGTGGGCTCTGGCATGCCCTATAACCCGGGAGTGCATCCCAGTCATGTGACTGGAAGAAGCGATGTGCTCCCGGGATGAAGAAAAGGACTTTGCCCTGACCCAGAAGGAAAACGGACTTGTGGGTTTGGCTTGGAGCCACTTCCGGGTCAGGGGCTATAAAAGGACTCTGGGTAAGCCCAGACATTGAGCTGAGCTGGGAGGTAGGGTGGCGACGTGTCTGGGAGTGGAGGATTGTTTATTAGAGAATTGTTTATTGTGTTTATGAGTGTGTGGAGGAGAGTGCTTGGTGCACTACTATTGTATAATAAAACGAATTATTATTATACTTTCACCTGGTCTGAAGAGTGGTACCTGAGGGTTCGAGAGGTGGACACAAGCCTCAACTGCTACAATATATATATATATATATATATATATATATATATATATATATCTTTATATATAATCTTCATTTGGATCTTGATCTTTGTTTGTCCGCGAATTCACTGCCTAGTGTGGTGTTCCTGCTGTGTTCAGTAGAGGGCAGTAGTGATGGAGGAGGAGAGGAAGTGAGGGGGAGGATCGTTGGATGAGGTTGGAGTGTGGTGATTAAAGAGGATTGAACTAAAGGAGACTACGTGCTGTTTGTACTGGCTGAATACACAACACCTTGGTTGTTACTTTTGTTTACAAACACTGTCGATAGTACTCTTTGTGTTTAGATCTGGCGTCGACACCGTGCTTTGTGTTTAGATCTGGCGTTGACACCTGCTTCGTTGTCGAGACTGTTGTTTTTTGTGTTTCTATCGACCGTCATTGGCAGCACTTCGTCCAAATCAAATGTTCACCCACTTCTTGGAGTCGGCAGTCAGAGTATATAAGTCGGGCACACTTCTGTGATTTTCCATCAGTCGGCGTTTGGAGTTCAAGAAAGAAGCATTGGTTCTTCCATACTCTTTGGATTGCCACAAAGCAACCTGCGAGATTGGAGAAAGGTTGAGAAGAGATCGTGAGAGGAAATGACAGAGTCATGAAAACGAGACTCACTGTGAACGGAGAGAAGCAGAAATGCTCCTCCACCATCACATAATTACTATTCGGACAGTGATTCCGAGTAGGCCGTTCCTATTGAATCAATGTCCAAGGGTTTTGTTTTGTAATTTTGTTTCCCTTATAAAAAATCATAATGCTGTGCGACGAAGGGCCCAGTTCACGACTGGCAGCCGCGTTTAAACAGGGAGCCCTTCACAGACAACTTTAACACGCGCAAATATATATTTATATATTTGTAAGACATTATTTTGGAAAAATTTTTGGAATAAAACAGAAATTCTGTTTTTGAACATTTAGCTTTGTTCATGTCTTATTTATCCGACTGGTTGCTCAGTTACGACTGCAGATGCCCAGAGTCTAAAACTCTGCAAAGTTGCTGTTGCATTACATTACAATGAGCATTTCTGACATGCCTTTCATGAATGGAATTGAATTAACAAAGTTTTGTTTTTTTATTGCAGTTTTCTTTGTTAATGTGAAAAAGGGAACTGTTTATGGAGCCGTTAATGGAATTTACCGCATGAATTCTTTTGTTGTGCTGATGACATCACCATTGCAACGATATAAATTTGATGGCGATTGCACCGTGTGTTATCCCTTGGTGGATAGAAACAATCTCAAGAATATTTAGTGTTAGTTAGCTCAGTGTTCAACTGATATTAAAAGGAGTCTCCAACATCAAAAAAGGCTGTGAGGTAGGGAATCCATTCCCGGAAGGGTTTATCCATTCCCAGGAATTCAGGAATCCTGCATTTCATTCCCGGGAATCCTGGGCTCCCGGGGATGACACAGTGCACGGGCATCTCACATGTGAACGGTTTTAGAATGACAGACACTTATTTTTAATAAAACTACTGCAATATGTTGACACAAATAAAAGACTAACCTTATCTACAAGCAGTTCATTCTGTCATATAAGTACATGTATCTTTAGTTGCGGTAATAAGAAGCGTATAAAGCACAACGTGTCCAGCGTGTGGTCGTCCAGGCAAGAGCGCACCTTCGAGCAGAGTATGCCAGCCGCTGAGAAAGCACGCTCTGCCTCCACTGAAGTAGGCGGTACAATCATCAGATACTGATACACTTGTTCTAAACAACGCCCGCACTTTCCGTTGCTCTGTAACACCGCCATTTCAGCTTTAGCTGATGCATCCAGTTTCTTGGCACAGATAATGCGGATGCAACAGACTGATGCGTTGCAATTTCAAGTTGCTGTTCAAAGCTGTTGTCTGATGAAGTGCAAGCTGCAGCAATGGCGGCACCTTAATTATTTTATATTTATTTTAATAACTCTGTTATTTCTTGATCGATTTTTACACTTTTACACATTATATATGTGAGCTTGGCCGTTCCCATTTTCCCGGGAATTACAGCAGTTTCATTCCCGGGAATGCGGAAATGAAAAATGTCCAGGAATGGATTCCCTACTGTGAGGTCAACAAAGGTACCACAAAAAGCAGGCCAAGACCTTCTCTGACCTGCGTAGGAGAGATTTCTCCCAATCCAACCTGCCCCAGCATACTACCTGGGGCTTTGGCCTGACTAGCCCTCAGAAGGGTAAAACTGCCTCACAAGAGGGACAACCGTGAAATACTCCAGCTTATATGGTGTCCTGTAAATATTTAAAAGTCAATAATTTATTAAATACAACAGAAACAAAGTAACAAGAAATATTTAAAAAGAGCCAGAAAGTAGTTGCCTAAATGGCAATCCAAATAACTCAGTTCCCAAAAAGCACAATCCAGAGGCTGAATCCAATAAACAGGATAAAATATAGTGAGAAAAGTCAGTCAATATTAAATGCACCTTCCAAATACAATGCACCACTCCTGAGCTTAAATAGCCAGAGAGAAGTCTCAGGTGTGGTGATGTCAGGGTGGTCCCATCTTTTGTGGTACTACCAATAGAACACAAGAGCCATAAGAAAGCATCACATTACACATAGAAATCAACTAGGTACACAGAAAATTGTTAACATGAAACACATAAGCACAATAAACATATGAAAACACTTAAAACTCAATCCAAGAAGACATAAAAAAGGGACACAGAGAGAGGCCAGGGAACCCTGGCTGACACAAAACATCAAGTAGGCTCTAACACTAGCACTATGTTCTGGTTTTTGACTTTTGACCTTCTGCTGTTGGCTCCAGATTATCATTCTGCTCTTTGATTCCTGATGGCTTTGTTACTTTTGATCTCTCAGCTTTGGCCCTTTCATTGCCCTGACCACATCTTCTGGTCTTGCAACACTCACAATAATCCTCAGAGGCATATTATTTTTTGTAACAGTTAGAAACCATCTCTTCAATCTAGTACTTGACTGATTAGTGTGTCAGCATCACTGCCATTGGACATAAGTGCTCTATTAAAATAGCTCTTGGAACCAAGACCAGGAAATAATTTATTTTCAGATTGAAAATTCAAATTGACTTCAGCCGACATAAAGAAATTTTAATGCCCATATTAAGAGTTGGTTTTGGTTGGCAGCAAGTCTGTTTGCAGGGATGTTGTACAGCTCAGTCTAGTGAGTGTTGAAATTTCCCTAATGTTTTTATATCTAGGAACGCCTCTTAAGAAGAGAGAAATTTCATTCCCCACTGTGCTATCATAGTCCAGTTTAATATAACACACACTGTACACTGTACTTATGCAGAGTGGACCTGGTGCTCACAAAAAGAAAGCTATGCCAAAAAAATGCTAACAAATTTTCCAAATACTCTAAATAATTCAAATTGTATCAAAGCTTGTGACATCTCATGCCCCAGTAACCTAAAACTGACTGTCTGGTGGATTGATTACTAATCTCTGAACATTAATAATGTATTATTATTTCCCTTTGCAAATGTGAATGTGTTTAGGTCAGTGTTTTCTGTGGTCTCACAGCTCCAAGGGCCAAGCTTTGATTTTTCAGCCGTCTCCATCTGTGTGTAAGTTTCATATTCTTTAGTTGTATGTTTTTCTCATGATAGTTCAGTATCCTTCCAAAGTCTTTAGCACAAGCATGTTACATGTGTATAGTTCTGGCTAAGTGCGTATGATTGTGGGTGTGAGTCTGCTATGTGGTAGACTGTGTAACGGTTTTCATGGATATGTGTGGGGGTCACTGGCAGTTTGCACCTTTCCCTAGACCTGCTAAGGATGGAATGGCTGATTTTGTGCAAGGTCGGCCAATGGTTCCTCGGGAAGGCAGCACATGGCTCGGAAGGCCAAACAAATTGTAAGGGAAGAAAGGCGAAAAAGGTGAAGGGGGAAGAGAGCACCAGAGCAAAAGGGGAAGCAGACGCCACTAAAACGAAATGAGGAAAATCTACTCAATTCGTGGAAAAAAGTCTGGTGTACCCGGGTTCATTTCTCTAAGAATCATTTTTCTTTTTATATGAATGAGTTGAAGTCATTTGGGAGATGACCTGATGGGCCAGCATAAAGGAATGGATAGCATTACACTTCCCCAAATAGGAAATATGGTTCTGCGCATCCTTCACCATCACAGACTGTAAATAATCATGCATAACAGTGAATATTTAAAGGACTCTGTTTGCATTCATTTGCTTTTCACATTTGTGTATTATTGGTGTATGCTGTTAATTGTTTTGTTTTATGATTCGTGTGTGGGGGGGGGGGGGGGGGGTGGAGTGCTACAATGTGGTATTATGTATACAGGGGCTTGTTTGTCGTGTCCAATGCTTCATTTTATGGGATAGTAATCATTTTTTTATAACTCAACTTTGCTTTTGCTGGTGTGCTTCTGTACTTGTGGCGGTCTAGTAGGAAAGTAGTGTTGGTCGCTCCATCCAAAACCCCCACACTCCCCCCCAGATCGTTTCTTTATTTTTTTCTTTCTCCTTGCTGCCACTCTAGGACTGCAATGCATGTTATAATAGTGCCAGCTCAGGGAGCGGTACAACTGTGTAAAATGAAGCAAACGGCAAAGAAATGAAGGCTGGGGTCCCATAGGGTGCCCCATTTAATTCTGGTGTCTGAAGGTTTGGAAAGAAAAGCAAACACAATTGTGCTAAACAAACAATCATCTTAGTGCTATCATTAATAAAAGGCTCTTCAGGTACTCGGGATTCTGTGGTCCTAAAAACTTGGTCCGCAATTGAATGCTGACTTCCAGTATGACTCTGAGTTATATACCGTTGTGACCAGACACAGGCATGGCTTCAGCCAAGAAGGAAGTGAGTTCACTGGTCCTAATGGCTTTTCTCACTCTTCGTTCTAAGGAGACAGACAGAACAAAACTTAGTGGTGGCGACACACTTTATTACTTCCCCATTATTTGTCCAGCACACACCCATAGAACGTTCCTTACGCCCAAGTGGTATCTCATCCAGTGCTGCTGGAATTTGGCCTGCCTTATGTGTTTTTGTGATGTAGGTTCAAAAAACAGAATGGTATGAATACTGTGCACGTTTATTACATATTACATACTATATGCAATCCACAATCTGGGGATATTAAGACTAATAAGGGTTGGCTAGCAGATACCTTTTTATAACATTTTTAATAGTTAACTTTTTTGCTTTTACTTATTTACTTAAGCCTATGGCACCATGTGGAGCGTAAGCCATCAGTGACACCTTTCCAGCAATTTCGGCTCTTGGCTGTCTTTTCTGTCTCCAATTCCAGGTGCTTCTTGGTCTGCCTCATTTCCTTTGCAGGCTAGAGCCTGACAGGTAGCGTTGGAAGTGGTCTCCTGAGGGTAAGTGGAGCAGTCAAAAAGTTCCCAGAATTGTGATATAGCAGGAGAGTGAGAGAACAGATTACGCACACATTGTTGAGGAGGGGAGCACTCAACAGGTCTGGTCTGCAACAGTGGCACAGCAGCACTTGTTAGCATATCTGAAGCTGATTTCCCCAATTTGCACATGAACTTGATGTTAGCACATTGTAAATAATTAATAAATAAATTATAAACTAAAAAATATCAAGAACTCACGTCTCGCGAGACAAGACTTTGTGCCAAGAGATTTAACCACATCTCAGGGCCGGAAATAAAAGACAAAGAGTAGGACAGCTGCTGTACAGGCTTTTAAATGTTCAAAGCACCGTGCAAGATGCAGATCACGCAGCACGGTGGCAGCAGCAGAAGCAGCAAGTCAGCAGCTGATAAAGCAAAGAGGAGGTATTAAAAAACTGTATTTATTTCCCATTGTATCACCATTTAAAAGGGGTTTCGGAGGAGCGACCGTGTTCAGCCCACCTATTCACAACACGAGTGGCAGAGACACGAAGTGGCTGGCAGGCCTGGGGGGTTGGCGAGTGAAGCGAGCAGTGGGTGAAGCCCATAGTTAACTATAAAAAACTTAGTTTTAAGCTACAAAATCAACACTCACAACAACCCGCTATCCCATACCTACACCACTTTGATTCTAATGATTTTAAATCTATCCAATCAGACCTAAATAAAAAGATATGAAAAAATATGAATGGGTAGGAGCGTTGGGTGATTGTGCACAACCTGAGCAGATGTCTGATAGGTTTGATAGTGGTGGCTCTGAGGCTAGGGATCTGCACTGGCAATTGGAAGGTTGCCGGTTCGAATCCCGTAAATGCCAAAAAGGGACTCTGCTCTGTTGGGCCCTTGAGCAAGGTCCTTAACCTGCACTTGCTGAGTGCTTTGAGTAGTGAGAAAAGCGCTATATAAATGCAAACAATTATTATTATTATTCAGTCATTTTTATGAAATTTTACATTTGTTGTGTTACTGAAAAAATGAATGGTCATTTGAAGTGAGAGTACAGTGGTGCAATGAAAAGAAAAACTAAAGAGAGAGGGACAAAAGACACTATTTTGCTGAAAATTAAAGTTAGAAAAAATGAAATGAGGATTTCAATAAACTGTACACACCACAGTTGACTATACAGTAAAACCTCTGGTTACGAATGCTTCAGAACACGTACAAATCGGGTTACGATCAAAAAGTTTGCCAAACTTTTGTATCTGTTCACGACCACACACTTGGGTGGCGAACAAAAACACTGGCAGCCAGCCTGTTTCCCTTCCGGTTCAAACGCGCCAATGATTTCTGCACATGTTCAGTCTCTCCCTGTACATTATTCTCGGTCAGACGTACGTGCATTTGCTGTGAACTATTTCATTCATTTTGTAATTACAGTAACCATGGCCTCTAAGCAAGTGAAGAGTGGTAGTGTTGGTGAGAAGAAAGGTTCGAAGAAAACTGAAATCGAATTAAAGAAAGAAATTATTAACCTCATGCAAGGTTAGTTTTCTTGGTTGTTTATGGTTAGTTTTTGTATAAATTAAGGATTTTTCAAATTTTCATTTATTTCCCTGTGCTTAAAACTCATTAAAAAAAGTGTTTACAGCGAGTGGTTTGTAAGGCTGTAGCGTGAACTCTTGCAATGTTATTTTATTCTGTTGTTCAAGGTTTTCTCAGTGTTATTCAATGCTTTTACATTTAGTTTACTATTACACTGTGCATTCTATGGTATAATTAACTATTTTTGTGCTTAAAAATCTTTAAAAAAATATATTTACATACAGTTCGTATGGTCTAGAACAGATTAATTGTATTTACATACAAACTTATGGGGGCAATTAGTTCGGGTCGCGACCAAATCGGGTTGTGACCAGAGTTTTGGAACGAATTACGGTCGTGACCAGAGGTTCCACTGTATTGAGATTGACCCTACAGATAGTCAGGAGTCAGGTAAAATTTTCACTTCTAGCAGCAATCTAAAGTCTGATAAGTCCAGCTTAGATGGGAACAGCAATATGGAGGACAACAAGGCTACTGCAGGAGGTAAAACACACCAAACAACACCAAAGGGTTATCTCTAGACAGTCTTTCTTTTTTTTTGGTGTGTGGCTGTTAGAAGGTCTGCAGGTCCACAGAAGATAAAATATTTAGGCATCAATCTGGTCATCGCCATGTAATAAAGCAAGAGTTCAACCAAAACATGTGCTCAATGGCGCTAAACAAACAAAAAGGAAGGTCCTCGCAAGGAACGTTTTCTCTTAACTGGTAAGCCTAGTAAAGTCACGGCAGGAAGGAACTCCATCCTGTAGTGCATTCATGTACCAACTGTTGCATCTTTCCAGAAACATGTAGTGGGATATGTAGCGAGGAAACAGGAAGGGGCGGAGTCAGTTGCCCTCACTTGGTGTCTTCTCGGCACTGTGGAGGGAGAAACAGAGGAAAAGTTTAGTGCCAGCACACCCTTTTAACTCGCTGTGGAAGTACATGCCGCAGAAGAACCCAGAGGATGCACATGTGTGACAGGTGCTAATGTGAGAACCCAAGATGCTCAGTTGCCATAAGCCTTTTTAAAATGTTTCACTGATGTTTGTTAACTATGCTATCAGAAAAAAGTACATTTTGTGTAGATTCCACTCATCACTCCGTTTGTTGCATTTATTGTAATACACCAAGGAACAAAAAAAGAAAGCAAAGTTGATCCAATATATAGTGCCTTATAGTGCTTTATGGGAGTAGTGAGGTGAGATGAGGGGGGGCTTTTCAGTTTTGACACCCTGGGGCCCAAGGGGGGGGGTTCTGAATCCAACTTTGGATGCAGCCCAGGTTAGCCCGTACAGAGGTCTAAACTGAAGCCTACATTACCTAGAAGAGCTTCCTACTTGAATTACATTTAGTGAGTTAGAGGAAGTTCAAAATAATCTGGAATCTCTGGTGAGTCTCTGTTTAATAATAATAATAATTCTTTACTTTTTTATAGTGCTTTTCTCACTCCTCAAGGCACTCTATGCAGGGAGGACCTGGGATGCAAACCCATGATCTCCTTACCGAGAGGCAGCGGGGCTACCTCCATGCCACTGTAGCTTTTTTCAGCTCAAAAGATAAGACATGAATGACCTGTCTTGGGTCTGGTTTGGAAATGTGTCTGTTAGAATATATTAAGGAAAATGTGTTTCCTTCTATTTCAGGCATAATCTTAAAAATATATATTTCAATCACATAAACGCTACCGTATATCAAAAGATATGTCTACAAACAGTATTTTTAGGTATATTTCCATATTTAATTTTCATAAGGGGGTGCATCCTGAATATCCCAGGTTTGAGTTGTAGTGGAAAATCAGCACTAGCATTAATTTAACTCATCCTTTCATTGTGCAGTAAGAATTATTTCTTATAAAAAGTAACAAACTTGTTGCTGTACCGTATCAATTCAAATGTGTTGATGTATAATATGTATTTAATAATATTACCTAAATAATTTCACACTTTGTTAAAGTTTTGGCAGAAATTATACATATTTTACTTTAAAATTCAATTTTTAATTGAGCAGTGTTATTGAAGAGTCAATTTATACATTTTTCTCACTTTGTTTCAACTCCTTCTTTTAATGGACTTTTTTATCTGTTTGCATATCTTGTTAAATTGTTGAGAAATGTAAAGTTGTTGCTATGCAACACCCTGTAGTTGTTTCAAGTCAGAATAAGGCTTTTGTTTATTTTCTTAAGAGTTCAAATTAGGGCTTTGGATTTAGTATGCCAGTGCTGTAAAGGCAGTATATTTATTCTGAGAAGTCTATGTACCATTTGCCACTGGACCACCCTACATAAATATAAAGCCCAATTAATCCTTGACCTGACTGATGCTTATGGATGCAATCGATGGACCTCAGCTAATATAAATAACACTGTGATCTGATGCTTGGAAATAACGGCACATGCATCTAGGTTCAGATACTAATGCTTATGTAAACAGCATGTGTTCTGACCTGAATAATTGTCTGGACAGAATTAATGCCTGAAATATTTTTGCAGCTTTTATATGTCTGCTGCTGATTGCTGTGCTGTAAGTGCTTTGACCTATGAAGAGAATTAGAGAGAGCTGTCCACAGCCAGCCACACGGTTCTCATTGATTGGCCTCTGCTGCTTTTATTTCCAGACCTGGAAAGAAAAACAAAACAACTCAGAAATAAACAATTCCATTCTCAAGTTTTTAATAAATAATACGGTGCATATTAATAAAAACCATTTCCCAAAA
Source organism: Erpetoichthys calabaricus (assembly GCF_900747795.2). Lineage (NCBI taxonomy): Eukaryota > Metazoa > Chordata > Cladistia > Polypteriformes > Polypteridae > Erpetoichthys > Erpetoichthys calabaricus. The sequence goes on from NC_041401.2 coordinate 37,614,184, forward strand.
ATGTGTCATGATATAGAACCCATATGTATTTTCCTATGTGTTTTGCCTTTCATCAAAAACTCAGACAACAACCCAGACAGTAACTATTTACACATCTTTGGACACAAATTCTAGCCATAATTCTTCTGGATTGAGCCTCAACCAGCTTTACCATTAATTTCTTTCCCAGGCATTTTAACAAAACGTCTCAGGACTCCTTAAAGAGTTATCAGTGATGACGAGAGGTTTTTAGTTCTGATATTCAGGTTAAACATCAGAACAAATGTCTTTACTGGTCCATTGCATTAAACTGACCTTTTTGCTTTCAGGTGATTCTACTTTGACTTTGAATGAGTTTTGGATCCTTGAACTGCTTGAAAATAAATCAGATTTCCTGGCTTTATGCTGACTTCAACACCTGTTGGTCTTGGATTTCTAATTACTTTACTATATCTATCTTACCTGCACACAGACTTTCCAGACTCTGACACCAAGAATCTTCCCCAGATCAACAACCCATTTCATTGTAGGGATTGTGTCCTCAATATGACTTATACTGTTATAACAGCAATACATTCAGGCTTGAATTCAGAATAGTCCCATTCTTTCCACCTAGTCTCTGACATCTCAGCATTGGATTTCTTGTTGCCATTCTTCAAGATTGTTGCCTTATCTATATATCTAAGTCATGGATTACTGCAATTCTTTAAGCGTTGACATACAGTAGCACTCTTAAGCCTTGTTTGGAATTGACACGTCCATGCTGGGCGCAAGTGCCGCATGGTGAAAATGACATCATACACTTAGGTAAGGACGAATGGGCTAAGCCGATGTGCAGAGCAGATAAACAGTTACTGGAAGGGTTTAGTTGAAGTTATTGGTACAGAAGGGGGTCACACCAGTAACTGAAAGCAAAGGTTAGCATTCTTTCTCACACACAAATATGTAACACTAGACAAAGAGCCCATTTCGACAACGTAAGATGAAACGGGCACGAGTGGAATAGTAATAAGTATAAGCACCACAAACCTGATATAGGTGTATTGAATGAATGCATAATTGAATCAGAATGCGTAATTTGGCCTCGAGCTGTAGTCGAAATCACCTTTCAGGCCTCTAGAGCTTTAATCGAAGTCGCCTTTCTCTTTGAATTTTCTATGCCGTAAATCTGCTGCCTGCCGCGATGTAGGTCTCGTAAGGTTTTTCGGGCAGCTGCACAGAAGGCGACTGCGCATTCGACTTCGGACGGACGTGAGTGAGTGAGTGAGTGAGTGAGTGAGTGAGTGAGTGAGTGAGTGAGTGAGTGAGTGAGGAGACTGGCGAATTATGTATTAAGATTATATCATTTTCCACACAGAATAAATAATATACATTTTTTGTGTAATTTGTCTAATTGGTTTCTCTTTATCTAGTTTTGGGACTTAAATAAATACCTGATCAAGTTTTAGGTCTAATTTCTTCAGAAATAGATAAAATGCTAAAGGGTTCACAATCTTTCTAGCACTACTGTAGTTTGTAGTGATGGATGAGAAAAAAAATTTATTTCACGTTTCATGTGGAACAGAGATAAAGAACAAAAGTTTCCGATAGAACATAAGTCTATGGGTGATCAATGTTGGAAACCGCAAACAATATCAAAATATCCATAAAAAAATCATTTGTTACTCATGCCACATAATCCACATTTGAAGTTGTCCTGTCATTTGTTCACAACATCCCAAATCCATGTATTTTTACTAAAGTGTCCTTAAATAAATCACTTTCCAAAATCATTCTTGTAAACTAACAGGGAATGTACTCAAATGAGACCGAACATTTCAAATAAAGAATGGCATCTCCCCTTTAATCATTGATCACAAGTCAACACAAAGACAGCTTATTCATTGGCTAACATTGAGTTTCATGTGATATCGACAGTGAAAAGATCGCTAAGAAACCTGTGCAATTAAAGATTAAAAGTTAAAGAAAAATGAGTGAAAACATTATCAAGAAGAGAATATCTGAGTTGTTTCAACAAGCAGAACGTCAGTTCACCCATGCTGTTTCATAGACTGCCACTAAAAAATCTACAGGCAGTTCTAAATATGAATAAACATGCAACGATGAGCGGTAGGTCAATCATTCAAACACGGCTTGTTTGTATATAAGCATGTTTCATTTTAATTTACAAGAGCGTTTTTCTGGAAATTACTTATTTAACAATATTTTATGAAACATACACATGTTCAGGACGTTGTGAGCATACAAATGAATGACTTCACAAGTGGATTATGCATTGCAATGTGGAAGAAAATAAGCCACAATATTTTAATTTAACAAAAGGAGGTGTTTATTAGCATTAATGCTGATCCAGAACTTTTACCATTAAAGTCCCGAATTCCCAATTAACACAATGTACACCCTGTATAGCTTGAAAATCCCTCCCTTCCCTTAGCAATGCCATAAATCAATCTCAGACTGCTTAGTTCATACCAAGCAAGACTTAGGTCATGTCTGGTGACTTTTTGGTGATCCTTAGTTAGCAAACATTATCATTATCAGCTTTATTGCTTACACAGATCATTAATTGTCTTATTAGTAAGAGCCTGTCCTTACACTCCAAGATACTCCTTTAATAAAAACAGGACATAAGTCACATCGCCTTCACATAACACTAATGACTGCTAGTAAAATGAAAATATTTTATGGGTTTGATATACTTAATAAGCACATATAAAGATAAGATTTGGTTAAAACCTAAAGAAAACAACTAGTATGAAACTGTTTAACATATACGTGAAAATCAGTTCCTTACTTATTGTTAAACAACAACATATACTGTATATTTCCTAGTGATAGGATTTAAAGTTAACAGAGCAGAATGCAAACCCTGAATAGAGACATACAGTATATCCACATAAATATAATACAAATTGAGCATATATTCAATCTTAACAATTAAGATGACATTTTTTCATAGATGTTTTTATATTGTCTGCTATTGTCCAACATTGGTCACCATAGACTGGTCAGAATTTTGTTTTTATCTCTTTTCTCTGTGAAAATACATGATTCAAAAAATTTACTTAGCCATCACTACAATTGACATGGGGTAAGTAATACATAAAAATTATACTTTCAGTGAAGTTTTCTGTTAAATTGTAAAGCCAGATACATAGAGGCCACCAGTGGCAAGTGCTCTGTGATCTTACCAGCTCCACTGCATTCAATTCAATGGGCACGCCTGTCAATAAGTAAGAAAGGAAAAATCTTTGACCTCCTGACATTTCTTGGTCTCAGTGCTTTGTGTTTCTTGCCTTTTGCTTATGTGTGTATGTGACGGTGCGGGTCCTGCTCCATGCTCCCATTTTACTTCTGGGAGCCTCTCAATCCCAACAACGTCGGTAATGTAACTGGATGAGCTGGTCTGATGGGGACAAATCAAACTGAGCAAAGGGATGGTGCAAAAGGTGCAAGTGCTTTTATTAACAACAATCAAAAAAAAAAATCAGTGTCCAAATAAAGTGCAGTGCATCAAAGTTCCATAAATAAATCTACTCTATATATATAAAATCCTAAGCCTAAAAGCGCAACAGAAGTGAAATGATGACGTTTTTAATGTCCCTTTTTTTGTCACGCTTTAAATCTGGCTTATTTTAAAACCTATATATATATGTTTGGTATGTTTCTTTTCAGAATTTATCGAACTTGTAATGTGATGTAGTTAGATTTTCAGATTCTTATTCTGTTTTTAAATTATAAACTAAAAAATTTCAAGAACTCACGTCTCACAAGACGGGACTTTGTGACAAAAGTTATAACCACGCCCGGGGCCGGAAATAAAACACAAGCAGTAGGACAGCTGCTGTACGGGCTTTTAAATGTTCGAAGCGTCTCACGAGATGCAGATCACGCAGCACAGCAGCAGCAAGCCAGCAGCTGATCGAGCAAAGAGGAAGTAAAAAAAAAAACTGTATATGTTTCCCATTGTATCACCGTTTAAGAGGGGTTTCAGAGGAGCGACCGCGTCTCCTTGGGGTGCGTTCAGCTCCCCTCTTTACAACGCAAGCGGCAGAGACATGAAGTGGCTGGCGAGCAAAGTGAGCAGGGGGGAACCCCTAGTAAATCCATAAAAAGGTAAAAATCCAAATGTTTAAAGCAAGGCTAAAAAACGAGAATAATGTGCAGCACTAATTGGGGCCACACCAGCCAAACACAGCTCCTGCCCAGTTTCTCTAGCTGACCCAAGGTTTGCTCAGCAGTCGCGGTCCTCTCGCTACTGACCTCGGTGTTGGCTGCTTCTGTCAGCATCTGCCAGACCGCTCGGGGTCAGTTGTCCTTGTGTATTCCTTCTCTCACACGCAATCGTCCCTCAGATCCCTAGGGAGGATACCACATCGATCGAACCCACTCCTCTGAATAATCAGTGAGAGTAATCTGTCCCTCAAGCTCCAATCCTTCGCTCCACACAGGACCCCTGACCACGCTGACCCCTCTTTCAATTGGCTGGCTCGTCCACTCTCTTTCACTGCCCCAATGCCGCACTCTTGCCCTCCAAGCCGTTTGTTTCCTGCTCTCTTTTCCTGTCTCCTTCCTTTGGTTTTCCCAATTTACTGTACCGGCCCATACTTATACAGCTCTGTGGGTGCAGCGCCTCAATCACGCACCGCAGGAAGCTGATTATGCAATTGAGTATGATCGCACCCTCATGTGCAGGTGTGACTCACCCCAATTACCTCATCAACTCCCCGTGGCTTCACAATCGCACCCACGGAGACTGACACGGCCAAATGGATTTAAAACCTGGCCTCAATTCAGAACCGCGGACCCTCTGCACCACAGTGTATAAAATATATAGTAGGTACTAGGAGTCATACTGTAGTTTACCAGTGGTTCCCAAATGATCTTAAGCAGTTCTGCAAAGAGAAACAGGAAAAACAATCAGAACATCCAGACTTGAAAATGTAAGGAAATACAGTATTGTATCATTAGTGAAGGAAAAAATGGTAGATTTTGTTTTCATTTTGATATTGCAGAGTTGATTAATGGAAAATACTTCCAGTTAAATATATAATATATATATACATTACATAAATGAAAGTGAATGTACTGGAATAAGTGAGTTTAGAAAATGAATGAATGTGAAATCTGAAGAAATTCCAAAGAGTGAGTAATAATAATACCCACTAAAAATAAATAAGCAGAAAGTAGAACTGTAGAACTTAGCTTGACATAAAAGTGTTGTGCAGTGCTAAAGTGCAGAAAGTTTAATGGTAACATTTGAAATCCATGTAATGGATTGAGATTGCCAGAAACTATGCCAATAATTATGTTTTCTAAACTTTTTTTTTTAAGAGTGCCTCCCAATTTCAAATAATAAAAGGGCCCAAGAGAGTTTCAAATTAATTACTGCTGCCAACAAAAGCCACAAAACAGAAAATTATCACAGAACAGCTTGTATCCCAACTGGCAATTCTGACGTTTCTCCCTATGGAAGACTGAACTCTTTGGAGAGCAAACGCTGTAGCCGCACAAGCTGTCACTGAGAGCTCCATTTCGGTCATGCAGTAAATCAGAACAAAGCTGTCAAGTTCTCTTTCTGCCACAGCAGGAGGCTGCGTGGTTATCCCCAGAACAAGAAATACATTTTAAAGTTCTCTCATCCTATTGTTTAGCATTTGTCGTGTTTTGGTGGTGTCAAGTGTAAGCCCCACTTGGAACTGCTTGAAGCCTCTTGGATGAGAAGAGGACATTCTAATGTTTATTTTGATGTACTTTTCTGCTATACCTCTCATGAATCTATATTGATCAATTGATTGAATTGATTACTTTAAATTGTAACAAGAGCAATTCATTTAAGGCAATACACTGTGAAAGAAGCTGAACAATAAACATTGACGGGTTAATAGCTTGTGGGCAGCAAATCAGCAATTATTCAGTTTATAAACATTCACCCATTTTCTTCCTACAGAATATTTTTCTTTTAAGTGTAGGATTCATGTAGGATCTAATCTTTCAGTGAATACATACCTACTGTATATGGTCCATTTTTTTGAAATTGCTTTCAGTTGTCATTTCACTTGGTCTTCCATGTTCAATCTGTATATCAGTCTGATACACAATCAATCAATACATGTGAATCTTACTTGAACAGTTTACATGGCGCTGCTCACTTGGTTCCCCCTTGTGAAAAGGGATTGAAGGTAGTGGCCTAAAAGGTTTATGTATATTTATGATATAATACTACAGTTTCTCCTGAGGATCAATAAAGAGTGTTTTCCAATCTATCCATCTGACAGACCCCACCTCAACTATAATATCCCCAATTTAACCTCTACCCATTTATCTAGTCAAGCGTCAGGCTGAGATATCTTTCACTGATATCGATCACAGACAGGCCAAACCAAGATTGACTGCACGTATCACTAATCGTTAACTTACTCAGAATCAAGAAAAGGAGCTGGTACAATGTTTTATTCATTATAAGTTTTAGCCATAAATGTCCTTAAATCCTAAAATGTGCCTAAAGCTGAAGGAAAGTGATTACACATGGGTGTGGCATTTAACCCAAATACAACCTGGATGAATAGCAGCACTTCTCGTCAATAGCTAGACAACCAAAGTGTCTAGTGCTCAGGTGAGTGGTTGTCTTGTGTTATGCAGCGACTCTTAGGCTGCAATAGCTGGGATAACATAGACTGTCAATTTGTCATGGTACTTATGTCTTGTCTACACTTCCTTGAGGCATTTTTGTGTTATGGTGGCCTCTGGTCCGTTGATCAATCTAGGCCAGGTTCTACCATTTTTTCTAAAATCTTCCATTAGTCAATGTTTTACCCCATGACAATAGTCTCACAGCATGTATTTCATGCTTTTACACCTTCAGCCCATGATGATCTCCAACACTGCCCTTTACTTGTTCTAGCTGGTCACGCAGTAAATGAGCAGTTCAGTAAATGTTATAATAGAATAATTGCCATGCAAAGTGCAATTAACCCTAATCGTTTCTGTGTTTTTCTAGTACATGCTTTATTCACTATTGTAGAATGTGTCTAATTAAGACATGCATCAGATACAGGAAAAAAAAACAGCACACAGTTATTAATGGTCCATCACAATCCATTCCACTATCACTGTCTAACCAACTATTAATAGACAGATTTATCTAATTGTGGAAACTGGACTGGGAATCACATTCAGGGTACTGAAGCTGTGTAGTATCACTGTGCCATGCTTGTATATTTATCTATTTACATGTTTTTTGTCTAGCCACATATTTTTTGTTCCAGCAGCAATATAAAACAGCATCATTAAATCATTCATGAAGAACTTATTTTTCTGACATTTTCCTTCCTGAGTCCAATCTCTTCTTCTCAGTTTGACTCCATGCTACCCAACTCTGACTAATCATCCTGCTTCCACACTGCTTTGAATCCACTCTGACAACCATTTCCAAAGTATTATTTTTTTACAAGCACCAAAATGAGGGGAAATGACAAGTGAATTTCTTAGGTTAGCCTAAGGCATCGAGGCAGCATTATTGCTTCCATTCTTCTATAGTCGCTGACCCTACTGATATTGATGTCAGGGCCACAGGAGACTCTATTAAATTAAGAAAATAAAAAAGTACACATACAAAAGAATTGTTGCATTTCTCCAGGTTAATCTAGCCCTCTCCTAATAGGGTGTCCCATTTTCCCCTTATTATCTTTGTTATTTATGGCAGAAGTCGGAGAAGTTGGTACTGAAGAGCCGTAATGACTGTAGTTTTTTTTTTTTCCAACTCAGTTATTTAATTAGAAACCAATCCTTGCCAATAACAGATATTATTTACTTTATGACTTGTTAGTGTTTTAATTATGCTTATTTCTTACAAGACAGAATACATGTGTGTAAATGAGAGGGAGGTCAGCGGAATGGTAAGGATGCAGGGAGTAGAGTTGGCAAAGGTGGATGAGTTTAAATACTTGGGATCAACAGTACAGAGTAATGGGGATTGTGGAAAGAGAGGTGAAAAAGAGAGTACAGGCAGGATGGAATGGGTGGAGAAGAGTGTCAGGAGTGATTTGTGACAGACGAATATCAGTAAGAGTGAAAGGGAAGGTCTACAGGACGGTAGTGAGACCAGCTATGTTATATGGGTTGGGGACGGTGGTACTGACAAGAAAGCAGGAGACGAAGCTGGAGGTAGCAGAGTTAAAGATGCTAAGATTTGCACTGGGTGTGACGAGGATGGACAGGATTAGAAATGAGGACATTAGAGGGTCAGCTCAAGCTGGGAGACAAAGTCAGAGAGGTGAGATTGCATTGGTTTAGATATGTGCAGAGGAGAGATGCTGGGTATATTGGGAGAAGGATGTTAAGGATAGAGCTGCCAGGGAAGAGGAAAAGTGGAAGGCCTAAGAGAAGGTTTATGGATGTGGTGAGGGAGGACATGCAGGTGATGGGTGTAACAGAGCAAGATGCAGATGACAGAAAGAAATAGAAGATGATCTGCTGTGACAACCCCAAACGGGAGCAGCTGAAAGAAGAAGAAAAAATGTTTTTGTTCTGCTATGTCAGGTCATTCTTACTGTATATAGCATATTTTTTAAGTAATGCTCAGTCCTTCACTTTATCTCTTCAGTTTCCTTCTAAAAGTATCATTAAACTAGGCAGTTCATGATGAATACACACTGGTGGAAATGAAGACAAGTTAAGGGAACCAGCAGTTCTCCATCTGTCATTTTCATCCTATTGCTAATAAGGAACCATTCAAAACTGAATTCAGCTGTTTAGGACTAAAATAAGCAATTATTGGTGGGGAATCTTAAAGAAGCCAGACAACTAAAATGAAGCATAAAAATGGTGCTTGAGCAATAATTGCTTCAACAGCAATAACTGACTTCTCATTCAGAAACTGCTGTAGGTTGGAACAAAAATGTGCAGCCACTAGTGCCCTCCAGGACTGACTTTGCAGACCCTTGCTCTTTGGTCTACAATCCCTGGCCTCACATTGAAGACCAGGTCCTCATATGTATAAAGTCCTACTTAGATTTCGTAATAAAATTTGGTTTATGCTCAAAATGAAAAAATAGCTTATGCACAAAAAAACTGATTTTATAAAATTATTTATATGCCACTTTCCATGTCAAATTCCTTTATAAATCTTAAATCAACTTAAAACTATGCGTTCATGCACTTTTAGTTACTCTCTGTCACCACCTTCCACTGATCAAATCACCATATAAATTTGGCCATATTCCTGATTGACGTCTTTTCTAAAAATCATGGGAGAATACAGGAAACGAAACTTCAGTGGAGAACTGCAAAAACTTTCTTTGTGATGATCTCCCACCATTAGTCACAAATAAAAGGCAAAGACTCAGGAGCTGAGTGCAGAGAGCAACAACAACAACAACTTTTATTTACTCTGTACACTTTCATACAAACAATAAATCTTTACAAGATGTCAAAGAGAAACAAATTAGGCAGTAAAATTAAGGAATAAGTAACAAAGAGACAAAAAACAAATGAATCTAAACAATCTTAAAAACAGAATAAATATCAAGTAGAAGAGTAGCATCCTTTTACACAGTGTCATGATTTAAGCCCAGTGATAAGGTCAGATGTCCAGGGGGAAATAAAAGGCAAAAAAAAATCCATTTTGGCTGGAGAAAACACAAAATGTGCAGGGGTTCCAAGGTCAAAAAGACCACCCAGCCCCCACTGGTCATTCTACCTAACATAAATCTTAACAGTAGAATCTCTGAAGCCTATTAAAAAACTCATAATCCCGGCCCACCTTAAATTCCTTTGCATCTCTCCATTGCTGCTGCTGGAGTATGTGAATTTCCCCTTGAGATTAATAAAGTATCTATCTATCTATCTATCTATCTATCTATCTATCTATCTATCTATCTATCTATCTATCTATCTATCTATCTATCCAGTACCGCCGCTCCCTGTACGCAGTCTGCGTAGGGCACCAACTCCCAGGGGGGCACCATCCCAGCTGCTCAAAAAAATCGTTTTTATATATTATAATAATAAATTAATATTAATAATATACATATACAAATAAACAAAAATATAAACGTATACATTGCATTTTACGGTGAACGCAGAGTAGGCTAAGCACACGTGATGACGCGCGCGCCCTCACCTCTGTTACAGCTGCCTAACTAATATTTGGGGGAGGGGGGCACAAAAGTAAATTTCTGCTTAGGGCACCCATTTGGCCAGCAGCGGCCCTGCATCTATCTATCTATCTATCATTAGCATCTTTTGTTTTGTAAATGTGTTGATTAGCACAAGCAGTAAGAAGGGATATAGCAAAAGTTAGACCTCTTATAACTTTACAAAATTCTGAAAAATTAGTGCACGCTTTTGTTTTTAATAGACCAGATTATTGTAATGCACTCCTAACAGGACTATCTAAGAAAGACATCAATTGGTTGCAGTGCAGAATGAAGCAGCCACAATTTTAACTAGAAAAAGAAAATTTGAACACATCTCACCAGTTTCAGTTCATTGGTTGCCTGCATCATTCAGAATTGACTTTAAAATACTATTAACGGTTTATAAAATCTTAAATAATCTCGCTCCATCCTATAATTTGGTTGTAACCTTAGATCTTCGAATGGAGGTCTGCTTAAAATTCAAACAGCTTAAAAGAAGTGGTGAGGTGGCCTTTTGCTGTTATGCACCTAAAATCTGTAATACTTTACCAATAGAAATTCTCCAGGCTAATACTGGAACATTTTAAAAAACTGCAAATAAAACATTATTTTAATTTGTTTTTTTCGTAGCTACATTTGTGTTGTATTCCTGATAGACTATATGGGCATAGAATTATCATATTCTTCAGGGGTTTGCAAACTGTTCTAAACTCTACTTCTCCCCGTTGTCTTTTCCAGTTCTTCTGTGGTGGTAATCTGTGCCACAACCACCTGATCAAGGCTCCATGCATCCCCCTGAGATGATGAAATGAAGGTGGGTGTCTTAGCTGCTGAATTCAGCAAATACTGTCATGTGAAGCCTGAAAACAAAGAGGAATGAATTAAGAACATTTATGTTAGGTAGCATGCCCAGTGGGGGCTGGGTGGCCTTTTTGGCCTTGGAACCCCTGCACATTTTATTTTTTCTCCAGCCTAACTGGAGGTATTTTTTTATGTTCTCCCAGCCTTATGACTTTATCACCGGAGTCATCCGTAGACACTTACATCATGACACTGTATATAAGGACAACAGTCTTCTACTTGATATTTATGTTTTTTAAGATCATTTAGATTTATTTGCTTTTTTCTTTTTTTTTACTTATTCCTACTTATTTGTTGCAATTAAATAATATGCAAAATGCAATATTAATCCAATACACCGATATCCATGACCTGCATCACATTAACTTTTAATCCTTTTGAAATCACTGGATCCAGTGGGTGTCCTCCTTTATGTGTGGGTAGGCTGAAATTCTGACTAAAATCAAAAGAGTGCAGTAAGGTCAGGAATTCTTGGGTCACACTGGTTATCCATATGAAAACTGAAATTGTCTGCAATTGAGAACCTGTCATAGTTAGCTATTATTATACATACCAAGTCTGAGAATTCCTGAAAAAAAGATGCATTATATTTTGGAAGTCTATAACTGGTCAATACGAGAGAAAGCAACATTCCCTGAATAACCACAGCAAGATACTCAAAGACACAAAAGTAACAAAACCAACATCTTTACAGTTTAATCGGCTCAAGTAAATACTTTCTAACTGCTGCTTTTTTTGCTTTGGCTAACTGAATGACCAAAACAATAGAGCAATAGCAATGTCCCTTCATGTGGTGTACAGACCGCCACCAGTGCACTACGTGAATTGTCTCAGGCTGTATACACAGAACTACAAGATGTTAAAACATTTTTATTGAACCTACAAAAGAATTAAATCACGTTGCCAAGAAAATATAAATGTTACAATGCGTACAAGTCTCTTTACATTAGACATACAACATCCAAACTTCTTTGCATTTCCATTACATTGATGTCCTGAGGGACAGGATCTGGGTCATCCATGCGCTCATCTTGGCCTATCTCAGGTGGCGGAGGCAGTCCATGTTTCTGTGCTATGATGTGCAGTACTGCACAAGCCATAACAACGCATCAAACCTTTTTGGGATGTACAGCAGTGGGCCGCCTGATGAGTCCAAACACCACCAGCTACCAATGAATGAACCAATGGTCTATTCTGTCACTGATTGTGTGCAGGAGTGCCTTGCTTTATATCTCCTCTCTTGTGGCGTTTGCAGATTGTGGAATTCTGTAAGAAGCCAGGCTGTGAGGAGGTATCCATTGTTACCAATAAGACATATAATATAAGGTGTGCTGTATGTTGTATGATATAACTGCCTATGGCAGTGTTAGATCTTTTGGTGGACAGCGCCAATGGCAAGCTATACAAGAAGCAGGTTTTCAGTGATTGGGATGATTTGTTGGCTCAAGATCAAAAGGCAATTTGCAGCATTTGCTGATTTTCCTAATTTAATTAGTGCAATTCACTGTACACATGTTGTAATAAAATCACCATCACAGAATGAATTTGCTTTTGTAAAGAGAAATCAGTTTCATTAAATTAATATTCAACTAATATGTGATGCTCACAATCCTATCAATTAGGTTTACTTACCAAGAATACAACCATCACACATAGCACGACCCTGAAGTCTGCTTCACACACTGCTGTTTCATAAAATAAAGGAACCAACATTAGTCAGACATATTTGAGCACCACATATTAGTTGCATATTAATTAAATGATAGTGCTTTCTCTTTGCAAAACCAAATTCGTTCTGCCTTTGTCGCAACATGTGTGCAGTCAATTTCACCAGTTACATTATTAGAATAAACAATCAGAGCAAATTGACTTTTGATAGATAGATAGATAGATAGATAGATAGATAGATAGATAGATAGATAGATAGATAGATAGATAGATAGATAGATAGATACTTTATTAATCCCAAGGGGAAATTCACATAATCCAGCAGCAGCATACTGATACAAAAAACAATATTAAATTAAAGATTGATAATAATGCAGGTAAAAACAGACAATAACTTTGTATAATGTTAACATTTACCGCCCCGGGTGGAATTGAAGAGTCGCATAGTTTGGGGGAGGAACAATCTCCTCAGTCTGTCAGTGGAGCAGGACAGTGACAGCAGTCTGTCACTGAAGCTGCTCCTCTGTCTGGAGATGACACTGTTTAGTGGATGCAGTGGATTTTCCATAATTGATAGGAGCCTGCTTAGCACCCGTCGCTCTGCCACAGATGTCAAGCTGTCCAGCTCCATGCCAACAATAGAGCCTGCCTTCTTCACCAGTTTGTCCAGGCATGAGGCGTCTTTCTTCTTAATGCTGCCTCCCCAGCACACCACCGTGTAGAAGAGGGCGCTCGCCACAACCGTCTGATAGAACATCTGCAGCATCTTATTGCAGATGTTGAAGGATGCCAGCCTTCTAAGGAAGTATAACCAGCTCTGTCCTTTCTTACACAGAGCATCAGTATTAGCAGTCCAGTCTAATTTATCATCCAGCTGCACTCCCAGGTATTTATAGGTCTGCACCATCTGCACACAGTCACCTCTGATGATCACTGGGTCCATGAGGGGTCTGGGCCTCCTAAAATCCACCACCAGCTCCTTGGTTTTCCTGGTGTTCAGGTGTAGGTGGTTTGAGTCGCACCATTTAACAAAATCATTGATTAGGTCCCTATACTCCTCCTCCAGCCCATTCCTGATGCAGCCCACGATAGCAGTGTCATCAGTGAACTTTTGCACATGGCAAGACTCCGAGTTGTATTGGAAGTCCGATGTATATAGGCTGAACAGGATCGGAGAAAGTACAGTCCCCTGTGGCGCTCCTGTGTTGCTGACCACAATGTCAGACGTGCAGTTCCCAAGACGCACATACTGAGGTCTGTCTTTAAGATAGTCCACGATCCATGCCACCAGAAAAATAAAAGTAGAAAAATAAAGTCATACACGGAGCTGCTGAAAAAGGCTGCCACTCTCGGCGGCGCCTGAGATAACAAGGTGATCTTGGCTAGCATACCCTAACTGTAAGGAATCTGGGTAGCATCTTAATTACACCATCCCCTACAGATGCCAAGACATGGCTGAAGCCAGTTCAAGCTGAAGCGTGCCTATCGCCAAATATCCCACAGTTGTTGAAACCTGTAACAGAATAGGGATCATGTGATTTCTGTATAGTTGTCTCCATCATGTATAGCACACAACTCCAGGTGGATGGTTCTAGGAAGTCTAAATCTTCTTATGAGTCAGTCACCATCATGAGCCAAAAAATCATCACAGTACCTAAAAACTGGTTATGTGGTACAACACACAGCACACCCACTTTTATAGACCAAATAAATAGGCACGTAACATTAAGTGCATGCATTAAGTATTTTTGCCAACACTGAAGACAGCTGTTTGAAAGAACATGTCAGTTAATTGTGATAGGATTAATTCCAGAACAACGGAATGTGACTGACACATCACTGAAATGTGCCATAAATTGAGAATTTCTGTTCACTTCATTGTCCTGCCACCTGGAGTTGCTAAAATGCCAATGCGAAAAAAGTTTGTGTAGGATTTATAGATGGTTGAAATTTGCCATAACATTAAGCCAATTTCCACACCACGTTTCTGCATTATAAATCCCGACTTTTGTGTAAGAAATGGCTTATGTACATTTCCAAGCACAAGCATGTTTTAAAAATGAGACTCCAGGGCTGTATATCTGAGCAGCCCCTTTCATTCATTCACTGATGTCACCTTTGGGCTCCACATGTTCATTAATCCCTAATAAAGCCACAAACTCCACTTGAATGACACTTTGAAATTTTCTAAAACCATTTATCAATATACAGTTTTGTTTCATGTATGTTTGTTACTAATTTTACCAAATAGTCAAATTGACTTTCTCCATATCAGAACTGTTACAATTCAAAGTTCAACACCCCTTCCCTTCAGGTGACAGCAGCACTACCTACCGTTACCGTTGTCTTTGACTTACAGTAGATGGCTAAATCACTCGTTTGTCTGTCTGCACTGAAGCAAAGCTTTGATTGCGCTGGAGATCGACCCAAGTGAGGAGATGAGCCATACTGGGTGCTAAGAGCAAATCAAATTTAATTTACAGTATTTATCTTGTATTGAACATTCATCTTTATACCAAAAAAGCATTCATATTACTGTTTCATTAACTTACTTCAAATGGAAACAGTTTAAGTGTATAATTTAGATAAGCCTAAATATTTAAAGAACTTTAGCCTATTGATTAGTCACTTAAAACTAACCGTACTTGAGATCAGACGTAATTTACAGCATGTGCTCTGTGAGTTTGGCAGGTAGCCTGTCCTCTTGCCGTACAAGAATAGCTCCCATTATTGGATTAGGGATTTATTAGGTTGTCCAGAAGTTGAATATACTGGAAGATCTCTTAATGCAATCTTGTTAACATTTTTATTTTTATTATTATTAATGTTGCTATTGTTACTTTTATCCAAGGTGACTTACAAATTCATAATATATTTCTACTGTTAACATTGGTCACTACTTTAAGTGTAGAAAATCAAATTTAATGGATTGTAACTCATATTAAATGTAGAAAAGGGCAAAAGTGATATAAATTTAATATTAATTTTAAAAAAATAAAATGCAGATGGTACCTGACATTAAGAATTTAGGCCTCCTATGATGTGAATGTGCCACATGCTGCCTCACATTACTGCCCTACTTACAGCAATGAACCCATGAAAATTGTAAGATTTCAGATACAGACACAATACAATACAATTTATTTTTGTATAGCCCAAAATCACACAAGAAGTGCCGCAATGGGCTTGATAGTGATATCACTATCACAATGATAGTGACGAGCAGGCGCCTCGTCCACAGATTGTTCCTGCCTCTTGCAAGATGCTTGCTGCACTGTGCATGACCTTCAATGAAATAATTTACTGCAGTGCTGTCTCTCTCAAACGTACTAACCCCCAATTCCTGTCCTTCCTTTTCTTTCTCCAAATACCCAATCTCCACACAATCAGCTCTGTAATAGACATTAAGCCATCTGTAAACTTAGAATGCCGATTCTTCAAAACTTTTAAGGAACTTTGAAATATCTTTGTAGTACAAGTTTAATTATTCTATCCATCTATCTTTCCAGTGTCGCGCCAGCCCCAGCAAGAATACAGCGTGTGGCAGGAATAATCAGGGTGCCAGCTCGTCGCTAGCACTGCGACACCGTGTCCTCACATGTTTAATTATTAACAATATAGATTATGTAAATGACATTGACATTTTATCTGTATAATGTAATAAACATATTTTGCTGCATTTCATCTTAATAATAATATTGTCATCATATGTAAATATGCGCTTTATAAAGTGACGCAGGTTGTGCAATATTATAACTGTAGCGCAAGTTTACAGTGAGGTAATTGTACTTGTAAGTACAAACAGTTCTATAAGGAGCACTTGATGGATTGATTGATTGTGTTCATAGTTCTTGGGATGAAACTGTTTCTGAACTGCGAGGTCCGTACAGGAAAGGCTCTGAAGCGTTTGTCAGATAAGAGCAGTTCAAATAGCAAATGGCTGAGGCAGCGTGTGCTTGATTATGTATACCAATAATTCTCTTTCCGATCAGCTGCTCTGAGTGGTGCAGTGAGAGTAATATGGAAAAAGATGATCCGCTGTGGCAACCCCTAACGGGAGCAGCTGAAAGTAGAAGAAGAAGGTGCAGTGAAAGTAACAACGCTAAAGCAGCTATGGTATTTGGAATAGTTTGGCCATTCTGTGGACCATTATATTGTTACAGGTTAATTACAATCAGATGCCTTAAACTAATAAACAATATACGGTTAATTTCAGTGTATTTATAAAGCCGCATCAGGGATGTGGATCTGAAAAAGAAAGGGAAACCACACTGGACCAGTAGCACTGCTTTGACGCTGGGTGCCGCCAGTTTGCAAAATCGAGTGGAGAACTTGCGTACGCCAGGGTTTGAACTAGTGTGAAAATGTGTGTGGCTTTACACCAAGTTTAGGTTTTATACATCGTGACGCTGGGGGCCGCCAGTTTGCAAAACCGAGCGGAGAACTTGCGTACACCAGGGTTTGAGCTACTGTGAAAATGTGCGTGGCTTTACGGCAAGTTTAGGTTTTATACATTGTGATTTGAGCGTGGAAACGGGAGTACGCACCGTTTATACATGAGGCCCCAGGATATTAACATTGTTGTTTTGAAGTCATTCCTGTGCTTTTTCGGCTTTACGTTTGAGGTTGTTGTCATGCTGGAAAACAAATCTTCTCCAAAGGTATGGTTTTCTTGTAGACTATCAGGCTTTCCTCCAGTGTCCCCCTTTCTTTTGCTGTATTTATTTTGTCCTGTACACTAACAAGTCTTTCAGAGTCTACAACAGAGGAGTATCTCCACGGCATGATGTCCACAGTGGGGATGGTGTGTTTTTAATAATGTGCAGTATTCAAACATGGACAAAAAGCTTAATTTTGGACTCATCAGACCATAGGGCCTTCTTCCAGCTGACATCAGTATCTCCCATGTGCCTTCTGGCCAACTCTAGCCAATGTGTTATTTTTAATAGTGGCTTTCTCTTTGCTGATTTCCCATAAAGCTCTGATTAGTGAAGCACCCGGCCAACAGTTATCGTCTGCACAATCTCTCCAGTCAGAGTTCTCATAGGTGTCTTGGTGGCCTCCTTTGCTAGCCTTCTTTTGGCACATTCACTTAGTTCTGGTGATTGTCCAGCTGTGCCATACTCATTCCATTTCTTGACTGATTTTACTGAACTCTAAGGAGATACTCAGTGCCTTGGATATTTTCTTGTTTCCATTCCCTGACTTGTGCTTTTCAATCCCCTTTTCATTGGGGTTGCTTGGAATGTTCCTGTGTCTCCATTGTGTATGTTCGGCCATGATATCAACTCAACTCAAGTTGGACCTTCCAGATAAGGTGCATTTATACCACACTTAAAGAGTCTTTTCTGTTCATAAGTATCAAAAAGGCACATTAAATCCACTGCAATTCAATGTTGTGTAAGAAAATGTGAAAGCTTCCAGTGGCAGTGAGTACTTTTTATAGGCACTGAAAAAAGATGAATAAAGTTTCCTTATCAGTATGCTGCTGCTGGAGTATGTGAATTTCCCCTTGGGATTAATAAAGTATCTATCTATCTATCTATCTATCTATCTATCTATCTATCTATCTATCTATCTATCTATCAGGGACTATTTGGAGAAATTTAATATCAGACTGAATGACTAGTTTGTGCTCCATTATTTGGAATTGAAAGAAAAATATCAAATGTTGTATATGTTCATTAAGCAGTGGTTACATTATTAAAAAGGCATCTAAGGTCAAAATTGGCTCTTTCAACTGAAATATCCAATAACACTTACAGGTACATAACACCTTTCATCCACAAAGAGATCAAAATGTTTTGGTTTTTTTTTTTTTTTGCTAAGAAAACATGAACCCTTAAATGTGGCATTGTTTCAAGGTCACAGTAAGTCAGTGACTGAGGCGAGATCTATCAAAGTCAGAGCCACCACACATGGGCATGAGGAGGAAGAAAGAGTGAGTAGGCTTTGTTGTTGCTGGTCACTTTAATTTACAATGAAAAAGATTGAACTGACAGGGACTGACAATAGTAGCTCAGTCGGACAATACTTCCCCATCTTAGGTGGTGAAAAGCACTGATGCAGCAGAGATACAGAAGTGATGACAGCATGCCAAACAACCAAATGAAAAATGGCAAGCAGCTTTGGTAGTGGTCAGGAGATCAGTATGTGTAATTGTGATGTCAGACAAGTCAGGAGAGTGTCAAACTCATCTGTAGGCAGTGCGCCTGACAGGCTTTAGGAGTACAGCAGGCGCTTACGTCTATTAGCCTCTTTCTTACTTTGGTTCATTCCAAAATCTCTTATTCATTTTTTAGCAATATTTTGCTTAGTATGTTAATTTTCCTAAAATGTTACAATTAAAGTGTTACAAATATATATAAACAATATTATTTATTTGCTACCATACTCTATTCTGAATTCTTTCAGCCACAAATTGACTTCTGTAGAAGTACCAGCATGCTCAACTGTACAAGAGGACCTGACATGGGGGCATTGCATAGTGCATCATCTGCCATACAACAGGGGATCCAAACATTCCCGGAATCAGTCAATAGCACAGGAGTAGGGTGTAGTTACTGAATATGCCGCCAGATATTGTATGTGTCTGCGGTGGGTTGGCACCCTGCCCGGGATTGATTCCTGCCTTGTGCCCTGTGTTGGCTGGGATTGGCTCCAGCAGACCCCCATGACCCTGTGTTCGGATTCAGCAGGTTGGAAAATGGATGGATGGATATCGTATGCGTTAAGTCTGGTTAATCAGTCCACCTCGTGGCACCGTGCTGAGCTGATCGACGCATTTCTAGTGTTTATTCTACAGTCATGCAGGAGATTTTAGCCACCACACTAGATTTTCAATAGACAATAATAATCATATTTTTCAATTTGATAAACTTGTTCAAGAAGAGTTTGCTCCCCATCAAAGGACTGTTAATCAGCAACATTACATTGAATTGCTGAGGGTCCTACGGGAAAGCATCAGGAAAAAAAACATCCAAAGCAGTGGCACACCCAAAACTGAATTCTGCATCACATCAACGCCCTCCATTGTCAGTCAAAGAGTTTTTAACCAAAACTAATTTGATATTATTTCACACCGCCTATATATTTTGAATTTCCCCATGGGATTAATAAAGTTTATCTAATCTAATCTAAAATTTGCCAGGTCTCACTCCCTGTAGGCCCTCCAACCTGTAGGGAAAAACCTGGGGGTTAGTGGCAGATTTGGCATTCCAGCCACCATAAAAAAACCTCACATTGGTTCCATTCCATCAGAACTAGTGTGGTGCTGAGTTGTCACCCATTGCCTGACTGCACTCAGGTCCTAATCTAGGATCCTGAGGTGGTTTGTCATGTGGTGGGTGCAGTAATGCGCTGTATCAGAGCGTGCTCCTAACCTTCTCCTCCTTTTCACTCCCTGTGACCTCTTCTTGTTCCTGAAATTAAAAATGAGACTGAAGTGACAAAGATTTGCTACCATGGAAGAAATCTAGGAAAAAATGCAGGATGGTCTAGACATGTAACGGAAGATGAGTACAGGACGTGTTTCAAGGAATGGAAGTGCTGGGATTTCATCTTAAGGAGAGTATTTTGAAGGTGACCAAAAAGGAGTTGCTGTAAGTTTTTTTATTAACAATTTGTTTTGGGTCCCCCTTTGTATGTGGTGCGTAAAAGATAGAGTGGCATGAGGGATATTCTGCAGCTGGCAAGTAGGAGCTTTGCTTTGTATGACTTATGTAAGAGATAACAAAAATGAAGATATCTGCAGAAAGTGGGTAGAAATCTCTTACTTAGGAGACTGCAGATTCAACAGTGACAGCAGCAGTGAGATGTGCATAGAGGACGTTCTTTGAATTGGCCCTCATTTTGACTTTAAAGGTACCTTTCTGACAATGGTGCAGGATAGTGTAGAAGAGCAAGAGATGGCCAACTTAGGCAGAACAAGAGGTAAACAGTAAAAGATCTGACATACAAATGACTAGAAAACAGGCAGAATTTTACTGAAGGAGAAGAGGACAAGTGTAGAGCTGAGAGAAATGAAGGATGCAGCGGTGACAAGTGGTGTAGTTTGGAGAATGTGGGTGAGAAACTGAACCTGAATGAGGAAAATACTGTGATTTAATGAATTAATACGTGAAGAAGAACAATTACTAAATGTATTACTGTTTTAATGTAACCTTTTGCAGTAAAAAACAAAATTAGCTAATTTTTTTTTCATTTGTTGATATTTATTTTGAATAATGGTCTAGCGTGTGGGACATTCTAATGCCCAGAGAAAAGGGGCATGCTGATTCATGCAAGTGAAGGCCGTCAGCAGAAAAAGAAGGAAAGTTTGGTGAAGCTCAAAGAAGAGGCATTTAGCAAGCCAGGCCCGGTGGCTGTGAGCGTAGTTAATTTTGCACAACTGTTTCAGTAGGAAAGGTATTTAATATGTATATGTTGTCACACACGTGTGTTTAGGAGACAGCTAAAGGGCTTAAATACAGGTAGTTCCATGCCAGACCAAGGCGGGGCAGAGTGCACTAATTTTCCCTCTCGATCTTTTGCAGACCATTCTAGGGAAATCCCACCCGGCTCTGGGGCAGCCACTGACGTCACTTCTGGTTCCGGTCGGGATGACATCACTTCCGCTACTGGCCTTTAAAGCTGCCATCTTGCTACCTGGAGATCAGTTCTGTTTTGGACTCGGTTGAATGAACATGTCGATGTTTTTCGATACTTTTTGCAGCTGTAATCGATTAAATGGGTGGCTGCCCCAAACCTTCTCGATGTCTTTTGGTCGTTTTTCTGACAATGTATTACTTGATGCAGCAGGGCACCAAAAAAACTTTATTTTTTTACAATTAATTAATTAATTATTAAAGATATGATCTGGCCTCAGACTTTTTACTATAAACTATTACATTAATTTTTGAATTAACAATATGCAGGTGTCCTCTTAAGATGCAGCATCAGCTTATCTCGACTGCCTTTTGGACGAGCTGTGAATCTGAGAGATGTCACAGTGCAAGTGAAGAGGATCAGAATTATCTGAACGCTACCTTACATCTGTAACATCTGAGAATGTAGGAGACTCTGAGGAATGAATTTGGGATATATTAAATATTCCTGCACTCAGCTGGTAGCATTGCGATCACTGCCACCTAAGGAGCTTCGTTACACCTTATCGCAGGAGCAGCTTATCTGAGAATGAAAAGAGAAAAGTGGAAAGGATTCAGAACTGACCAGCCCCCATAAATGTGGAATTTTCTGTCACTTTTAAATACATTGGATGAACTTTTACATTTCATGACTTGGGAACATCAGAATGAACAAACTACTATTGGAATTGTTGACACAACCAGCTGGACCTTCTCTATTGAAATGTTAACACCTTTAAATATAAATCTCTGGCACATCTGGGCAGGTTTGACCATCTCACTGCCACCAACAAACCTGTTATTAACAGCTGCAGCTCTCTCATTATGCAAGCCAGTTGTTAGTGTTGTTATGTGTGTTTTGGGGTTATTTTTTAATAGTTATATTTTTCTTGAGCTTCTGTAACTAAGCATTACACTACATTTTTCACTATGTGTATAACAGTATGTGACTGTGACTGGCAGTAGGGAGCCACTTTGAGACAGCAAAAATCAGTAGGGTACCAACCCGGGAACCCAATTTAATTTGCAGAAAATTAAAAGCAAGATAGTGTGCAATGGCACAAAGAAAGAGACACTGACCAGAAAATCAGCCCAAATAGAGCCTTTTGTCCTTTGTTGGTATT
The DNA here is from genome assembly GCF_900747795.2 of Erpetoichthys calabaricus. Classification (NCBI taxonomy): domain Eukaryota; kingdom Metazoa; phylum Chordata; class Cladistia; order Polypteriformes; family Polypteridae; genus Erpetoichthys; species Erpetoichthys calabaricus. Next base: position 37,636,579 of record NC_041401.2, read on the forward strand.
GACTGGATCTTGCACAGGAGTTCGGCTTTCACTGACTACAGATCACGAATGAGACGCCACATTCTGGGGCCATCTCAATTATAGTGTCCAAACCGGAAGATGTGGGGCTTACTTCGAGTGTCAGTGTTGGAGCTAAGGACTCTCACTGGTCATCTTCTCTGAGCTGTGAGAAAAAAAGATCATACCATTAGTGACAGCGTCCCCACTTGTCCTGGAGTGGTATTGCTTACCTCAGTTAAGCCTGGAAGGTGATCCCCAATTGCACATGTGTGACAGTGAAAAACAAAATTTGATTTCATTTCATTTATTCTGTGTTTGTATATGGCTCTTTGCATGAAGAAAATATTTCTAACACTTGTGTGAAATCTGCACTTAACAAATTTCAGTCGTGTTTTCTTGTTGAAGAACTTACTTTAAACTAACAGCCTGAACTAATACCTTTCATAATAAGGTACTAATACCTTTCATAATTTTAAATACTTCAGTCATGTCACCCTTAATCTCCTCTTGCTTAAACTGAAAAGGTCCAACTCACAACTCACTGCCCTCACAGGTGGCGCAGTGGTAGTGCTGCTGCTTTGCAGTAAGGAGACTGTGGAAGATTGTGGGTTCGCTTCCCGGTTCCTCCCTGTATGGATAGCGCTTTGAGTACTGAGAAAAGTGCTATATAAATGTAATGAATTATTATTATTATTAACTCCTTCAATCTCTCCTAATAGCTCATAATTCTCAGTCCCAGAATCAGCCTAGTTCTCTTCTCTGGACTTTCTCTAGCACTGCTGTGTCTTTTTTGGAGATCGAAACTTTACAGAGTCCTCCAGGTGAGGTCTCACCAGTAAGTCATAAAGCTTAAGCATAACCTCTTTTGACTTGTGCTCTACACACTGTGATATGAACCTAACATTCTATTTGTTTTCTTAGTGGCTTTTGCACATTCTGGACCACTATGACTCCTAGATCCTTGTCATATGGGGTACTTTCAAGTTTCAGAATTTCCATTGTGTTCTCGATTTTGAAGAGGCAATGTTTAGGGCGAAAATTCAACTGGCTCGCAGTTTACTGTAGTTTCTCTGAAAGGTCATTTAGGATGAAAAGTACTTCAGTCTTAAAACTGTCAAAAATACAAAATGTACAGAAAATCTGCCAAGATGGATTAATTAATAATGTGATCCCTAATGTTAACTGTAAGTGTACAGAAAAAAAAAAGATCTGAGTAGGAGGCTTACTTAGGAAAAGCAATGTATAGTACAGCACGTCGCCCACCTAACTCATGCCAATTTAGTAGCTGGCAAAAACACATTTAATGAAAACTTGTTAAATGATAAGTTTAGTATAAACGTCATAAATAGAAGAGTTTATTAAGAGAAGCTTTTGTAAAATTCTTTTGGAATGTAACTTCCACCCACAACAAGAACAACAACATATGCTCACCAATTAACAAATAATGAAGTAACACAGATCCAGTTAAAGAACTGCCATCTTAGGCGTGTGCCTCTGCCAGAAAAGGAATTAAGGCTAAAGGTGAAATGAAGATACAGTTAAAAATAGACTGGCATTTCAAAGTTCTATTTTAATACACACATTTGAATCTTTTCCATAGTAACATCAGGAAATGTGTGAAAATATTAAATTATGAATATAGTAAGCAAAACGTCAAGAACACTAGAAAACTGTGATGATGAAGTAGTTCATGATAAGGTTAGGAGCAGGCTATGGTGACAGCTTCTATTTAGCAAAGGAGGCATCAATTGTCAGCACTGTTTCCTTGTGGAATAATCACATTTCTGAACACTAGTATATTTGAAAAATATTAATTTGCAAAATGAATCTTTTTATGGTCATTGTTAATCCACCTGGATATGATGGCTTCTAGTAGAATGATGCACAGTCTCACAAGATAGGGATTGTCTGGAAATAGTTTCAGGAAGGTTAGAGGATCACCGCACCACTGAGTGTCTATGGCCTCAGGTAAAATGAGTTGCTTGAACGCAGAATACTCCACCTTTCAATTTGTAGACAGTGAGGTTAGCAAATTTCTTCCTTGGGTCAACATCCCTGTGGCTCAATACTGATACCCTATAGAAATTAGCTGGTTCTGGGGGCTAAAAGGAGGAACCACTTTCTATGACACAACTCAAGGTATATAAAATGTTACTGACATTCAAAGATTATATTTTAAAGTTTTATGAAACCAAATAAGTTACTTCAGACTCTCATGACTGATCACAGCATGCAGCATACACATATCTCTGCCTCCCTCATTCTGTTCTTCAATAGCTCACTCTCACCCACACTTTTTCACACATTAGGAATGGGTACAAAAATAGCCGTAAAATATTTTTTACAACAAAATGGAAAATTCTGGAAGAATATAACTCTGAAAAAATGGTAGTGGGGAAGAAAGTCACAGATCAATTACCATCAGGCTCCCTAAGCTGGATCAACAATGATATACCTTTAGAAGCGCATTTTAGCGTAAAGAACTGCAGCCTTTGTGTAATCAGGCATTCATAGAAACAGTGATGAGGTTTCTGAGAAAAAGTGTGTTCTTTAGGAAAGCATTTTTGACCAAAAACTAAAAAAATACAAACTACAAAATAGGTGATATGACTAAGAAGTAATTTCAAACCAAAAAAAAGCAATAATTCCTTAATACAGGAAAGGGATGTACATAGGGGCTTTAGTATTAGTTAAAACTTCAATGGTTAACAAGTCAAGGTACTAGGTGTATACTATATATATATATACCTAAAAAACTCAAAAAAAGACCTGTTATAAGACACAATATGTCCCTGACGATAATTTTTACTGTCGAAACACCTGAGGGTTCAGGTATAAAACATGCATACATACAAAAGCCATTTCTTACTCAAAAGTCAGAATTTAGATAACGCAAACGTGGCCTGAAAATTGGCTTAATGTTACAGCAAATTCCGATCATCTTCAAGTCTTATGAAGAGTTCTTAGTGTTGGCATTTTAGCGACTCCAGGCAGCAGGACAATGAAGTGCACAGAAAATCTTGATTCAATGTTCTTAAACTAATTCTATCACAGTTATCTGACATGTCCTGTCAATGCAGTAGTCTTCAGTATTGGTTATAATGCCTAATGCATACGCTTAATGTTAATCACGCTAGTGTGTAGCCTGTCTGTTTTGTCTCTAAAAAGGGCATGCTGAGTGTTGTACAACATAATGATTCCAAGAAGCCAATGATCACACAGCATGATGCTGAAGCCCGTCTCCCACACTACTACAGTATTTAATAAAGATAAGAAATCATGGGTTGAGCCAGACCACCTCAAAACAACATTAGACAGACATATTTGAGCATAACATATCAATTGTATATTAATTGAATAAAAGTGATTTATGTTCACAAAAGAAAATTTATTCTGTGATGGTGCCTTTATCACAACATATGTGCAATCAACTGAGCTTATTACAATCGGAAAATCAGCAATCCCTTCACACTGCCTTTCGACCTTGAGCCAAAAAATCATTGCAATTCCTGAAAATGTACTTCTTGTGTAGCCTGCCATTGGAGATATCTTCAGAAAGAGCTAACTCTGTCTGTAAAATCATCAGTTTCTTTCAGATGGTAGTGGGTACCTCCTCACAGCCTGTCTCCTCACACCACTGCCCAATCTGCAAACTCAACAAGAGAAGAGTTATAACGAAAGACACTCGTATACACGATCAGTGGTGGAACGGACCATTGGTTCATTCAATGGTGGATGCCGTTGTTTGGACCCATCTGGCAGCACACTCCATCCAACTCCACAAAGGTTACTGTATTGTGATGGCTTGTGCCGTGCTGCACATCATAGCGCAGAAACATGGACTGCATATGGTGCGTGACATAAGCCAAGATGAGAGAGCGGATGATTTTTAAGTTGTTTTGAGATTTATATATAGATTTATATTTATATCCTAACACAGGGTCATGGGGGTCTGGTGGAGGCAGTCACAGCCAACACAGGGCGCAAGGCAGGAACAAACCCCGTGCAGGGCGGCAGCCCACCGCAGGGCACACACACACACACCAAGCACACACCAGGGACAATTTAGGATCGTCAATGCACCTAACCTGCATGTCTTTGGACTGTGGGAGGAAACCAATAGTCCCAGTTCCAAATAAATAAGACTTTATTGTTTAATTAAATTTATTATTCCATCTAGAAAAATCTAAGCAAAACAATGGCTAAAACATTTACTGGAATAGAAAAAGTAACCATAAAAGCATAAGTGTAGATTAACTAATGCTTCAGAAATTAGACTGGGGCCTACTAAGCTCTACTATTCGCTTTAGCTGGCAGCCTCATTGGTTGCATACCTCTGGTGTTAGGAGGTCTCACTCCCTTTGGTTCAAAATACAGACTAATAAAAAAGCAAACTAAATTGATACAATTAAAGGAAAAATAAAATTCCAAATTGACTGATAAACAAAAAAAGCTTTTATGAAAAATAGTTAGATACAAAAAAAAGAAAATAACCAAAAACATTTTCATGAGCAAGAACAACTAAATAATTTTCCAAATATACAAGAATAAACTACACTAAAATCAGGGATGACGTCCTGGCAAAACCATAACACAAGGCATCATGGAATGGATTGCCACAGTCACTTAATGGAGTCTTGTGCCACATCCAACCCAGCATTGTTCTCATCCTTCAGCACAGAGGCGATGGTCCATGACAATGCTATTCTCACACTAACAAGCTGCGCCTCACTGGTGTGCAGACTTGTCTGCAATGAAATCCAAAGCTCCCTTCTGCTGAGCTGCAAAGCAACAAAGAAAAGCAACACACTGCACTGTGAAATTAATTGTATGAAACCTGTGGGTGGATTTAAATGAATAGTACTGTAGAGTGCAGAGATAAGAACCATGAGGAGAAATTGAACTGAGAGCCAATGATAAAGGTTATCTCAAAATGTATTATTATCCATTAAATCAAAATCCATTGTCAGGAGCTAACATGTAGTTACAAATACATTAAAGCAAGCAAAAAAGCAGGCATATATAAAAGTATTTGGGAAGACAAAATCCATTAAACATAAACCAAACATTAAATTCAATAAACTTTCCAGACTTTAAAATTAACCTTAAAAGGTGTTACAAAGACAGAGATATAATGCTCAATCACAGCTGATTGGGCCTTCCCTTTCTTTCAAGAAGATACAAAACCATTGACAAAAGTTACAGTTGTAAACATTACATTTTAAAAACTTAGGAAATATTATATTCAGCAAACATTTTCTCAGACTTTTTAAAATATTGCTATACCTAAATTCCTCATTATTGTTGTAAAATGGACTCACAAACATTATGAAATGGGAGTAAGGCCTCAAAAATATAGAGACAAAGCTGGGCAGGGACTTCACTGGCCGGCCCAGAAGAGTCACACCCAGTCCAGCTCACTAAGGACATTGACCAGTAGGCCACCCAAACATGGGAAGCTTGCAGAGTAACATGAAATTTTCCAAAATATGACAATTGTGCCCTGTGTTGGCTGGGATTGGCTCCAGCAGACCCCCATGACCCTGTGTCCGGATTCAGCGGGTTGGAAAATGGATGGATGGATGGATGGATGACAATATTCCACAAAAAGAGGGAGGAGGACTTAAACCCCCCCAGCTTGTCCACAAAAGGAAAATTTTAAGATTTATTTAGAAAAGGGAAATTACAAGAAAAAGCTTACTAGATAAAGACAGAAGAAGCACCCAGCAGTGTTGATGTTATGGTGGTCCCACCTCCTGGGGCTCCACACACTAAATACACGGACAATGCATAACTACAAAAATAGTTGAAAAAATACTTCAAAAATGAAAATTAACCAAGAAATACACATACATTCAGACCGTTACATAGCACTTTTAAAATAAGAATAATTTATTGTAATGTTCAATAAAAAGGAATACTATAAAGATAAATAGTCAAATGAATGTGAAAGCTAATGTGTCATAACTCAGGGTGATCACTCGTAGAATAATTCTAGAACAGTAATTTCCTTATTTGTATATTTTATTTTTCTTGCTGTTATTCAGTTTTATTGATATTTTGGTCACATTAGCATAAAAACTATTAGTGTAATAAAGACTAGAATTATCGCTACTTCTAAGACTTTGACTTGGCTTTTTTGATTTCTCAACTTCTGGTTAGGGTATTGATTTTAAATGATCATTTTGTTGTCTACTTTTTTGTTCTTTGACCTTTGCTTATTTAAAGACCAATTATCATCTTATGCTTCCAGATGTTTTCATCTTCAGGCCACATTTTTATCTTTATCCAGTTGGACAAATCTTTCTGAAATATGATAGAAAAATATAGGTAAGCATCAGCCACAAACGTTTTAGTTTGATATGCATAAATATTTATTGGGCTATACATATGTTTTTGGACGGTCCGCAGACTGTTTTTTATTATTGTTTTTTTACTTTTTGTTCTCTGCTAATCATTTATTACACTCAGGCCTTTTGGGGCCTGTCATTTAGACACACTAGTCATGTCTGTCTCTACATTTGTTTAATGTGTATCTGGTGTCTGCTTTGAACAGAGCAATTAGAATATTGTTGAATTAAGACATAAAATATAAGATATAAAAACTGATTTTTTTTTTACTAACCAAGAAGCAGCAGTGCAGTCAGAAATACTTGGCATTGTTCTGTTGTATTTCTCTTATCTAAACTAAGGCAAAAAGGGCAGCTTTGGAAATCTAGTGCCACAAATGAACACAAGATCAGTCTGACAAATCTGGTCAATGGGCAATGATTAAAGATAATAGTTCAGTTTTCTCTTCACTTAGAATTAAGATGAACACTTTTAAAAAGCTTACTATTTTCTTTGTCTCTGAATGTATGCGTAGGTTTTCTGCATCATAAAACCAAGGACTATGAAATTTGCAATCTGTTGATGTATTAGTGGGTGGAGAAGGAGAGTGGAACAATCTGTGTGACCACAGCAGGACACAACCCACATAAATGACTGCCTCGTCTGCACACTCCCTACTCCTCATGTGCACCATATCCCCTTTCTTACATCAGGCTAAGTACTGAGTCCTGGTTTGGAATCCAAGACCACTCAGTGTTTGCAAAACCTTCTGTGTGATTTTTTTTCCTGGACCATTATGGACTATGGTGGTGCTTTAAAGCCATCCAAAATAAAGCCAAAGATGCTAAAATACCAAAGGTAGGTTTATAGGTTTACAGGGACAATATTGTCCTTATATCTATGTGTGAAATTCTTACTTGCACGTGTTAATTAACGATTTCTCTCCACTGCCCAGCACCACAATTAGTGACCTCAAAATGTTTGTCTTCCTTAGCTTGCTCCATGCTGTGGTCTCTTCAGGAAGCAACTTTAGCTCAAAAGACACACAATGCTTGAAGAAACTTATCAGGAAAGCCTGCTCCATCACAGGGCAAACTCTGGACACATTTGAAACTGAAATGAGAATAGTGGCCAAATCCCCACCACACCGTCCAGGAGGCTCCCTCTTGGAGCATTTTTAGCCACAAGCTCATTCCACCACGGTATGTGCTAACATGTGCCCCTCAAGTCTTATCTGCCCTGTCATCAGGCAATTCAATGCTTCCTCCTGATGTCTCAGACTAAATGCTTATAAGTTAATTTTGCAATTTCTGCTCATATACACTTATTTATTATTTATTTATTGATCATATTAGTTGTCCTGTGAGTCTGTATCTTTGTTTTTTATGTCTCTTCTGCTATGTGCATCTACATTTCCACTTGGGATTGATAAAGTTTTGTTAATCTATCAAATCTAATCTACAAAAACCTCAAAACGTTTGTCATTAATATTGAATTATGTTTTGCTCTCTGTCGACAATTCATAAATATTCATCTTCACTTTTAAAAATAGGTATTTAAGAACTAGAATTGATGTAAATGTGATCGAAGGGAGGAAAGTTCAGTACAATGCCATTAGTGCCTCTCTGGCTGTATCTACACAAGCTTTGCATTCCTATCAAACCATCGGGACCTCATGGCTTTCATTACTTACTGCAAAACGTATTCACAAGATCATTGCAACTCTCCCTGTCTCTCTCACTCCCAAGCCCACCTAAGTATATACAGGCAATCTCCTCTTTCCAGCCCAGCCATCATACTCCAGACCCTTGTCATGAATCTGGAGTTCCACTGCAGTTTTTGTTTTTCATTCAATATGTAACCAGAGTATATTTTGAGAGAGAAAAAATAAAACACAGTGCAGAATGTTTTTTGTTCATAAAGTTAATCCCATAACTCAAAATAAGTGTGGTAGTAACGCTAAACATTGCAGGTGCAGAAAGCCTAGCCTAATACTTGACAGTGCTCCCTCATTGGTCCATCCTCAGGCTGTGTCGGGTAGATACAGGGACGGGATTGGAAAAAAAAGGGAGGACTGGATATATACGGAAGTAAAAGAGGGAGGACACGTGGAGTAGAGCTGAACGATATAACTTTAGCAGAACGCTGAAGTGAGACAGACATATACAAGGGGGCTACGCCCCCTGCTCGCTTCGCTCGCCTACCCCCAGCGTTGGGTATCCTGAAATACATTAGTCGAGCTCGTTCGTTTTGGAGCCGTGCCCGCTTTGCCAGCGGCATTTCAGACGCGCGTTGTAGGCGCCTGCGTTCATTGATTTTATCCAGGCGGGCTCGTGTTTGTATATCCGTCAGTCGAGGTCGTTCGTTTTGAACCCGTGCCTGCTTTGCTTCCGCAGTTTCAGACGCACGTTGTAGGCGCCTGCGTTCATTGATCTTATCCAGGTGGGCTCGCGTTTGTATCGTTGAGCTGTATTGTGTTTGAATTTGGTGTAAAGCGTTCAGCGGTTTGGACAATCCCAAGCAGCACATTATTCCTAACTTCACTCCACAGTGGTGCCACTCACAATATGGCGGTGACGCCTGCGCCTTCACTCCGCAGTAGTGCCACTCACAATATGGCGGTGACGCCTGCGCCTTCACTCCGCAGTAGTGCCACTCACAATATGGCGGTGACGCCTGCGCCTTCACTCCGCAGTAGTGCCACTCAAAATATGACGTTGACGCCTGCGCCTTCACTCCGCAATAGTGCCACTCACATTATGGCGGTGACGCCTGTGCCTTCCGTACTATCTTTGTGGACCTGTGGGGCCTCCGTAGCCTCTCACGTTTGACTCTGAGGTGCAGCGCAGAATCCTCTTTTGTGTGTGGCTGTGTCGTTAGTCATTAGCTAAGGGCGCGTTGTTGCTTCATTTCTCATTCACGTTAGTTGAGCTCTGTCGTTCTTGGGCCGTGACTCCTTTGTTTGCGGTGGATAAGACTTCGCTTGCGGTTTATGAGACGCGCGCCTGTGCAGTACGTCTCATGGTCCCATCGCCGTGTACCTGCGTCCATATACCGGTTTATTCTCGGTTAGTAATATGGACAAGAAGACAGCATTAGCAAAATGCTAAACTGATCAAAAAGAAGTGGCAAGATAAAGCTAACAAGGACAAGAAAGCTATAATACACTGAAACGTCGAAAAAATAAAATGTGGAAAGAGAAACGTACGGCAAAACGCCGGTGTGCAGAAAGAGAAAGGGAGAAACTGAAGTTGATAAATGATTTAGGGAAGGATGGAAGTAAACGCAAATCCCAACAGAAAGGCACCATCAGATAGAAGGTGTCCAGGATGCAAAGATAGTCGGAAGAGGATGAGAACTGGAACAGGGGTGAACGAACTGTGAGGGGAACAGAAGAAGAGCAAGACTGTAGGACGCTAGTGCAACCCGCTGATGAGTTTTTGTTTTTTTTTTTTTTTGTTCAAGACAGGGCAAGACGAAAGGTCAAAGGAGGGACACAAGGAGGAGGAGGAGTTCATTCACCCAAGGTCGGTGTGCGCTTTTTGTTTTGTTTGTTTGGTTTATTTGTTATTTAGCTTGAGGTGAAACTCAAGTGAAGGGGCCAGTGCTGTTTTAGTTGTTGGCCACTATGCGCCTGAGCTACGTTTGGGGCCCCCAACAGAGTGACTAATTACTCTGAAAGGTATACGTACTAAGGGTGAGCTCACCAGTAGTGATATATGGTTTTGTAAATAGATTATTATTCTTGGGTTTTTATTTCATACTGTGCATAGTTATAACATGCAATGTTTGCTTGTCTGTTGTTGATGTCAAGTAAAGAGAAGGTTTTCTCTTCTTTAAACTAGGTGTAAGTTGTGATTTGTTATGAGCTAAATGGTTGGGGTTCACCGATATTGAAAATTCAACTATTGGGGAGGCGGCACCATACTAAAGAACTCAGGGTCTTGCACACTGCTTAAGAAGGAAAGATGGTGCAAGGTGGTTACAGATCTATTTTTCCAATGGATGGTTTCATTTTTTATGTAATCTTTGCATTGTGGAGTTTGTTATTTTACTTTCGTTTGGCTAATACTTTAGATATTTATTCTATATTGTTCTGCTGCAATGCCATCCAGCAGCAGTCAAATTTCTAAATAATGGCAGTGTTAAATGTCTATCTAAACATTTGTATAATGTGTATCTGGTGTCTGTTTTGAACAGAGCCATGAGAGTAATGTTGAAATAAAATATTGCAGTGATAATGGTAATATTTGAATATTTATCCTTTATTGTTCTGCTATGATGACATCTTTGTTTTGAGATGTCCATTGCCATGTTGAGTTTCAGTCACCAGAAGTCATATACTGGAAGTCACATCTCTTTGACGTCACTAAGTATTGGCATAGTCCATTGTCCATGCTTTTGATAAAAGAGCTAGCAAACAAGTTACCATTGGCTGTTAAATTCTTGAACATTTAATTTTGATCCTTTGGGTTATGTTCTGGCTTTGATTCAATTTTGCACTAATTTCCTGGTCCTGTACACTTCTTATTGTCTGCCTTAGCAGTCACATACCACACATGGGACTTCTAACACTGACCACCATCATGTTCTGTGCAATGGGCTTAATCAACTGAGCTCACTACCACCCCTTGTTGACATTCAAATCTTGGCTCTGACACAGTGAAGTTGTTTCTTATTGCCAGAGACTATTCATCTCCAAATCGGGACTTTGTATGATGCCGTAACTTTCCAGTAGCACCCCTGATGGCTGTTATACATTTTAACAGAGTACTAGTTTTCTTTGCTGGTCTCTAAGGTTAGTTAATTGGTGACTCTAAGCTGACCCAATGTGGTCATCCAGAGTTGGCTACATGCTCCTAGAATACAACAACAATTTATTTTTTGTATGCCGCAATGAGCTTTAATGGGTCCTGATTTTTTGTCACCCCCACAGTCTTGACTGTCTAAGAAGACAAGAAAAAACTCAAAAAAACAAAAAACTTGTAGGAAAAAAAAGGAAGAAATCTTGGGAAAGTCAAAGCAGAGAGACAGAGAGACCCCTCCAGATAGGTTGGGTGTCAAAAATGGGGTAAATACAACACATAAAACAGAACATAAGTGATCCTCCTCATAGAGCCAGATGGCCAATCTGTCATTGCCAGGATTAAGTCCTCTGCCATCTTGAATTAAGATTCTGTAATGAATGGATGAATCAGCAGGCAGTGTTAACGAGGTAACAGAAACAACCTTGTCAATCTTGTTTTTGTGAATGTGAAAATCAAGACAGGAAATGTTGTTAATATAATGTAATTGTCTTTACTTTAATACTTTCCAAATTATTCTCAAAATTCTCAACCCCTTGCCCCCAATAGTAGGCAACTGAAGATATTGCAAATAAAGACAGTAAAGGCCCTGTACACGTTTTATTTTTAGATTTTAATAAAAGTGATGCATGAATTCATTCACTTATATCTGAATTAATGAAAATCTTAATCCAATGAAATGTCACTTAACCAGATGTATTATTTTACAGACTGCCTGCATTTAATTACGGTGTTTCTACGTCAAGCGAGTTGAATTTAACTTTCTGAGCCTAAAGTAAGCATTTGTTATTGAGAAAACCACTGTTTCGTACATTTATGTTTGATTTTATGTAGTATTTAATCATCCAGACATGTTCTGAACCTGTTATTGTTATTAACATGTCACAAGTGGGCATATAGTAGCTTATATTGGTGCAAATTAGGAACTAAGCTTAGATGGGACATCGGGTCATCAAGGAGCAAACTAATGGAAACTATGCCAGTTCCGCACCAGCAAAGCAGCGGACAACAGGATTGGAGGAGAAAAAAAATGTTCCATTGGTAGAAAATCATTTTAAACAAATGGAAACGTTCTCACAAAAGGCATACCCACTAAAAAATAAATTGGAGACTAAGTGGTGAGAGTCAGCACTCTGATACCTATTAATAATCCTCCATTGGTTCAATACTCGGTCACTGGGTGCCAAAGCCTACTCCGGTAGTGTCAGGCTTAAGGCAGGAACCAACCCTGGCCAAGGTACCAGTCCACTGCAGAACATGCTCACTCCAACCAGACCAACTCATTTAGAGATGCCAGGTAAGGCAATACCAAACCAGAATATTTTTTCAAAAACAGTGGGAACAAACGTAGAGTAGCCAGTTAAGACTCATGCAGATGGAGGTCAGGCCAGGTCCATGGACCTGTAAAGCGGCAGCACTGATAAATGCATGCTTATTGTGTATAATTTCTTGAATAATAAATATTGCCAAAAATACTTTATGAGCCACTAAAAACATTTATGTTTTATTTTCCAAATCTGTTTTTTAATTTTTAAATTAATTTAATCTATTAGCTAACTTTATTTCACAGTGTCATAGCCAATTTGGGGCACATTTCACTACATGTTGTGCTTGTATAACTGTATTATGTGACAAATAAAGAATCTTGAGTCTTCCTTATTCCAACACAGGAGTCCGTAGTGATGAAGTCTATCCTAGTTTCATGTACCTGTAGTTACCTTTCAGGTCTCCAGAAGCCACAAAAGACCACATTTGCCTTCTTTACAGGTTTTTGAATAGTCCTCACCCCAGACAGCCTGGACCAAAACTCAAGAGGAAAGCATCAAGTCTTCCTAGGCCCAAAAATGGGACTAAGGTTTTTAAAGTTCAAAGAGTACTTCCTGAAATAGATAGAATGATTTTTGAAAGGATTTTTTTTAAAAGAGAAAACATAGTCAGTGACTCGTGAAGCTGTTCATCAGAAGGCAATCCTATCTTTTGTGAAAACAAAAGGGACAAAATCGAAATCATTGTCAAAAGGTGTAAAGAAAGGCAGAACATTCAGAGAAACAATCTACAAAGAGTTCACAGTTTTTTATCTAATCTTGGATAAATTAAAATGAATAAGGGCAATCCTTAAATAGACCCGGTGAATTGTGGGAAACATTAACTAGTTAATGAACAATGTGAATTCCACAAAGTAGCAGTGCCAATACAAAATGGCATCCTAAGATAACGTACAAAATAATAATCTTTTTAATTAAACTTTGGATAAAAACAAACTACAGAAATTGATTCTCTATGTCAGAAATAGACACCAAGAAGACCCATGATCACTTCAGAAAAGTGTACAAAAAATAAAAGAAGAATCCAATTATAATGCAAAGAATTTCAAAATGTCCACAAATACCAACAAGAGAGAAGGGAAAAAATTAAAAAAAACATCTCTGGATCAGCAAAAAAAATCCTTGAATATTTAAAAATTTTTTGAAGGATTTAGAGAGATTGAACAAAAGGCAAAAAATGTTTTTTGCCTAAAAGGCAAACCCCTTAAGCAAAAGAGCCCTAAAACAGAACCCGATAGCAGTAGCCTAAGACAAAGCAGGGGTCAAAAGCAAAAAATCCAAAAAAATAAAATAAAATACAGGAATCACAAGAGAAACAAAGCCAAGGCTGCTGTGAGACCATTTATACTACTGGGGCAGTCAGATGGAACCATCTCCTTGGGCTCTAGATAGAGGAAACAGCACCGTTTAAAATAATAAAGCTAATGAATTCATCCAATGTTAACATAAAAATGTATAACATTGCACATTAATTAATACATAAACACAAAAATAAATAAAGTGCAAAGTGTAACCTGAGGACAAAAGGGACATTGTTTAAAAGTACAAGATGGGAAACACTGTCTTATAAAATCAACCTCAGAAAAGAATTTGGGGGTTTATGGTGACACAACATTTTCATCTTCTAAACAACGTGCAGAAGTAATTACAGTAAAAAGGCAAATGTTAGGTTATATCACAAGATCTGTTGAATTTCAATCAAGGGATGATAAGCTCAGAATATATAATGAACTCTTGAGACTGTATCTGTTTAGTTGTGTGCAGTTCGGGGGTTCATGTATAACGCAGTGCATAGAATTCACACTATAAAATGGCGTACGGACAAAAGCGGAAATGTGGTTACGCACAAAAAAATCCAGATGCATAAATCTGTGCGTTCGCCAACTTCCACGTTCTTCTGCTACATAAATCCCGGTCAGCGTGAAAAGTAACGCACGTGCACGTGCCTTCTGTCCCGCCCCAACTCCTCCCAGAATTACGCCTCTTTGAATATGCAAATCAATATAAATAGCCCTTAAGTTCAGCCTTCTGTGAAAAGACAATGGCAAAAGCACAGGGAAAGATAGGAGAATTTCAGCGAATACCAAATGGAGGCAAGGAAAAACATACTATTTGTTGGTTTAAACAGTGATATCCATATTACTAACCGAGAATGCTAAACCGGATGGACGCAGGGACATCCGGCCATGGGCCGTAGCTGCAAAAAGACGTACTGCGCAGGCGCCCCAAGAAATGAGGCGCCGCGAGAGGCGGCCGCGACCACAGAAAAAAGGAATGAGCACAGAAAAAAGGAGTCAAACGCAGGCGACGCACAGCGCCGCACGAAACCCATTGCACACGAAACTAGCACACAAAAAAAAAGAAGCCGCTCGCGCCCACCTGCAAGCCCCCCCCCCTCCACAGGCACCGGATGGGACACACACAAAGAGGACGATTCAACAAGCCCCGGCACACAAAAAAAAAGAACCCAAAACCACCCCACCCACCCTACAAGCAACGGACGGGACACACACAAAGAGGAGGATTCAACAAGCCCCTGGCACACAAAAAGAAAGAAGACGCTCGCGCCCCACCATACCCCCCGCTCAGACGCCAAAAAAGCACACAGCGCCGCACGAATCCCATTGCACACGAAATGGGACCCACACAAACAGGAGGATTTAACAAGCTCCTAGCGCACCAAAAAAAAGAACCCGTGACAGCCATGCCAGGCCCATTAGAGACGAGACATGGCACACGAGACGTTCACAACAACGACGAATCAGACCCACAAACACATTAACATCAATAAGAAGTGACACACAAAGCCCCATTTCTAAAGGAACCGTCCATATTAAACATACGTCATCTCAACACCTTCACACTAGGCAGCATAGGTGGATCTCCTTACAATAAACCACTATTAACCGTTCAACTGCAGAAAAGGCTCCATATTAACAGTGAGTGCGATCCTCCTTATTACTTATCCATATTTCGCATGCTGAGGAACAAACAAGTCATGAATACACGGTCACGGGTACAAAACGATTCGGCTCGGATAACGGGACCAAACACACGAACCCGCATGAAACAACAAAATACACGGCGGCGCATCTGCATTACATCCTACAATAGTTCATTTCATTTTGCATCTACCGGAGTAAATATCAGGTCACCAAAAGGCAATGACCCATACTGCTTTCGCGTATGTGGACAAATATTACATCGCATTGGAACAGTGCACCCTGAAACAAATCAAGAACGCAAATATGCACAAATCACGTCAGCACCTACAAAGCGCTTCTGAAACCGCGGAAGAAAAAATGTCTCGGCTCCAAAAACACATGTCACTCCTTATTCAAAATACCGGTCCCAATCACAGAAACATCGGTATACACTATGACAATGCACAGTAACAATGCACGTGACATCCGTCTTGCCACACTATTAATTATAGATGAATGTACAATGGCATCCAGTCACTTACTCAACACCATTGATAAACTTCTACAAACGTTGATGAATAATAATATTCCCTTTGCGGGAAAGGTACTTTTATTAGGAGGAGATTTTAGACAGTGCTTAACTATTACTCCACTTACAATGCGCTCAGCTATTGTTCAGTCCACCTTAAAATACGCGGACAATTGGCATTGCGTTGATGAATAATAATATTCCCTTTGGAGTAAAGGTACTTTTATTAGGAGTAGATTTTAGACAGTGCTTACCTATTACTCCACATGCCATGCGCTCAGCTATTATTCAGTCCACCTTAAAATACGCGACGACGTCATACATGAACAACAAGAGAGCGAACTAGAATACATATACAGGCGCGAGACCTGATTGGTGATAATACGAAGAAACGAACAGTCCGCATATTAACAGTGAGTTCGATCCTACTTATTACTTATCCATATTCCTAACGATACAGATCAAACAAGTCATCAGTTCACGATCACGGATACAAAACTACACGGCTCGAGTAACGGGACCACAAACACGAACCCGCATCAAACAAAAAAATTCACCTCGGCGTGCTTCTAAAATCGCGGAACAAAAAATGTTACGCGAACAATTGGCTTTGCTTTCTAAAGATACACTTGGTACAAAGCATGCGATTTCCAGATCCCGAATATAACAATTGGTTATTACAACTAGAACATTGTACACTCACCAATACAGATGGACTTCACCCAGATTACGGAGATATTTGGAACAGCGGTCTCATTAGACCAAATGCCCCTTTTAACACAACGCACTATTATGTCCAAAAAATATTAATGTTGATCACATTAATAACCAGGTCATTTCATTACTTCCTGGAGAGGCACGGCTCTTTCTAAGCTCTGACAAAGTTGACTCTGATCACGACAATGAACATCTGAATTTCCCCTTAGAATATTTGAACACTATTAACCCAGCCGGATTACCAGAACACAATCTTAGCCTTAAAAACGGAACAATAATCATGCTATTAAGAAACCTTAACACTAAACAGGGTTTATGCAATGGCACACGTTTAGTCGTCAACACCATAACACACAATGTTATTCAAGCAACAGTTCTTACAGGATCACATGCTAACAATACTGTTCTCATTCCTGACCTACAATTACCTTTTACATTGAAACGCCGACAGTTCCCCATTAAACCTGCATTTGCCATGACCATCAACAAATCACAAGGACAAACCATGGACAAGGTTGGCATCTACCTCTCTGAGCCCGTTTTTGGACATGGACAACTTTATGTTGCCTTCTCACGTGTTCGACGTTCATCTGACGTTAAAGTTAAAGTTATAAATGCTCCATGCCAAGGAAGACTCATTCAAGGACAGGACACCATCTTTACTACTAATGTTGTGTACAAAGAAATATTCCAATAAACCATTACTCTGTGCCAAACACTGTATTTTTTGCTTTCTATATACATCATCCACACCTGCACACTATTCTATATCTAATTCATACATCTCACTCTTTGTCATGCCCCAACGCCAGGGGTTGGCGAGCGAAGCGAGCAGAGGGCGGAGCCCCCTAGTAATCAAGAAAAGGAAGTTGATCGAGTGACATAGAGTGTCAGAGAAACTCGAAAGCTCAAGTTCACAAAGTCGCACAGTGCCTGAAATAAAGAAGTTATCAGATATAAAAGTTGCTGTGAAAAGGCGAGTCGTAGCCCACTGTCTGTCTGAGTGTCATATGAAAGCTTATGAGGGTACAGAGGAAAAAAAATAGGCACACAGTGGGGAAAAAAAGCACGAAATGTCAACTTTAATCTTGAAATTTCCACTTTAATCATGTAGTTTATTTTGTCATTAGAGTAGAACATCATAAACTTCATCTTCGTTTAATTTATTAGTTTCTCAAATCCCATCGTAACTAAAGTAGCACGTTGAATGTTTTGTTTTGTATTTGATCTTCTATGTGCTCTATGTGCACTACCTGCTTCTTAAACTGGCTTTCTCTTCCTCCAACAGGACACAGAATACATTACATTCGTAATATAACAGCTCTCTGAATAATTACAATACTGAGATGTATATGTGATATCATTTTCATGATGATAGGAGTTAAAGCATGTTATTAAACATGGGAACACAGTGGTGCAGTGATAGTGACGAGCAGGTGCCTCGTCCACAGATTGTTCCTACCTCATGTAAGATGCTTCGATGAAATAATTTGTTGCAGCAGTACTGTCTCTTTCAAACGTACTAACCCCCAATTCCTGTCCTTCTTTTTCTTTCTCCAAGTAACCAATCGCCACACAATCAGCTCTGTAATAAATGTTAAGCCATCTGTAAGCTTAGAACGCCGATTCTTCAAAAGTTTTAAGGAACATTGACATATCTTCATAGTACATGTTTAATTATTCTATCTGTCTTTCCGCAATGTCGCGCCAACCCCAGCAAGAATACAGCATGAGACAGGATCAATCTGTGAATGGAGCGCCAGCTCCTCGCTACCACTGCAACACCGTGTCCTCACATTTTTAATTATTAACAATATACAGTACTGTGCAAAAGTTTTAGGCAGGTGTGAAAAAATGCTGTAAACAAAGAATGCTTTCAGAAATATAAATAATGATTGTTTATTGTTATCAATTTACAAAATGCAAAATAAGCAAACAAAAGAAAAATCTAAATCAAATCAATATTTGGTGTTACTACCTTTTGCCTTCAAACCAGCATCAATTCTTATAGGTACACTTGCACAAAGTCAGGGATTTTGTAGGATTATAGTCAGGTGTATGATCAACCAATTATACCAAACAGGTGCTAATGATCATCAATGTCACACGTAGGTTGAAAAACAGTCATTAACTGAAACAGAAACAGCTGTGTAGGAGGCTTAAAACTGGGTGAGGAACAGCCAAACTCTGCTACCAAGGTGAGGTTGTGGAAGACAGTTTCATGTCATGGCAAGATTGAGCACAGCAACAAAACACAAGGTAGTTATACTGCATCAGCAAGGTCTTTCCCAGACAAAGATTTCAAAGCAGACTGGGGTTTCAAGATGTGCTGTTCAAGATCTTCTGAAGAAGCACAAAGAAACTGGCAACGTTGAGGATCCAAGGAAACTTAGTGCAGCAGATGAAAGACACATCAAGCTTCGAAGAGTTGCAGCCAAAAAGCCATACCTCCGACGTGGAAACAAGGCCAAGCGACTCAAGTATGCACAAAAACATAGGAACTGGGGTGCAGAAAAATGGCAGCAGGTGCTCTGGACTGATGAGTCAAAATTTTAAATATTTGGCTGTAGCAGAAGGCAGTTTGTTTGTTGAAGGGCTGGAGAGCGGTACAATAATGAGTGTCTGCAGGCAACAGTGAAGCATGGTGGAGGTTCCTTGAACGTTTGGGGCTGCATTTCTGCAAATGGAGTTGGAGATTGGGTCAGGATTAATGGTGTTCTCAATGCTGAGAAATACAGGCAGATACTTATCCATCATGCAATACCATCAGGGAGGTTTTTTACATCGTGATTTGGGCATGGAAACGGGCTTACGCAACATTTTTGTGCGTACGCACCATTTATACATGAGGCCCCTGGTCACCACAGTACAAAAAACACAGCAGCTCTTGAAGCATCACATGACTCCAACAGACCTCAAGTGTCTAACCTGTTTAACCTCAAGCAGAGGAGATTGATCGAGCTCTTCAAAATCCTTAAAGGCACTGATAAAGTAGATCCAGTAGAATTCTCTCCATTTAATAGTGAACCACATACTGGAGGACACCAGTGAAAATTAATGAGAAGTGCATTTAGAACTAAAGCCAGGAAGCACTTAATTACTCAGTGAATTGTGGGAATCTGGAACAAGCTACCGAGACATGGAGTTAAAGCAGAAAACCTTGACATCTACTAAGAAGAATCTGGACTAGAGACTGTGACAGCCTAGCTATTAGCTAAACAAACAGCTTGATGGTCGGACTGGTCTCCTCTTGTTTGTCAAATTTCAAAAATCCAGCAAGGAGCTGTGATGAGGGCACACCTGTGCAGCTGTGTTCTTTTGTTAAGAATTTGTAATTGTTACTGTCTAACAGGCCGATTTTAATGGAGTACTCATTCTAGAATCCTGCCCTTTTTTATTTTTATGTTCATTTTATTTAGAATAAAAACAGTTGTGATTTATGAAGTGATTTGAATAAAAATGTCAGCTTGAAAAAAACAGTTGGTAATACAATCCTTGTGTTTTATAAATTAACAACGCCCTCACCTTCTATGATGAAACACTAAATACAAAAGCTTAGACTTGATGCTTTTGAGTTACTATCTTTGCTTTTGAAAAGTAGAATGCAAATTGGCTCAGATCGGCATTATTCTCCATTTGGCTTTATTGAATCAGCTACAGTTCACAAGATATATTAATTTAATATCGCTTACCAACAAGAGTCAAAGCAAAGGCTTCCTGAAATGCAATACGTAAGGATTATGAAGCAATATGGCTCACTATATAATTTGAACTTATTTTTTCCTATAAAATTTATGACATTTTTCTAAAGGGATAATTTAATCTGCAAACGTTATAAGAGAACTAAGAATATTCTTTTTCAATTTCCTCTGTTTCTCTCTCACACACACAATTTTAATTTTTTTTTCCATAAAAGCATTTCTTCAACAGGAACATGAGGGACACCCATGAAAGCTGGATTAAGGTGAAATCGACACAATTGTTAATATGTGGAAAAAGTCACCGAGTAGTGGAGTTGACCCTAACATCTTGGAGAGCTTCACAGCTCGACTCGATAGGATTATAGAAACATTAAGAAAAAGGGAATTAATAGCCTTGATGGGCCAATTGGACAGTGATCTTGAAAATTATTACTATATTAAATACCAATTAAAATATAAATAATATTAAATAATTAGAAAAACCTAATCTGAAAATGTACACAAATTCTTCTGGAAATAACCTGTGTGACAAGAACTGTGTATAGGAGGATCACAATTCAAGGTGGCTAAAGGTCTGATGAAACATTTGTCTAGCTGTTTATTATGAAGATGGACAAACTAAGAGTGACCTTTATGTGCTTTTTAAACTGTGGATTCAGAAAGTATTCCAATCTCTTCACTTTCAGCTCACTTTACCACATTGTAGATTTCATTTTAAAAGGTTACATTTTCTCTTTTTGCCCATCAATCTAAACTCAGTAACCCATAATGACAAAGTGAAAACATGTTTTCAGAAAGGTTTGCAAATTTACTAAGAATCAAAAACTAAAACCTCTCATTCATGTAAATATTCAGACCACTAAAACAGTACTTTGTGGAAGCCTCTTTGGCAGCAATTACATCTTTGAGTCTTCTTAGGTTTGTCTCTACAAACTTTGCACACCTATACTTGGATAGTTAATCCCATTCTTCTTGGCAGAAACTGCAAAGCTCCATAAAATTGGATGTGAAACATCTATAAACCGCTGTCTTCAGGTCTCTCCACAGATCTTCTATGGGGTTTAAGTCTGGGCTTTGGTTGGGCTACTCAAGAACACTCAATTGAGACAAGAGACTTGTCAATGAAGCCACTCTAGCAATGTCATGACTGTATGCTTCGGGTCATTGTCATGCTGAAAGATGAACAGTCGCTCCAGTCTGAAGTTGCATGCACTCTGGAGCAGGTTTTCATCAAGGACTTCTCTTGACCTGGCTACATTCATCCTTCCTTCAATTCTGACCAGTCTCATTGCCCCTGCCAATGAGGAGCACATCTACATTGTGATACTGCCACCATATTGCTTCACCATAGGGATGTTATTAGCCAGGTGATGATTAATACCTGGTCTTTGCCACACATAGTTCTTGGAGTTCTGTCCAAACAGTTCAATTTTTGTTTCATCAGACCAGAGAATGTGTTTCCTCATGTTCTCATAGTCATTTAAATTGCTAAAAGCTTTTTACTCAGAGTGGCTTGCATCTGGTCACTCTACAACCATGATGGTTGTCCTTCTGACAGATTCTTGCATCTCAGCAGAGGACTTCTGAAGCTCTGTTACAGTGATCATTGGGTTCTTAGTCATCTTCCTGATTGAGGCCCTTCTTGCCTTGTTATTCGGTTTGACCAAAACTGCCAACTCTAGAAAGAGTCCTGGTGGTTCTAAATTTCTTCCATTTAAAAATCCCTGAGGTCACTGTGTTCCAAGGAAACCTCAAAGCTTTAATAATAGGTTTATACCCTTGTCCTGATTTGTACTTCTCCACTGATTGATCACAGAGGTCTGCAGAAAGTTCCTTGGACTTCATTCTTAGGTTTTTCTCCTGACATGAAGTATGAATTGTGGACCTCATATAGAAAGGTGTGTGCCTTTCTTAACGATGTCCAATTAATTGGTTTTCCTACAGGCGGACCCCAATCAAGTTGCAGACACCTCCAAAAATAACTAAAGCAAACAGGCTGCATCTGACCATAATTTGGAGTGTTACAGCAAAGGGTCTGAATACTAAAAAAAAAAAAAAAGTGATTTCAGTTTTTATTTTTAAATAAATTTGCAAACATTTCTGAAAACATCTTTTCACTTTGTCCTTATGGGTTATTGAGTGTAGAGTAATTGGAAAAATGGCAAATGTATCCAATTAAAATGAAATCTACCACACGATAAAGTGTGCAGAAAGTTAAGAGGGTCTGAATAACTTCTGAGATCACTGTGTGTATAAGACATCACATAACAACACAAACTAAATAGTTAAACATTAACTGTGCACCAGACATTGAGGGAAAAAAAACTGCACATGTAATATTTAATTGAGAAGACAAATTTTCATACAAAAGATGTAGCTCAAAATGCTTTACATGATGAAGTAAGAGAAAAAAAAGAAAAAAAACAGAATATAAAAATAAAATTAGGCAATACTAATCAATATAGAATAAAAGTAAGGTCCGATGGCCAGGGAGGACAAAAACAACAAAATACTTCAGATGGCTGGAGAAAAAAAAACAAAATCTGCAGGGGTTCCGAGGTCATGGGACCACCCAGCTCCCTCTAGGCATTCTACCTAACATAAATGACCTCAACCTGTCCTCATTGTGTTCAGGGTTCTCATGGAAGGACTTGATGATGACGGTCACGTGGACCTCTGGCCTTCAATCCATCAGTGTAGGTACGGCATGGTGCCCTGATCAGGTGGTGGTGGTGCAGATCACCACCACAGAAAACCGGAAAAAGAACAGCAGAGAAACTAGGGGTTAGTATGGATATCGGAGCGACCTAGAATGATAATGATAAATGCATATACAGAATATCAGGGTTAAACTAACATGAAGCTATGAGAAAGCCATGTTAAAATAATGAGATTTTAGCAGTGTTTTAAAGTGCTCCACTGTATTAGCCTGGTGAATTCCTATTTAAAGCTATTCCAGATTTTTGGTGCATAACAGCAGAAGGCCACCTCACCACTTCTTTTAAGTTTAGCTCTTGGAATTATAAACAGACCCTCATTTGAAGATTTAAGGTTACGATTTGGAGTGTAAGGTGAAAGGCATTCTGAAATATAGGATGGAGCGAGATAATTTATTTATGAAGAACTTAATACAACTTAGGCAATTTAAGCAATCTTCACTTTCATTTCCTTCTCAAACTTATACACAAAATTTGTAATTTAAGTAAACTTTACTTGTCTTGTCTTTATCCAATTTTTAAAAGAGGAAGGCTAAAACAAAACAGCAATCCCTTTGCAATACAGAAATAACAAACTTACATCTACTCACAAAGTACCTGACAGGAAATTATATTGGTAAAATTCAGAGTAATCAAGATAATATGTACTGTACTAAATATGAAAGGTAACAAATTCCATGAAAGAGCTGTGTTTTATCCAACCTCCTCCTTCAAATCTCAGAGGTGTCAGTGCAGTCCAAGCCCACACTGTTTCAGTTACTGCTGAAGTGCAGCGCTCAAGACTCTGAAGAAACAGAAGCACCCACCAGCCGACTCTCTCTTCCTCTTCCCATTTCAGCAACAAGACTACTATTCAGTAATGTCTAGGGCAGTGTGGTGGGAGAAAACAAGTTTAGCAATGGGTCTCTTCACTGGATAAATGCATTTTAATACATAAACAAAAACGTCGCCCATTTAGATCAGCGCCCCAGTGCTCTAAAGTCAGTCCTGACAGAAGCAGTTTGGTTGTGCATTCCGGGAAATCAGTTTTACCTGCTAATATCTCATTGTCTTTCTCCCTTATTGCTGTTTGATTTTATTTTATGTTTTTCATATTAATAAATAACAAAATGTGCTTATTAATTAAAAGTCTGCAGTGTATTTGGTTATGGCCAGCTGCACTTGCATATGGTGGGAGACAAGGTCTGCAAGGTTACTGAATACTTGGGTTTCCCTCAGGCAGCCAGACTCTTAAACCTTAATGGTTAATGTGAATAGTTTTACAGTAGGAGAAAGATTAGGCTTATAAATATCTGTTATTACTTTTTTTGCACTGCTTTTGTATTCACTTTCTCTGGTGTTGTAACAGAAACTTTTTTTTGTTTTTATGTATGTAAAACCATAGAAATGACTATTAAAGGAAATCAATCAAATCAATCAAGGTGATCCTTCAGGACTTTATCATTCCAGGAAGCTCTTTGCATATGATTTCCTGAAAAGGAAACCTAGCTGTGATGATTTCTTTAAAAGAATCAGATGCTAACCTTCACTGAGGACCATTTAACTGAGATCTATAATAATTAAGGAGATGCATTTTGTACTATGTGTGGGGTGACTTCTCCATTTCTTGCTTGTTCACACAATGCACAACACATGGTTTGGAATGTCAACACTCAGAAGAGTATCACCAGAGTAAAAACCTGTGGACGGGGCGCCTCTTTTGGATTCCGGAGAATCACAGTCTTATCAATACCAATGGAAACAGTGAGCTGGTTTGGATCGGCAAAAGTCAATTCCAATCAAGCGTGGACTGTGGCAGCTGCTGTTTCAAATTTCTAAGAGGTGCATCTCAATCAGCATTTTCAGAGATAATGGCCGTTTCCAGTTCCAGAGAAGTGTAACCCAATTAACAACTGACCAAGACAGATGAAACTGTCATTTGTCATTGAGACTTTGAAGAGTCAGCAGTCCATCAGCACTGACAAAGGTTTCAGATTTCTAAAAGCTAAACTAAGGCAAGCATATACAGAGTCTAGAATCTAGAGAGATGAAACTCAATGATCATTGCTAAAGACGGAAAAACGCTCAAACCCAGTGGCTGCTTCACCTTTCTTGGGTTTCAGATCTGTAGCAACATGACCTTGCAATGTGGCCCTCAAAAAACATTCTTTGAATTTGTTGCCAGCTAACTTAAATTGAATTTACTCAAAATTAAAATGCTTTAGGGATTTACATGTTTACGTACAGTTCTTACTGGAACTACAATGTCCATACAGAAGTTGATGTAGTCAGTAGTGCAGTCAACAACTTTGTCAACATCAATGTTCTCACTATGAGATCCCTGCAGGATATCCCAGTCTGTAGTTCCAAAACATTCTCTCAGAGTATTCTCAGCCTCCGGGGTCCACTTCCTGAATGATCGTGTGGTTACAGGTAGGACTCTCACTTTTGGTTTATAGTGAGGCTGAAGCAGAACCAGGTTATGATCTGCTTTCCCAAGCGCAGGCAGCGGGGTGGCGCTGTATGCGTCTTTAACGTTTGCATACAGTAAATCAATAGTCTTATTTCCCCGGGTGTTACAGTCCACATACTGGGAGAATGCAGGTAATGTTTTGTCCAGCGTCACATGGTTAAAGTCCCCAGCGATTAGCACAAGCGCCTCAGGGTGCTGCGTTTGTAACTTAGCAACAGCAGAATGGATGATGTCACTCGCTGACTCCATGTCCGCCCGAGGAGGAATGTATACAATAACAACAATGACGTGTCCAAACTCTCTGGGCAAGTAATAGGGACGTAAACTTTCGGCCAACAGTTCGATGTCCCTGCAGCAAGTGGAGATTTTGACATTAACATGTCCAGAGTTACACCACCGTGTATTGACATAGAGAGCGAGTCCTCCTCCTTTGTGCTTCCCACAGGTACTTGCATCTCTGTCCGCTCTATCTGTGCTAAACCCGGGTAGTTCCACATTAGCGTCTGGGATGGTGTTAGTTAGCCACGTTTCGCAAAAACACAACAAACTGCATTCTTTGTAGGTTCTGACATTTTTCACCAGCGCAGCCAGTTCGTCGATCTTATTTGAGATTGAGTTTACATTCCCCAGAATCACAGAAGGCACCGAAGGCTTAAAACACCACTTTCTCACAAGCCGCTTCATTTTTAGCTTAGTGCCCGCTCTGCTGCCACGATACCGCCTTCTTACCTCGTCGGGTAAATAGGGAACCACACCGGCACTGGCATTTGTTCTCAGCGCTCGAAGTTGAGTACTTGAATAGGCAAGTCTCGGGGTGTAAAAATCCAATACCCTAATTTTGGATATTATCTGAACAAATTTAATAATGTAATAGCATCAGAAATAGATTTAATTTCTTTAAATTAAAAGAAGTGGGAGTTCAGGGTGTTGTGTGTAGATTGGTGTAGAATTGGCTAAAACACAGGAAATAAAGGGTGATGGTGCAAGGAACCTTATCAGG
Source organism: Erpetoichthys calabaricus (assembly GCF_900747795.2). NCBI lineage: Eukaryota > Metazoa > Chordata > Cladistia > Polypteriformes > Polypteridae > Erpetoichthys > Erpetoichthys calabaricus. The sequence continues at coordinate 37,663,079 of NC_041401.2, forward strand.
TCTGAGTGATGTTAAGAGTGGGCTCCCTCAGAGGTCTATTTTGGGGCTGCTGCTATTTTTAATATATACTAGGGGGCTTTGCCCCCTGCTTGCTTCGCTCACCATTAAACCCCACCACTCCACCACCCCCCAACATTACGCACCAGCAACTTCACGTTTCTGTCGCTCACGTATGTGGATTTCACTGTCACCAAACAACAAAACTTTTAATTCTCGCGGATAGGCCTCTTCATTGGGAAAAAAACACTTCTTTTCCCTGATGGCAACACGAATTAGACGATCTACAAGTCTCCGACTTAAAGCTTAAAGACAAACAATATCTACATACTTCTGTCATATCACTAATGTCCATATATTCAATCTCTTTTCGCTTTTACCTTTTCGTCAATATCGCATTGAATTTTGATTCTGTGCTTGGAATTACATCGTAACAACGCAACGTATAACTGCTCGTGAGTGAATACCGTTTCTTTCTCTCTACAAGAAATGTGTCTGACAATAGCATTCACACAAATGAGAAATGATTGAACCATGTGCATGGTTATGTGGGCAGGACTTTTTCAAACCTCTTTGCATAAGCTCTTTTCTCTCGTGGGGTTTCACTTTCACCAAACAACAAATATTTTTTATTCTCGTGGATATGCCTCTTCATTGGGAAGTAACACTACTTTTCCCTGATGGCAACACAGACGATCTACAAGTCTCCAACTTAAAGTTTAAATCCGAACAATATATTTAATCTCTTTTCGCTGTTCCATTATTTCACGGAGTTTATAATTTCCATTTGTTTGCGCTAATGCAATCTTTACTATCATTTTTTTGAGACTTTCGAATTTTTTGTACTTCCATTATATCTAACCTGCTCTGCATGTGTACTATGACACGTTTTTGAATTCTTTACGACGTTTTACTTTGTCGTTTACTCTTTGTCTTTTATTTCCGGCCCCGGGCGTGGTTAAATCTGTTGGCACAAAGTCTTGTCTCAAGGAATGTGAAAGTGTCTCTCTGAGAAAATCACGTCTCGTCTCCTTCCAAGATTTTTTTTATAATAGAGAAATAAATTATTTGGATACTAATATTAATAGCTGGTTAAATTTACAGATGATACCAAACTAGGTGGATTGGCAGATAATCCAGAATCTGTTGAATCATCACAGTGGGACTGGGATGGCATACAGACTTTCGCAGATTTGTGACAGATTAAATTTATTATAAGTAAATATAAAGTATTACATGTAGCAACAGTGATGTCACTATGTCACCCACTGTGGTGATCATGGCCAGACATGATATGCAGATCTTTTGGTGATTTCAGCCTGAACAGTACACAAAAATTTTACAGACAGTCATTTAGGTGTCACCCCCACTAATGGTGTCACCCTGTGTGTTCTGCATTCCCTGCACTCCCCTAGTGACACCACTGTGTTGAATGAACATTGGGAGATTGGAAGCTTGAGCTCGAAGTTTTCCCTTATGAGAAGTATCTTGGAGTAATAGGGGACTCGTCATTCTCTTCATCAAGAGAGTATTTAGAAACATTAAGAAGGCTAACAAAATGTTAGGATTGTATAGCACAATGTGTAGAGTACAAGCCAAAGGAGGATATGCTTAAATTTTATGATGCACTGAACTGTGTTTAGTTTTGGTGTGGTGGCTACAAAAATGACATAGCAGCTCTAGAAAAAGTCCAGAGGAGAGCAACTAGGCAAATTCTGAGACTGCAGGAGGTGAGTTATGGGGAAATAGCTGAACCTTTTCAACTGAAGCAAAAAAAAAGATTAATAGGTGACATGACAGAAATGTTTAAAATTATGAAATGGGATGAATGAATGGGTGGATCGAGGCTGTTACTTTAAAATTTCATCAAGAACACAGGGACACAGTTGGAAACTTGTTAGGAGTAAATTTTGCTCATACGTACAAAGTTCTTCTTTTAACAGAGATATACAGACACATGGTATAAATTACCATATTCTGTGGTAACCAGAAGGACTTTAAGGATATTCAAAACACAACTTGATATTATTTTAGAGGAGTTAGGTAGATAGGATTGGTGACCTTTGTGGGGCTGAGTGGCTTGTTCTTGTCAAAAGTTTTTCTGATGTTCTAATGTTCTAAACAGCGGCATCACTAACAAAAAGGAACCCAACATGAATATGTGACTCAGGGTCAGTCAGAGGCTACTTCCTAGAGAGGTGTCGACATACTTGAAAGCAAACAGGAAAAAGTCAGAATAAGGCACCTTTGTTATACTGGTAAACATATGGCATCCTTTCAAGGATAAATTTAAGCCAGTTGCATCCTTTTGGGAAAATAGTTGATTATTTAACACAGTTAAAAACCTTGTGAGCCAGGATGCTGAAGTGTTTTCATCTGCTGATGCTATTTCTTCAAATATTGTGTGCTTTCATTCCAAACCTTTTGATATATTTTGGGTAGGTTAATCAACCCATAAATTTATTAAAAATTTAGTTTCTTCATTTCACAACTGCCTGTTTGCTTTGTTCAATATGATAGTTTTAGTGTGCCCTATGATGTGCAAAACTCATTTAATCCAGTCAAATCCAAGTGCAGAAATCCAGTCGTACTGTTTAAACTGAGATTGGGAAAATCAGAACTACAGTAAAATGAAATTCACTAGCACATGTGAGAGCGGCATGTTTCCAATCTCATGAAATCAGACATTTCTGAGTGTTATACTAAAATCTGATCAGTGTGAGGTATGTCAAAAAATCAGAGACAGGTTACACATAGCCTAAAGTGTTAACCTAATTGCTTATAAAAAAAAGTTCCTTGATTATCTGATTGGCATCTTGAATTAAGATTCCTATACATTTCTACAACTCTATAAAACATTTCAAATGGCTGGAGAATTATTAGAATTAGCATGGATGACCTGTGTTCAGTTAGCATGCAGTAATTTGGTTTTCTAGTATTATTTGTTGCAAGATTGATCAGATAACTAGTGAAATAATTGAGATCTTCTGACTGTGGCCATCTTATTGTTTCATATTTTCGCATGTCTTGTGCAACACTCACTCAGCTTTGTAGCATCTATGTATGTGGAGCTTTCTGGGTCTCTTTATGAGGCTCCATCAGTCATGGCGTTCAAACTACAGTTAGTAACAATAAACCCAGAATAACTGACCTGTATGTAGCTTTGCTCCATTTCTCTGACGAGTTGAAATATGGCATTCACCTGCTGCTTTCATTTTGTTTCAGAGCATGTTTTTCCAGGTTAGACAATGTACACATGGCATAACATTTGGATGCATTTTTATTAAATAGTTTTGTAACAATGAGTCACATTAAAAAATAATAGCGATAATAGAATGCAATTCCATGTGCTTGTAGACAGCATTAAATATGAGCTTTTTAACAGCATTCACAGCGGAGTTAAAAGTACAAAGAGGCTTGTGGTAGCTCAATACATTTCATAGACAGCAGATTGCAATTCAAGTGATGTGAAATAGCATTGAACGCAGTGATTAGTTAAAATTATATAAATAAGTAAGAATTTTGAAAGCAACTGATTTATTCTGTAACGGGAATACAAAAGGTGACGGTAATATTAATGAGGTTGAGGAATAAGCAATGCATAAGTAGCCAACTTCAGCCTTGTATAATCTTAAGATTTTAATTCCAGTTTGAAGATACATGGAGGTAAAAGCGGCCCTTCAGATATGAATAAACCTCAGTCTTTTGTGTGTTATACCACTAAGGAACTGTAGTCGTGCTCCATCCTCGTTATTAGTGGCCAGTGCGGTCTGATCTTCACAGATCAACTGCAGTTCCATTTCCAGGGCAGATTTGCAGGGATAAGGGTCTTACCTGCCTTTGGGATTTTCATGTGGTGTTACACACATGGATAAAAATCTGAGAAGCTGGGTTTCATGTGACTTGTACATGTATGTAAAATCTGTCCCACTTCAGGTTTTCTGTGAGTTGTATGCATATCTTAAATAAAATGTTTGCCATTGATCTGGGGCTATTATGTATACGATGGGCCGCGATTGTTTGTGAGTATCAGGGGATGGGCCTCAGATGCCACAGCCATTGTAAAACCCGTCCTGTGTTTATATCAGTAGGTTTAGCTGCAAGTACTAATATTGGTTCTTTACGATAATAATCCGCAGATAATATTGTTCAATCATTGCAATCTTATTTATGCTTACATAATTGCTTTCCCCTTCCGTCTGGTTCTAGAGTAGTGTCTTTTTTGTCCTCTATTAGCTAACTTACCTAAAGCAGCAGGAGAAGGAGTAGCAATGTGAGCTGTTTGCGCCTGCGTGCTCTAACCCAGCATACGACTCACTTCCATTGAGCATGTGACCATCTGCCAAAAGAGTAAAAGAGGAAAATACACCAAATATACAAGTTCCATCAACCACTCTCAAGGAAAAATTGAAAGAGGAAACTAATTCACAGCTGAAGTCTGTGTCAGTCTGAGACTGACGATTTGCAAATTCTCCAATGTTTTGAAATTTCAACACCTTGCACAGCATGATCTGTTCAAATATCTGAATGAAAATTAAACTGTCTCGGCAAATGTCTTTGAAGAATAAGCCAGCCACATTTCAACAAAATTTGTCCACAGGTGGGCTAGTTGTTTCAGGCGGACAGACACGGGCTATCACAATGGGTGCTTTGCACATTATACAGTGGTGTGAAAAACTATTTGCCCCCTTCCTGATTTCTTATTCTTTTGCATGTTTGTCACACAAAATGTTTCTGATCATCAAACACATTTAACCATTAGTCAAATATAACACAAGTAAACACAAAATGCAGTTTGTAAATGGTGGTTTTTATTATTTAGGGAGAAAAAAAATCCAAACCTACATGGCCCTGTGTGAAAAAGTAATTGCCCCCTGAACCTAATAACTGGTTGGGCCACCCTTAGCAGCAATAACTGCAATCAAGCGTTTGCGATAACTTGCAATGAGTCTATTACAGCGCTCTGGAGGAATTTTGGCCCACTCATCTTTGCAAAATTGTTGTAATTCAGCTTTATTTGAGGGTTTTCTAGCATGGACCGCCTTTTTAAGGTCATGCCATAGCATCTCAATTGGATTCAGGTCAGGACTTTGACTAGGCCACTCCAAAGTCTTCATTTTGTTTTTCTTCAGCCATTCAGAGGTGGATTTGCTGGTGTGTTTTGGGTCATTGTCCTGTTGCAGCACCCAAGATCGCTTCAGCTTGAGTTGACGAACAGATGGCCGGACATTCTCCTTCAGGATTTTTTGGTAGACAGTAGAATTCATGGTTCCATCTATCACAGCAAGCCTTCCAGGTCCTGAAGCAGCAAAACAACCCCAGACCATCACACTACCACCACCATATTTTACTGTTGGTATGATGTCCTTTTTCTGAAATGCTGTGTTCCTTTTACGCCAGATGTAACGGGACATTTGCCTTCCAAAAAGTTCAACTTTTGTCTCATCAGTCCACAAGGTATTTTCCCAAAAGTCTTGGCAATCATTGAGATGTTTCTTAGCAAAATTGAGACGAGCCCTAATGTTCTTTTTGCTTAACAGTGGTTTGCGTCTTGGACATCTGCCATGCAGGCCGTTTTTGCCCAGTCTCTTTCTTATGGTGGAGTCGTGAACACTGACCTTAATTGAGGCAAGTGAGGCCTGCAGTTCTTTAGACGTTGTCCTGGGGTCTTTTGTGACCTCTCGGATGAGTCGTCTCTGCGCTCTTGGGGTAATTTTGGTCAGCCGGCCACTCCTGGGAAGGTTCACCACTGTTCCATGTTTTTGCCATTTGTGGATAATGGCTCTCACTGTGGTTCGCTGGAGTCCCAAAGCTTTAGAAATGGCTTTATAACCTTTACCAGACTGATAGATCTCAATTACTTCTGTTCTCATTTGTTCCTGAATTTCTTTGGATCTTGGCATGATGTCTAGCTTTTGAGGTGCTTTTGGTCTACTTCTCTGTGTCAGGCAGCTCCTATTTAAGTGATTTCTTGATTGAAACAGGTGTGGCAGTAATCAGGCCTGGGGGTGGCTACGGAAATTGAACTCAGGTGTGATACACCACAGTTAGGTTATTTTTTAACAAGGGGGCAATTACTTTTTCACACAGGGCCATGTAGGTTTGGATTTTTTTTCTCCCTAAATAATAAAAACCATCATTTAAAAACTGCATTTTGTGTTTACTTGTGTTATATTTGACTAATGGTTAAATGTGTTTGATGATCAGAAACATTTTGTGTGACAAACATGCAAAAGAATAAAAAATCAGGAAGGGGGCAAATAGTTTTTCACACCACTGTATGCGAATGCACCTAAAAAACAGATGTACTGTCTAAGTCATGAAATGCAGGTGTTCGTGATGTTTGGAAGGCTTTTGCTATCTTATCTTTAAAGGTGTGACTAATACTTTACCAAAATGCCAGTGTGCTTTTTGAGGACCCAGACTGTGGGCAGAGTTAGTCATCTTGTGCTATGCCCATGGCACCATAGTGCTCACAAGTTAGCAAGTTTCAAACTTAGGCTTATATTGTGTGAGAGAATGAAGAATTTCATTGCTTGTTTGTTTCATTTTTAATTGTTGTCATTTTCCTATGAGTGCTGTTTAGAAACAAAATGTTTACCTTGTTTGGTGCCCACTTATTTATATAATGAATTTCTCATAGACTATTTTTGAAATGAATCTGACATTTTCTACTACCATCGCATAAATGTTTTATGTCAGTTTTTTTCCTCAACAATAGGTCAGCAAGAAGCCCCGCTGAGTCCATAAAGTGATGCTGAATGCTCCAGGGAGGATTCAGATGGCACAAGTGTAAATGTACGCACGTCTTTGGAGAACTGGCAGATTTACTCTAAAGCATTTCTATTGAACGTGGATGTGCCTTGAAGAAAACTGGTGCCTTTAGGGTGAGAGTAGAGGAAAAAGCTGCCCAAAAGAAACCTTTCTGGGTACCGTGTGTAATTTTAAATTACCTATAAAGTTTAGTTTTTGATGACAGTTATCCATTTTGTAAACTTGCTTGATCAAATTTAAGGTCATCGAGAGCAAGTAGCTTTGGGCTTAAGACAGGTACACTACATCTCCTGGATAGGATGGCAGTTATGATGGACCACTCACATTGGTGTGTGTCCTGGCCGGAGTGGGGCAAGGCTTCTTACCTGGACAGGAGGTCAGCCCTTCAGTGGCATGAGAAGGTAGGTGAGGATCGTCGTGCCTCAGACAGGAGACAGGCAGAAGATGCCAGTGTGGAAGTGGGCATGCTGGCATCTCGGCAGGGTTCGACCAAGGAACGATACCCAACTGGGAGGACAGTGTGATGGAAGGACAGTGGTAGACTATCTGTCAGGGCTACATGCTCCGTGATATGGTAGGTGGCAGCATCCCCAGGCAACACTACCTGTAACAGACACCTACAATGTATGCTGAGAACTGTAGTCCCATGGGGCTGCCTTTTTGGGTTTCGTGGGTGCCAGCAGGGGTTGCTGCAGGGATCTGTGATCCCTACTTTGTGGGGCTTTAACTTGACCAGGAAATGCTTCCATTGATCTGTGCCCTAGCACCAGTAGTACTCCCGGGTCAAAGACAAAAGGAGCCGCTCAACCTCATCCAGGCGCGTTTGAGATGAGTGGAAAGTGGAAAGCTCGCCTGGGAGAGGAGGAAAGTAAAAGAAGAACGGAGCAGGTCATGTATTGTGCTTGTGCAAACTCATATTAGAAGCCTTATTAAAGGTAATTATTAGCAATAAAACCTTTTATTAAAACCTGGGGCTTGTGCCTGTCACATTATGTCTGGGGTTTGAGGTGCTGCTGCGCTCCCTGGTGGTCACATAACCCATTGTAGGGCACAACCAACACACACACTGGCCCAAATTAGAGTTGCCAGTTAACTCATCAAGAAAATCTTTGGGAGACAAAAGGGTTACTAGGAGAGAACATGCAAAAGCTCTAAAGACTGGCTGCTGAATCCATGTTCTTGGAACCGTGAGGCAACAGTGTTAAGCACTGAGTCAACATCCTGCCTTCACCAGCATTAAAACAATTTTTTTTTTTGCAGAGCCAACAATTTAAAAGTCCCATCACAAACTACTTACAGAAGCAAGCAAGAATATCATAAAAATCAGCACAGGATGCCAATGTTAATCACAACGTAATCTGTTCCGGAAATAAACTAAAGGATGTAGCATAGACTCTCTAAGACACTACAACGTACACAGGAGATGATTAGCATCAACGAAACCTTAGCATCCGTTAGATCAGTCCCAAAGAATCATAACAAAAAAACTAAAAGCAGGGACGGTCCATCTAAAATGCAAGGCAATTCTTCAAACACAATTTAAATGTCACAGTTTCAGGGTTACCCTTCCTCCAAATTGGGATTGCATGAAGGCCATCGTAAGAAGTTCAAATCTCCTCATGTCTGTTTATGTGTTGTTTGTTTTGACTTTCTCTTATTTTGTTTTTATTTGAATTCTCAATTTAGTTTTCAGGTTGTCATTTCTGCTTTTACGGCATCAGTTTCATTTTCACGTTCGCACTTTAGCTATCCTAGCGCTAATGAAAGCTGTCAAATTTCTGTTTCGTTTTGGCACCCTCAGGGTTTTATGTTTGTTGTTTTTGTTGCATTCTAACTTTTGAATATATGTTGTTATTCATCTTGGTCTTCTAGTCTCATCCCTTTTTTTATCCCTATTTTATTATATTTGTCTGTGAGGCTCCATTGGTGACCATTTTCAGATTACACCTCTTACCTTTTTTGTTTGCTGTCCCCGTAGTTTTTTATTTCTACCAATCCTAGACAGACTCTGTTCAGCAGCACATTAATTGTTTATTTTCTTATTTTATTCCCTCTCTCAAAGACATTTGAAAGTTCTATGCAGAGTTTATTTAATTAAAGGTCCAAACTAAAAATGGTTTTGTAGACGTTTTTTTTCCATCATTTGAATTTCTTGATGTTAACATTGACAAACATGCATTTTCAACAATTATGTAATGCCAGTAGCAAGCAACTGAAATCCTAAAAGTTATTTCAATCTGCTTTGAATTGGGGTTTCCATTTTACTCTTCTCACTGAAAACATATACAGTGGTGCAGTGCTCCATGCTGCTGGCTCACAGATTCAGGGGCCTGGATTCAAATCTCCATTGACCACTCTCTATGTCATGGTTTCCTGTTGCTTATTCTTCCTGTTTTTATGTGAATTTTCTGGATAATCCATTGTCCATCTAGATAGATAGATAGATAGATAGATAGATAGATAGATAGATAGATAGATAGATAGATAGATAGATAGATAGATAGATAGATAGATAGATAGATAGATAGATAGATAGATAGATAGATAGATAGGAATGGCACTATATATTAGATATATAGATAGTGTGAAGGACATCATAGATGGAATGACATCCCAACTGGGATGGATGAGGCTGTCTTATCCAGCTAAGAGGCACTAATGGCTAAATGTTCAACCTGATTGGAGTGGTTCCTAATCCCTTTCACTGTTGGGGGGTTAATGGGGGATGACTGCATCCCTTTGGTATACCTCCCACTTGGACATCTGAAGGACTGCATTGGAGTTGTAGTTTCGGTGGGTGGAGGTTTCTTGGGATAGATGAGACCAGCTGCAGACTTCCACAGCTCCACGATTTGGTAGTTCCGCTGGACAACCAATGGGATTGCAGGTTTTTGACACTTGGTTTATTTGACTACAGTCAGATGACTCTCCCCCAACCGTAATCGTAACCATCTTAACCATAGTGTAAGTGTTATCACCTCATTGGAGTGGAACACTGGAAGTCCGCAGCTAGAGGCTATTGCTTTAGGGGCTGCTGGAGGGTGCTGTTGGGAGTAAACTCCTTTGTCAGGTGGACCCTGAAGTGCTCTTTGGAGGCAATGCCATTGCACTGGAAGTACTCCAGGGTTTGGCTTATAAGAAGCTCCAACACCTCAACCAGGTGAGTCAGAGTTTGGAGTAGAGAAGGATGACATTCACCTGGGGCCTCATGTATAAACGGTGCATATGCACAAAGATGTTGCGTACACCTGTTTCCATGCTCACATCGTGATGTATAAAAACTAAACTTGTCGATATCATTTTTAAGATAAAATGCAGCAAAGTATGTATATTAGATTATACAGATAAAATTTTAAAATCATTTAAATCTATATTGTTAATAATTAAACATGTGAGGACACGCTGTTGCAGTACTAGCGATGAGCTGGCGCCCTGTTCAGGGATTGTTCCTGCCTCGCGCTGTATTCTTGCTGGGAATGGCACAACCCTAGATGGATAGATTGATAGAATAATTAAACATGTACTACGAAGATATTTCAATGTTCGTTAAAAGTTTTGAAGAATCGGCATTCTAAGCTTACAGTTGACTTAACATCTATTACAGAGCTGATTGTGTAGCGATTGGTTACTTGGAGAAAGAAAAGGAAGGACAGGAATAGGAGGTTAGTACATTTGAAAGAGACAGTACTGCTGCAATAAATTATTTCATCGAAGGTCACGCACGGCACAACAAGCACCTTGCGGGAGGCAGGAACAATCTCTGGACAGGGCGCCAGTTCATCACTATCACTGCGCCACCGTGTCCCCATATTTAATAAATCCTTTAATTCCTATCATCATGAAAATGATATTAAGTATACATCTAAGTATTTTAATTGTTCAGAGAGCTGTAATATCATGAATACAATGGATTCTGTGTCCTGTCAGAGGAAGAGAAAGCCCGTTTTAAAAGTATGTAGTGATTCACACACATAGAGTACATAGAAGTACACTTAGAATATGAAGCATTTAACGTGCTACTTTAGTTACGATTGGATCTGAGTAACAGTAAATTAAACAATTTTAAGATGACGTTTATGACGTTCTACTTTAATGACAGAATAAACTGTGTGATTAAAGTGGAAATTTCGAGATTAAAGTTGACATTTCAAGCTTTTTTCCTCACTGCGTCCTATTTTTTTTTCTTTTCTCTATATCCTAATAAGCTTCCATATGACACTCAGATGGTGGGCTACGACTCGCCTTTTCACTGCGACTTTGATATCTGACAACTTCTAATTTATTTCAAGCACTGCACGACTTTCTGAACTTGAACTTTCAAGTTTCTCCGCCACTCTGTCACTCGATCAACTTCCTTTTCTTGTTATTATCACTGTTTAAACCAACAAATAGTACGTTTTTCCTTGCCTCTACTTGGTATTCGCTGAAATTCTTCTTTTTTCCCGTGCTTTTGCCATTGCCTTTTCACAGAAAGAAAAACATAAGGGGCTATTTATATTGATTTGCATATTCAAAGGGGTGAAATTCTGTGAGGAGTCAGGGTGGAGCGACAGGTGCGTGCACGTGCATTACTTTTCACACTGACCGGGATTTATGTAGCGGAAGAACGTGGAAGTTGGCATACACACAGATTTATGCATCTGGATTATTTTGTGCGTACTCACATTTCTGCTTTCATCTGTAAACCATTTTTTAGTGTGAATTCTACGCACTGCCTTATGCATGGGGCCCCTGGAGAGGAAAGAAGAGACGGAAAAGAAAAAGAAAAAATTATATTGAGAATTGTGGAAGTAGATGCCTTGGTGAAGGTTCTCTCTCAAGTGGAATCATATGTTTAAATTTAAATTGTGTATTTGAACTTGACACAAGGGCTTTGAAACACCCCCTACAGGTCACAGTAGATAGATTTATTAGTCCCTCGATTAATATCATAGACAAAATTACATTTTATGTACTGTCTCATCCTTCCAAAATGAATTTCTGACTCTGTCCCTGGTCTGATCCTTAAGCTCATCCAGCAGTCCTTATACGATTCATGCATGATGTTCGTTATCCCCAATTGTGTCAATTTCATTCCCATTTTTAGTTTGTGAAGTGAGTTGAAGGAAAGAATTTGTACAATAAAAATCCATCTGCTTCAAATCATAAGGACCAATGGAATCTCAATGGAATGACATTTCATGAATGCCAAGATTCAGTCAGTTTCTTCAATATAAATATTTGCAATAAATATTAACATTATATATAAATAAGATAAATTAACAAATGAAAAGGAAACTATGAAGTATCAACGAGGTGATTTATGTTAACATCATTTATATATTCTACCATCGTTTGTAGCAAACCATTCATGAAACTGTAAAAGGCTAGATTACACTGCAGTACAGCTCGTGAGAATTCCGGGTTGCTGGTCCATGTAATAATAATGACAATAAACTTGAATTTGAAATATGATAAATTAAGGGAGTCAAAGAAGGGGAGAATATACCGTATTAGAAGAATATAGTATAGTACGCATAATGCACGTACGGCAATAATTGAACCTCACATACTGCATGTCACTCAAAAAATATTTTTTGGATTTACTTAACTGTGTTATGTCAACAATTTCCACAAACTGAGTTGTGTAAATTTTAAGTAAAGGTATTTCGCATTGTCTCCTTAAATGACATTCACTCAGTCCACACAAAGTAATCAAACTAGATCAAACATATTTCGTTATGTTCAACAGACCAGACTAACTAACTCACCCTCAACATTGCTTTATTTTACTGGATTTAATAACTCGAGTGTATATATATATATACATATTTTTAGCATGTACAGACTAAATGGACTAACATAAATGATACATCACAGTATTTTTGTCTTTACTTAGCTATAAATAGCAACACTAATAAATTACATCTTGTGTAATAAATATTCAAAATACAACAACATTGTTCAATGTATTAAGTGTGTAAGGTAATCATGTTAAATTTTAATTGATTGCATTTTTCATGCAATCTTATCATTAATTAAGTTGCTGTTGTGGAAAAAAAGAAAAAAAAAGCTTTTCTGATGCAGGGCATCGTATATAGAAAAAGTCTCATAAGTTGGCATTGACAACCCCACAAAAACCACGTCATTAGGGAAAAAATCAGTTTGCAAAGTCTTTAACTTTCTTTCCAAGTATACCAAGATGTGAGGATCCTCTGGAATGTGTTGTCAACAAAAGGGGCTGTTCTTTATGCAAATTAATACACTTTATGTAAATATGGGATAGTCGTGTATATAGAGAGGTTGGGAGTGTGAGCTGATTGGTGTTGCCACACCCACCACTTGATGAACCACCTGGATTGGGACCTGAGTGCAGCAATGGGTGACACCTCATCAACCACCCTGGAACAGTGTGAGGTTTTTTTTTACAGTGGCTGGAGTGCCAATCCTGCCACCAAACCCCAAGTTTTCCTTGTAAGTTGGAGGAGCTGCTTGCAGGGCTGGATGCAGATTAATGTCACACCCAGGATAGGCCCAATGGAGTAGAGTCACTTATGCCATTTTACGGGATTCGAACCAGAAACCTTCTGATTGCTGGCACTGATCTCTAGCCTCAGAGCCACCACTCTACCCTCATGTATATAAAACATGATAACTTTAAATTAAATTAACTTAATTTAACTGTGTATAGGGAAATTTGGTATGCCATGTTTTAAGGGTTAAAAAAGTAATAATTCTGAGTAAGACTAACATACATTAGTCAGTAAGTGCCTTGAGCAAGCAGGGTGCTATATAAAGAAAATATTATTAGTATTATTATTATTAAGAGAATAGTCCCTGATACTGGTTGTGTTTCTGTTGACAGATGATAGTCTGATTGTGTTGTTTCAAGATAAATTAATTGTGTTAGTGTGACATCTAATGGATTTAAGTCAATTTAACTTAGAAAAAGGTATGTAATAGCAAGAAACATCATTATTTTAAATTAAAGTAACTTGAATTAAGTATGCATAAAGCGAACATCCCCAGTAGTTCATTTTTTGAGTGATATGGATATGCACATAACGGCGCTATGATTAATTTAATTCTGGAATGGAATTAATTAATTAATAAAGAATTTAATTCTTACCAATAGGAATTCGCCAGGCTATTACAGTGGAGCACTTTAAAACACTGCTGAAAACACATTACTTTAACATGGCTTTCTGATAGCTTCATCTTTGATAAATCCTGATGCTCTGTGTATTCAATATAATTATCAATATCATTCCTGGTGGCTCCAAAATCCCTACTAACCCCTACTTTCTTTTCTGTTCTTTTTCCGGTTTTCTGTGGTGGTGATCTGTGCCACCACCACCTAATCACCTGATCAAAGCACCGTGATGTCCCTACACTGATGGATTAAAGGCCAGAAGTCCACGTGACCGTCATCATCAAGTCCTCCCATGAGAACCCTGAACACAGTGAGGACTGATTGAGGTCATTGATGTTAGGTAGAATGCCCAGATGGGACTGGGTGGTCTCTTGGCCTAGAACCCCTGCAGATTTTATTTTTTTCTCCAGCCATCTGGAGTTTTTGTTTTTTTTTTCTGTCCTCCCTGGCCATCGGGCTTTACTTTTATTCTATGTTAATTAGTGTTCCTTAATTTTAATTATTTATTTTGTCTTTTTTCTCTTTCTTTGTCATGTAAAAGCACTTTGAACTACATTGTTTGTATGAAAATGTGTTATATAAATAAATGTTGTTGTTGTTGTTGCTTCCAGATGTGCTAATGGCTTATTGACGCCTAGTGAATATAAAAAGGTTTTTTTTTGTTGGTTTTTTTTAAAAGATGAGTGGATGGATGGATGAATGACGCACAGTTTTACTATTAGCACCTCATCTTTCTTTTTACGTTGTCATCGATTGCATGGAATCGAACGCGCATCATTTAGTGAAAGTTTAAATGAAAAGATAGGTGTACTGGCTAAGTCTCCAGAATCAGAGGCTAAGATTAGGCAAATTAAGGGGAAAACAAAGTGAAAAGTAATGAACTGCTCGTGAGCAGTTTCTGTTTCTGTGCACAGGTAGCGTCACTGCCATGTGTGCCAAGTTCGCCCGTTAATTTACTTACTAGTGTACTCAAATCGGGCAGTTTAACACTGAAGTCTCTCTTGTCACAAAAACTTTGAAACTTAAAGTGCGGTTTATAGTGAGCAGGTTATTAGGCCCACCATACTGGGTAGGACCTCCTTTTGCTGTCAAACCAGCCTGAGTACTTCTTGACATAGATTCCACAAGGTGTTCCTTTGAGATTGTGGTCCATGGTGACATGATTGCATCACGCACATTTGCAGATTTGCCGAGAAGGGCCTAACTGCAGCTTGCGGTACCTATGACATAGGGCAGGTAATGCCCACAACGTCAGTCACAAAACGCCCTTTGAGTCATTGTAATCCTTCTGCAACCCTAATCTTAACCATAGTGTAACAGGGCCCTAATGCTAATCATAGTCAAATGCGATGGGTGCTACGTGACTGACACTGGGGGCGTTTCGTGATGTTGGGGCGTTACATGACAGACCTCATAGGTACTGCAGTCTGCAATTTCACTCTGTTGATTTGCGAGCTGCGTATTTATGCTGCAAATCTCCTGTTCTCCCACATCACAGAGGTGTTTTGTTAAATTTAGTCTAGTAAGTAGGAAAGCCACTGAAAAACACTGAATTCATTGTCATGATCATGAAACCAATTTCGCTTTGTGTCATGGTGCATTATCATGCTGGAAGTAGCTATTAGAAGACGGGTAGATTGTGGCCATGACTGGATGCACGTGGTCAGCAACAATACTCAAATATGCCCTGACATTCCCAGATGATTAATTGGAATTTACTGGCCCAAACTGTACCAAGAAGACACAAGCCAGGCAGGGTGCATGCATGGATTCATGTTGTGGGTTCTGACACTACCATCCACGTGCCTCTATAGAAACTGATATTAAAGAGACCAGACTACGTTTTTCCCAGCCTTTAACTGTCCAGTTTTGTTGAGCCTGCGCCTATGCAGACTCAACTTTCTATTCTTACCTGACAGGAATGGAACCCGATGTGGTCTTATTCTGTTGTAGCTCATCCACCTCAAGGTTTGTGCAATCTGAGATGTTTTTCTGCTCACCCCAGTTGCACTCAGTGGTATTCTGAGTTACCGTAGCCGTTCTGCCAGCTCAAACTCTAATCTCTCTTCTCAGTATCACAGAACTGACACACATTCGTTGTTTGTTTTTCACACCATTTTAGGAAAACTCTAGAGACTGTTGTACATGAAAATACCAGGAGATAAGCAACTACAAAAATACTCAGACCATCCTGTTGAGCACCAACAATAATGCCACCGTTAAAAGCACTGAAGTCACAATTTTTCCCCTATTCTGGTTTTTGATGTGAACATTAACTGAAGCTCCTTACTCGCATCTGCAGGATTATGCAGTATGCATTGTGCTGCTGCCACATGACTGGCTGCTTAGATAGTTGCCCGGATACGCAGGTATACAGGTGTTCCTATTGGCTCAGTGAGTGTATATTTAGAGTGTCCGTCGCTTTGTGCCCAATTTGCCAGTGAATTTGCCTGGTGTATCCGGGTCAGGTTAGTCAAAGTTCAACTGTAATTTAATACAGATACGCCTCTTGTGTCAAACCACTGAACGTGAGGGTGGACCACCGCATGCAGTGAAGCTTAAACATCATGATTTGTATCTGCAGGTGGAGCTGTGCCAAGTAAGCCAGTGGACCTTACCCGCAAACCAGCCAGCAAAAAGTCACAATGTGGAATATTTGTTTTTTACGAATTGTCAAATTTAATAACGCAAGTCACTGTATGCCTTTTAAAACATGCATTGTTTGTTCCTGTTAACATAAAATTAGCATTTGACGTTGCATTGCTAATTACACCTTCATGTGCGCTTCCGGGACCAAAATTTGATCGGAAGAAAAAATAAACCTTTATTATTATTATTATTATTATTATTAACTTAATGTTCAATCTGAAAGGAACTATAAGTGGCCATCACAATCGTTCACTTTCTCATTCATACTTAAAACTGAATCTGCCACCTCACCTACCCAATATCACCCCAATATCCAAAATATGTAATGAGTAATAAAAAAGAATCCCTTTCACGCAGCAGTACATGTTCTTAATCTCTTTTCAAAGACTCTCAGCGATCCCTTTTTCATAAGCGCACAGCCTACACATTTCAGAGGAATAAACGGTATCATTAGATTTCCAATACACAAAGAGCAGACACGGTTCATCTTGCAATTCAAAAGGCAGATATGAGCTCAATAAGATAGCGTCAGGGGTCAGACTGGCAGGACTGAAAAGGCTTAAACGCCTAAATGGGATCAGGATGACAGCACACGGAGGGAAGGTGAAAATTGAGGCAGCAGACACACCGGCTGAAAACGAGAAAATGTGATGCCGTGTCGTTAGGCTCAGTGGAAGTGCTTTAAAATCAGTGGAGATAAAAGGCCATCACCTTTATCACTGACATTACCTATCACACATCTCATCTCCACGATCTACAAGCTACAAGCTGCCAGCCAAGAACAGGAACACGTGAGGCTGCACGGTGTGTGACAGAAGCTTGGAGGATCTAAGAAGGAAAAATGTAAAATACGTAAGCCTGGGTGTGGCTGGTCCAGGTGCCAAGCTAAGGTTTTTTTGTAGATGTTTTTTCCATCATTTGTATTTCTTGATGTAAACATTGACAAAGAGGCCGGCAGTTTCAACAATTATGTAAAGCCAGTAGCAGGCAACTGAAATCCTAAAAATGATTGTGATCTGTTTTGAATTGGGGTTTCCATTTTACTCTTCTCACTGAAAACATATAAAGTGGTGCAGTGCTCCATGCTGCTGGCTCACAGATTCATATGCCTGGATTCAAATCTCCATTGACCACTCTATATGTCATGGTTTCCTGTTGCTCATTCTTCTGGTTTTTATATGAATTTTCTGGATAACCCAGGGTCCATCCAGATCTTAAACACTTGCATTTGAGCTAGCTGATTCAGGATTAGCACTCATAGATAGATAGATAGATAGATAGATAGATAGATAGATAGATAGATAGATAGATAGATAGATAGATAGATAGATAGATAGATAGATAGATAGATAGATTTTGTTAAATAATGTTGCTAGAATTCCTCATGTAAAATGTGTATTTTGGTTATGGTCTCCTCCAAATATCCCAAACAGCACAAGTTATGTGACTCGGTTACCTTGGCACAGTTTGTCATTCCCAGGTCATGGCTGCTGCTTTGTGCTCAGTGTTGTCAAGCTATGTATTGGACCTCTGATTCTATCCATCCATCCATTATCCAACCCGCTATATCCTAACTACAGGGTCACGGGGGTCTGCCCTCTGATTCTATAACTGACAAAAATATAAACAAGGTGTCTACACTGGTAAAAATAAAAGTACTAAAGTAGTTCTTCGGAGTGATGCCACAATGGGATCCACCTTTGGTTCTCCAAAGAACCATCCATGTGATTTACTTATTTGCTTATTTATTTAGATATGTAACAGATTCCATAAATAGGTGATGACAGACTTGTACTGTTGAGTTCCTGGTTTTAAAAGGACTCTTGCTGCACACAATAACAGGGACTTGTAAGTTCAGGCTTTCTTGATTTGTTTGTATCCTGCTAGGTAGACAATATTCGAAACCGTTTCAAATTTCAAAGAGCCAATTTGATATGCAAGGAACTCTTCCTGGAATGAAATTGTTCTTTGTCAAGCAAAGCTTCTATGAGGAACCACACACCCCAGTCAAGTGCCATTATAGAACTATCATTTTTGAGAGTGACAGTCACCTGCTCACTTCCACTCAGCTTTTATTAACGTAACGTGTGCAAACCAGTTACTTCTGCAATGTTAACAGTAAGCCCATCTCGGGCACCTACAGACTGACTGGCAAAGTTGCCACT
The DNA here is from genome assembly GCF_900747795.2 of Erpetoichthys calabaricus. Taxonomy (NCBI): domain Eukaryota; kingdom Metazoa; phylum Chordata; class Cladistia; order Polypteriformes; family Polypteridae; genus Erpetoichthys; species Erpetoichthys calabaricus. The sequence goes on from NC_041401.2 coordinate 37,681,796, forward strand.
TTTTCATAGTTTTAAAAAATTATGGTGGCACAACACCATTTGACTCTTTACAATACCCTTTAAACATCATAGTATATGAAATTAGGGTGGTTCTACACCATTTAACCCTTTTCAGTGCCCCTTAACCATGTTCAAACATCATAGTACATCTCATTCATTAGATACAGAAATGTGCTGTCTTTGCCAGTCAATCTGAACAAGATACCTACGTTGGGTCCAGCAGAACTCAACTGCAACTGAATTAAGGCATCTGTCTTGATGTTAACGTTTACATAAGTAGCTGGTTTACATAAAATGCGTAAATAAGCAGCTAATAAGTATCTAGGAATGAAGGCAGCTGCGAATAATAGCAAGACGAGTAAGTAACTGACAATAAGTACATCTAACTTCAGCCTGTCAGAAAAAATGGGTTAAGAAAATGATGGATTCTTGGTCATTCTCTAAAACAAGTTAGAGATTTACAGAGCCCCCGAATTGGATTAGTAGGTCAATGAAATGGGGGATTAGATCAACGCTTGAAGGGAGCAACCTGTGGAGGCAAGAAGTGCAATCTTCTCATCCGTTTAATTCCTCACTCCAGGGGTTCTCTAAACTGTTTTTAATCTGAGGACCCAAATAAGAAAATTGTGACTATCATGGGATCCAAGACAATGATTAATATTGTGACTGCAGAGACATAAATAAATAACAAAGGTCATATAACTAAAAACAGTAAAAGTTGTTTCCTTGCAAGAATTTCCCCTGAATGAATATTACTAAAAGGGAAATGTGTAAAGCAAAATCATATTGCTAATTGCTAAATGAATATGACTCAGGCACCGCCGCAAGTGGCTGTCTTTCTAGCAGCTCCGTGTATGACTTTTATCTTTTTACCTTTTTCTGTATTTTTCTCTATTTCACTGTCAACTCCTACCACTTTCTTTTATGTGGACTAGTTCCCTGGACACTTTTTACACTTTTTTACTACTGTTTACTACTTGGAAATGGATTTTTACACACCGAGACTCGTCTATTCAAGTAGTCAACTTCAAGTGCTGAGAACAAATGCCCGAGCCGGTGTGGTCCCCTATTTACCTGATAAGGTAAGAAGGTTGTATCGTGGCAGCAGAGCTGGCGCTAAGATAAAAGCCAAGCGTCTAGAAAGAAAGTGGCGCTACAAACCTTTGGTGCCTTCTGTGATCCTGGGAAATGTGAACTCGCTACCAAATAAGATCGACGAACTGGCTGCGCTGGTGAAAAATGTCAGGACCTAAAGAGAATGCAGTTTGTTGTGTTTTACTGAAACGTGGCTAACAACTAACATCCCAGATGCTAACGTGGAGCTACCCGGTTTAGCACAGTTAGAGCGGACAGAGACGCATGTACCTGCGGGAAGCACAAAGGAGGTGGACTCGCACTCTATGTCAATACAAGATGGTGCAACTCTGGACACGTAAATGTTAAAATCTCCTCTTGGTGCAGGGACATCGAACTGTTGGCTGTAAGTTTACGTCCCTATTACTTGCCCAGAGAGTTTGGAAACGTCATTGTTGTTATTGTTTACATCCCTCCTCGGGCAAACGTGGAGATAGCGCGTGACATCATCCACTCAGCTGTTGCTAAACTGCAAACGCAGCACCCCGAGGCGCTTGTGATTATTGCTGGAGACTTTAACTATGTGATGCTGGACAAAACATTACCTGCCTTCTCCCAGTATGTGGATTGTAACACCCGGGGAAATAGGACTATTGACCTACTGTATGGAAACGTTAAAGACGCATACAGCGCCACACCGCTGCCTGCACTTGGGAAAGCAGATCATAACCTGGTTCTGCTTCAGCCTCACTACAAACCAAGAGTGAGGGAGCTACCTATAACCACACGCTCATTCAGGAAGTGGACCCTGGAGGCAGAGAAGGCTCTGAGAGACTGCTTTGGAACTATGGACTGGGATATCCTGCAGGGGTCACATAGTGAGAACATTGAGGAGGTTGTTGACCGCACTACTGACTACATCAACTTCTGTACAGACATTGTAGTTCCAGTAAGAACAGTACGCTGCTATGCTAACAACAAGCCGTGGATTAGAAGTGACATCAAGCGCCTTTTGAACCAGAAAAAAAGGGCTTTTAAATGCAGTGATCAGCATGAGCTCAAGCACATGCAGAAGGAACTCCGAGTCCAGCTCAGGGCAGCGAAAGAGCAGTATAGGAGAAAGCTGGAGCAGAAGTTGCAGAACAACAGCATGAAGGAAGTGTGGGATTGGATGAAGATCATCACTGGCTGCAGCTCGAAGCGGGGTGCCACCATCGAGAGAGATGTGGAGAGAGCAAACCAGATGAACAACTTTTTTAACAGGTTTGACCTCCCTAACCCACTCTCACCTCAAAGTACTGCACCCTCCAACCATCCTTCTGCTGATACCAGCATAGGAGAGAGTTTCCCCCAACCCACAATTACGGCAGCGCAGGTGAGCAGAGAGCTGAGGAGACTTTGTGCCAGCAAAGCAGTGGGTCCAGATGGAGTATCGCCACGACTGCTGAAGGCCTGTGTGTTGGAGTTGGGGAGTCCTCTACAGCGCATCTTTAACCTGAGCCTGGAACAGGGGAGAGTCCCAAGGCTTTGGAAAACATCTTACATCACCCCCGTCCCAAAGATATCACATCCTAGTGAGCTGAATGACTTCCAGCCTGTCGCTCTGACGTCACATGTGATGAAGACCATGGAGCGGTTGCTGCTTCACCACCTAAGGCCACAGGTCCGCCACACCCTCGACCCTCTGCAGTTCGCATACCAGGAGAAGGTGGGAGTGGAAGATGCCATCATCTACATGCTACACCAATCCCTCTCCCACTTGGACAGAGGCAGTGGTGCTGTAAGAATTATGTTTCTAGACTTCTCTAGCGTCTTCAACACCATCCAACCTATGCTCCTTAGGGACAAGCTGACAGAGATGGGAGTATATTCATACCTGGTGGCATGGATCATGGACTATCTTACAAACAGACCTCAGTATGTGCATCTTGGGAACTGCAGGTCTGACATTGTGGTCAGCAACACAGGAGCGCCGCAGGGGATTGTACTTTCTCCGGTCCTGTTCAGCCTATATACATCGGACTTCCAATACAACTCGGAGTCCTGCCACGTGCAAAAGTTCGCTGACGACACTGCTATCGTGGGCTGCATCAGGAATGGGCAGGAAGAGGAGTATAGGAACCTAATCAAGGACTTTGTTAAATGGTGCGACTCAAACCACCTACAACTGAACACCAGCAAAACCAAGGAGCTGGTGGTGGATTTTAGGAGGACCAGGCCCCTCATGGACCCCGTGATCATCAGAGGTGACTGTGTGCAGAGGGTGCAGACCTATAAATACCTGGGAGTGCAGCTGGATGATAAATTGGACTGGACTGCCAATACTGATGCTCTGTGTAAGAAAGGACAGAGCCAACTATACTTCCTTAGAAGGCTGGCATCCTTCAACATCTGCAATAAGATGCTGCAGATATTCTATCAGACGGTTGTGGCGAGTGCCCTCTTCTATGCATTGGTGTGCTGGGGAAGCAGCATAAAGAAGAAGGACGCCTCACGCCTGGACAAACTGGTGAGGAAGGCTAGCTCTATTGTAGGCATGGAGCTGGACAGTTTGACATCTGTGGCGGAGCGACGGGCACTGAGCAGGCTCCTGTCTATAACAGAGAATCCACTGCATCCACTAAACAGTATTATCTCCAGACAGAGGAGCAGCTTCAGCGACAGACTGCTGTCACTGTCTTGCTCCACTGACAGACTGAGGAGATCGTTCCTCCCCCAAACTATGCGACTCTTCAATTCCACCCGGGGGGGAAAACGTTAAAATTATACAAAGTTATTGTCTGTCTGTATACCTGCATTGTTATCACTCTTTAATTTAATCTATATATATAAAATCCCTATGTGCGTCCAGGTGTCCCTGTGTGGGTGTCTTCTGATGAAGTGCGCATGTGCGGGGCACGGTGCTACCCGCAATATTACTGTCGGAGAAAGTTAGAGGCGTTTTACGGAAATACAAACCAGTATTACTGCGAGAGGAAATTAAAGGTACCAATACAGTTACGCATATTACAGCCACATACAAGCCAGTATTACTGTCAGAGGAGATTAAAGGCATATTACCGACGCGCACGCCTCTATTACCGCCAGAGAAAATTAAAGGTATATTATGGACGTACAAGCCAGCGGACGTACAAGACGGTATCCTTCAATAAGGGCATGCTCAAAAAGGCGAGCCTCAAAAGGGCGACCTCAATTGGGTGCAGCGAATAAAGGCGCGCGTAAATAAAGATCTGCACCTTTGTTGCTCTTCACATATTCCAGAGCCATTTCAACTAAATTATCTACGAATGCCTTTATTCGCCGCTCTCAATTGAGGTCGCCCTTTTGAAGCTCGCCTTTTTGTGCGCGCCCTTATTGAATAGAGCCGTACAAGACAGTATTACTGTCACAGAAAATTAAAGACACACAATACACGGCAGCAGAACATGAAGAACGGTCAGCTCAGCAAGTAAACATCAACAACATCCATCCATCCATCCATTCTCCAACCCTCTGAATCCGAACACAGGGTCACAGGGGTCTGCTGGGGCCAGTCCCAGCCAACACAGGGCACAAGGCAGGGAACCAATCCCGGGCAGGGTGCCAACCCACCGCAGGACACACACAAACACACCCACACACCAAGCACACACTAGGGCCAATTTAGAATCACCAATCCACCTAACCTGCATGTCTTTGGACTGTGGGAGGAAACCGGAGCGCCCGGAGGAAACCCACGCAGAGAACATGCAAACTCCACGCAGGGAGGACCCGGGAAGTGAACCCGGGTCTCCTAACTGCGAGGCAGCAGCGCTACCACTGCGCCACCGTGCCGCCCACATCAACAACAGAAAGGCTGAAAGAAAGAAAAATACGACCAACAAAAAGAATGAGGTCAAGTCCCTTGCCATTTAATATACAGTAGACTGTTCCTACTAATGTTTATGCACTAATGTTCTAGCGCCCGTTACTGTTACGGGCTAAATGACTAGTAATTTAATATTGTTCTTTATCAGTATGCCGCTGCTGGAGTATGTGAATTTCCCCTTGTGATTAATAAAGTATCTATCTAATAAAAAATAATAATCTTACAAAAAATGGGAATAGATTCCTTTGGTATATCACTTTGAGTTGTAAATACTTACTGTAAGATTTAATAAACATGACAAATTCTTGGCACGCGTGATGATTTTTGAAAGGACAGCACGCATGGTCACTTAACTTATGTCAAGACTCTGTTGATTCATTGACACAATGTCTCACTTGTGTTTCTGAATGGATGAGTAGAAATTTCCATCCATCCATTTTCCAACCCGCTGAATCCGAACACAGGGTCACGGGGGTCTGCTGGAGCCAATCCCAGCCAACACAGGGCACAAGGCAGGGAACCAATCCTGGGCAGGGTGCCAACCCACCGCAGGACACACACAAACACACCCACACACCAAGCACACACTAGGGCCAATTTAGAATCGCCAATGAGTAGAAATTTTCTCAAACTAAATAAAGAGAAAACTGAAATTTTAGTGATTGGCAATAATGGATATAATGAGGTTATTAGAAATAAACTTGATACATTAGGATTAAAAGTAAAGACGGAGGTAAAGAATTTAGGGGTAACTGTTGACTGTAACCTGAATTTTAAATCACATATTAATCAGATTACTAGGACAGCATTTTTTCACTTAAGAAATATAGCAAAAGTTAGACCTCTTATATCATTGAAAGATGCTGAGAAATTAGTTCACGCTTTTGTTTTCACTCGACTAGATTACTGCAACGCACTCCTCTCAGGGCTACCCAAAAAAAGACATAAATCGATTGCAATGAGTGCAGAATGCAGCTGCTAGAATCTTAACTCGGAAAAAAGAAAATCCAAGAACATCACCCCAGTTTTGATGTCACTACATTAGTTACCTGTGTCATTTAGAATTGACTTTTAAATACTGCTTATGGTTTATAAAGCCTTAAATAATCTCGCTCCATCTTATATTTCAGAATGTCTGACACCTTACACTCCAAATCGTAACCTTAGATCCTCAAATGAGTGTCTGCTTAGAATTCCAAGAGCAAAACTTAAAAGAAGTGGTGAGGCGGCCTTCTGCTATTAGGCACCTAAAATCTGGAATAGTCTGCCAATAGGAATTTGCCAGGCTAATACAGTGGAGCACTTTAAAACACTACTGATAACACATTACTTTAACATGGCCTTCTCATAGCTTCATCTTAGTTAATTCCTGATGCTCTGTATATTCAATTAATTATCATTATTATTCATGGTGGCTCCAAAATCCGTACTAACCCCTACTTTCTCTTCTGTTCTCTTTCCAGTTTTCTGTGGTGGCGATCTGTGTCACCACCACCTGATCAAAGCACTGTGATGTCCCTGCAATGATGGATTAAAGGCCAGAAGTCCATGTGACCGTCATCATCAAGTCCTTCCATGAGAACCCTGAACACAGTGAGGACTGATTGAGGTCATTGATGTTAGGTAGAATGCCTAGAGGGGGCTCGGTGGTCTCATGGCCTCAGAACCCCTGCAGATTTTATTTTTTCTCCAGCCGTCTGGAGTTTTTTTTTGTTTTTTCTGTCCTCCCTGGCCATCGGACCTTACTTTTATTCTATGTTAATTAATGTTCTCGTATTTTAATTCTTATTTTGTCTTTTATTTCTCTTTCTTCATCATGTAAAGCACTTTGAGCTACATTATTTGTATTGAGCTACATTTATAAATAAATGTTGTTGTTGTTGTTGACCTATGGCATCAGGTAAGGGTATAGTAGTCAAGAAATCAAGAAATATAATCAATGCCGTTTATTTGCCTAGTCTTTTATATCCATCCATTTTCCAACCCGCTGAATCTGAACACAGGGTCACAGGGGTCTGCTGGAGCCAATCCCAGCCAACACAGGGCACAAGGCAGGAACCAATCCCGGGCAGGGTGCCAACCCACCACAGGACACACACAAACACACCCAGCACAGACTAGGGCCAATTTAGAATCAGCAATCCACCTAACCTGCATGTCTTTGGACTGTGGGAGGAAACCGGAGCGCCCGGAGGAAACCCACGCAGACACGGGGAGAACATGCAAACTCCACGCAGGGAGGACCTGGGAAGCGAACCCAGGTCTCCTAACTGCAAGGCAGCAGCGCTACCACTACGCCACTGTGCCGCCCTAGTCTTTTATATATATTTGCAAATTTATTTCTAAAAATATTAATTGTGGAACACATTAATATACATATGAGCGTGAGCATGATATGTAGATAGATAAAGATGTCACCTGGATGGATATTGACAATTATACTTTAAAATGCTCCACAATTATTATCCATCCATCCATCCATTTTCCAACCCGCTATATCCTAACACAGGGTCACGGGGGTTTGCTGGAACCAATCCCAGCCAACACAGGGCTTTGATATTATTATTATAATTATTAGGGCACATGGCAGGAACCAATCCCGGTCAGGGTGCCAACCCACCACAGGACACACACAAACACACCCAGCACAGACTAGGGCCAATTTAGAATCAGCAATCCACCTAACCTGCATGTCTTTGGACTGTGGGAGGAAACCGGAGCGCCCGGAGGAAACCCACGCAGACACGGGGAGAACATGCAAACTCCACGCAGGGAGGACCTGGGAAGCGAACCCAGGTCTCCTAACTGCAAGGCAGCAGCGCTACCACTACGCCACTGTGCCGCCCTAGTCTTTTATATATATTTGCAAATTTATTTCTAAAAATATTAATTGTGGAACACATTAATATACATATGAGCGTGAGCATGATATGTAGATAGATAAAGATGTCACCTGGATGGATATTGACAATTATACTTTAAAATGCTCCACAATTATTATCCATCCATCCATCCATTTTCCAACCCGCTATATCCTAACACAGGGTCACGGGGGTTTGCTGGAACCAATCCCAGCCAACACAGGGCTTTGATATTATTATTATAATTATTAGGGCACATGGCAGGAACCAATCCCGGTCAGGGTGCCAACCCACCGTAGGACACACACCAAACACAAACACTAGGGACAATTTAGAATCGCCAATGCATCTATCCTGCATGTCTTTGGACTGTGGGAGGAAACCAGAGCTCCAAGAGGAAACCCACGCAGACACGGGGAGAACATGCAAACTCCTCGCAGGGAGGACCCGAGAAGCAAACCCAGGTCTCCTTTCTGCGAGGCAGCAGCGCTACCACTGTGCCACCTACAATTATTATTATTATTTTCAAAATAAGTTCGCAAATAATTTAGCATATCCCGGTTTTCATTTAACAAGTCATAATAAAAAGTAGCCAGGTTATTCTTAAAAAATCTATGCATTCTGAAATGTTGAATGCTGCCGACTGACTTGGTGCTGAATGTCTACAACTGTTGGTATTTCCTGATGTTCTTACAACACTCAATGCCCCAGACATGCTCCTACCATTAGAAGGAAATGTATCGAAGCACTTTAAAAAGCACCTCATCTTCTCCGAAGCGTATTAAACAGAAAATATCTTCTTTGCACCTCTGTTACAGAATTAGAATCAGTGTGTGCCATTTTCTTTCTGTATGGATTTCCAGCTACAAACATGAAAACCCTATCGGAGACCATATACACCTACGCTGTTCACTCGCTCTTCATAATTCCCCGCAAACTGTCAACTCCTTCTCTTGCACGCAGTTTTTTTCTTGAACATTTAAAACTAGCGCAGCGGTCTATTCGTCTCACGAGCTCGGCTATCATTCCCTCTGTTCGACTTAATTTCTTCTCAGTTTCTTTAGTTGCTTAGTGTCAGTGGTCTCACTTTAATTGTTTAAGAGGTTGTGAAAGGGGAGATGGTGCCATGGGGAATATTTATTATATCTATCTATCTATCTTCATGTTACGGAAACGATGGCTGACAGTGATGCGTAAACGGCGTTGTTTCATATTGTATAGGAATAAAAAGTACAGGACGGCATATCACTCGACACAGAATTCAAATAGGGGGCTTGGACGAACTTGGCTACTACACCATCATGTGGCGAAATTTCACAAGTATGTCTGCGAGCCACGGTTTAAGAAAAACTGCTCTCCTCTAATCTCTGCGGTGAGACGTATGCATGTTCCCCTCGTGTTTCTGAAAGGTACCTGCAACGTCCTAAAGACAGCCGATCGTTTAATTGATGCCCCGTAAAGGCTTGGAATGAGCTGCCGTCCGACCAGGGTGGGCTTCTGCCTTGCATCCATTAGACATCTGAGAAGCTGCTTCTTCTTCTTCTTCTTTTATTTATCTTGTTTCTTTGGGGTCTTGGTTTGTTTTTTCAATATTGGTTGAGATTCTTTAAAAAAAGCTTTATTTGTTCATGGGGCAAATAAAGTATCTATCTATCTATCTATCTATCTATCTATCTATCTATCTATCTATCTATCTATCTATCTATCTATTATATAGTCCCTTTCATATTTATCTATCTATTATACAGTGCCTTTCATATCTATCTATCTTTTATATAGTGCCTTTCATATCTATCTATCTATCTATCTATCTATCTATCTATCTATCTGTCTATCTTTTATATAGTGCCTTCATATCTATCTATCTATCTATCTATCTATCTATCTATCTATCTATCTATCTATTATACAGTGCCTTTCATATCTATCTATCTATCTATCTATCTATCTATCTATCTATCTATCTATCTATCTATCTATCTATCTATCTGTCTGATTGTATTTTCTATATGCATCTATCTTATAGTGCATTTCACATTGATCTTTCTATATATCTATTATATAGTGCCCTTCATATCTATCTATCTATCTATTATACAGTGCCTTTCATATCTATCTATCTATCTATCTATCTATCTATCTATCTATCTATCTATCTATCTATCTGTCTGATTGTATTTTCTATATGCATCTATCTTATAGTGCATTTCACATTGATCTTTCTATATATCTATTATATAGTGCCCTTCATATCTATCTATCTATCTATCTATTATACAGTGCCTTTCATATCTATCTATCTATTACATAGTGCCTTTCCTATCTATCTATCTATCTATCTATCTATCTATTATACAGTGCCTTTCATATCTATCTATCTTTTATATAGTGCCTTTCATATCTATCTATCTATCTATCTATCTATCTATCTATCTATCTGTCTGATTGTATTTTCTATATGCATCTATCTTATAGTGCCTTTCACATTGATCTTTCTATCTATCTATTATATAGTGCCCTTCATATCTATCTATCTGTCTATTATACAGTGCCTTTCATATCTATCTATCTTTTATATAGTGCCTTTCATATCTATCTATCTATCTATTACATAGTGCCTTTCATATCTATCTATCTATCTATCTATCTATCTATCTATCTATCTATCTATTATACAGTGCCTTTCATATCTATCTTTTATATAGTGCCTTTCATATCTATCTATCTATCTATCTATCTATCTATCTATCTATCTATCTATCTATCTATCTATCTATTACATAGTGCCTTTCATATCTATCTATCTATCTATCTATCTATCTATCTATCTATCTATCTATCTATCTATCTATCTATCTATCCGTGAGTTCTGCTGATAGCTTTACCACTGAATAAAAATGAAAGTTGAGCATGTCACGAAATAACTAATAATCAGATGAAATAAACAGCTTTGGTTATATTGTTATTATTTATCAGGAAAACAGCAACTGTATTTTACCGCTGAATATACAAGGTTACAACAACAATGCTTCACAAGCAGGCTCAATTGAGGAATATTTCTGTAAGAAAATTCCCTTCCCTTTTGTCACAAACTGTTTTTGCTGCCAGGACTCCTTGGTTGATTAACCTCGTCTCACTGCAGGCGCTACAGTTTAAACGTCTCCGGGGACGGTGAGGGGTGCATCTCATACAAGATAACAACCACCCCTTCCCCCATGAAAGATTGCTACTCTGGGAATAAAGCATTGAAACTCTTCTGTGAGGAATAAAATGTATGTAATGAGCGAGAAAGCGGCGAGCTAATCCAAAATATAACCGGTGCAAACCGGTTAGAGAGCCACAGACGTTCTGGATGTGCTCAAGGAATGGGCTGAACAAACAGCTCTTGCTGCAGGATAATCGCCTCTAAAGTGTTCTTTCTTCAAGGCTTACCCACCAAGTAAATATGAAGCATAGAGTTTTGGTTGTAATACCCGTTGCAGAACTGAAGTAACAAAAAAAAAAAAAAAAAAATTAGTGTTTTGGTGGTTCGGACGGAGATTCAGTCTGACCAGCCCTGGACAGCCACTAATCCATCGCAGGGCCAATTTCCCCACGTATTTTCACAGGGCCAATTAACCTCACACATTTTGAGGATACATAGGCCTACACCAGGGGAGAACGTGTAAACTCAACGCTGACAACGGTCTGCGAAGGGGATTCCAGAAGGCATGAAGGAGCAGCGCTAACCACAGTGCCACTGTGTTGTATAAGCACTAAATGCTAATGTCAGGAAGTTGGATAAATCATAAAATTGGCAAAACACACACAAACTAAATGCAGTTTAAACGGCCTAAATGACTAAGGGCAAGAGTATCTGGCGGATGCAATACTCGGGCTCTAAACAATTTTTTTTCGGTGTTCTATAATGATATTTTAAAGGCAATACGGTAAATTAGAAGTTGTGTATCTCGACTTGAGACAGAGATAAATGAACTGCCCGCATCCTGCCTGACCTTATCTCAGCATCTCACCCATCTCAGTGGGAAATGGAATCAATTTACAATCTGCTCCCGATGTTCCGCTAAAGCCGCAGAGAGACCTTTTCTGTGAGGTATGTTGCGTCTGTAAGCAAAGATAACGCAGGAAGACAAGCTGCCAGTTACAGGGGTCGTTTTTTTTACTCCCCTTTTTAAGAAAACGTTGACATCCCCAATCTTTTTCTACACATATTAACACATATCGTGTCGCATCCGAGCTGGATTGGGCAGAATCAACTTTAGGGGGTCACAGGGTGCACTCAGTCATAGTGGGTCATTAGAGGCTCAGTAATTAAGCAGACATCCACCAGAGCATGCAGAGTGCCTGGAGAAGACCCACCTGGGTATGCAAAGAGATCAATTCACACTGATGTAGTGATAAACCTGAAACTGAACCCAGATCTCTGAAACCGTGCACACTCTTAAAAATAATGAATGGCCCTTTACTAAGCTGTCTAGATCCTTGAAGAAACGTTGCTTGACAAAGACTCATTTCATTCTAGGAAGGGGTCTTATCTTATAAAAGCAATTATTTGGGCTTTGTAAAGGTTCTTATTATGGGGATAAAACAGAAACTTTTAATGTATAGAAGGCAAACAAGCAGGTTACTGACAGATAAAAACACCTGAACTTAGGCCATGTTATTGTATGCAGCTAGAGTCCTTTTAATATCATAAATACATTGATAATATATATATATATATATATATATATATATATATATATATATACTGTACTAAGGAGTTTGCACCCGGCTTGCTTTACTCACCAAACCCCACCCCACCACTGCGCTACGTGACAGCCAATTCACATCTCTGCCGCTCGCGTTGTGAAGAGGGGGGCTGAACGCACCCCAAGGAGACCCGGTCGCTCCTCCGAAACCCCTCTTAAATGGTGATACAATGGGAAACAAATACAGTTTTTTTTTTTACTTCCTCTTTGCTCAATCAGCTGCTGGCCTGCTGCTGCCGCCGTGCCGCGTGATCTGCATCTTGTGTGGCACTTCGAACATTTAAAAGCCTGTACAGCAGCTGTCCTACTCTTTGTCTTATTTCTGGCCCCGGGCTGGTGAAATCTCTTGGCACAAATTCTTTTCTTGCAGGATGTGACTTCTTGATAGTTTTTAGTTTATAATTTAGAATAAGAATCTGAAAATCTAACAACATCACATTAAAGTTTGATAAATTCTGAAAAGAATGATACCAAACATATATATGTACAGTAGGTTTTAAAATCAGCCAGATTTAAAGCATAACAAACAATATGACATAAAAAGTCACATAAAATTGTTGCACAAAATCATTGCACTTTTAGGCTTAGGATTTTATATATTTATATATATATATATATATATATATATATATATATATACATATATATATTGTGAGCTGCGGTGGGTTGGCACCCTGCCCAGGATTGGTTCCCTGCCTTGTGCCCTGTGTTGGTTGGGATTGGCTCCAGCAGACCCCCGTGACCCTGTGTTCGGATTCAGCGGGTTGGAAAATGGATGGATGGATATATTGTGAGCTTGGGTCCGAACACCATCAGGCTAACACCAGCACTTTGTCCAAACACACATTTATTGAACATAAATAAAGTCCCACACAACACACAGTGGCCCCAGCACCAATCACCCTGTCCACGGGTCTCTCGTCCAAATGTCCGTGGGCCGCCTTTCCTCTCCTCCCTCCTTTGTCCTACTCCTGCTCCCGACTCTCGCTCCCTGATTGTAGGGAGGCGGCCCCTTTTTATTCCCACCCGGATGTGCTCCAGGTGCCTGATGACACTCCTCCGGCAGCACTTCCTGATGTGGCAGAAGTGCTGCCCTTGCACCCGGAAGCACTCCGGGTGTCCCTGGAAGGATCTTCCTCCAAATTCCCAGGTGTGGCGGAAGTGAATGTTTCCCGGGCTCCATGAGGCTCGGGACGCCCTCTGACGGTGACCACAGGCCCCAATGGGCTTGAGCCTCCTTGCTCCTTTCCCGTGGTCCCCTCAATATCCAGGGCGGCTGCCCCCTCATGTTCAGGGGGACATATACGCCACCTCCCAGACCTTCCAGGTGTCCCGACTGGGTCTGTCCATATACATGTGTGTGTGTGTGTGTTATCATCTATTCATGGGTATTTATGGAACTTGTTACGGATCAAAAGAAATATTCTTCCTGGTACCTTTATCTAGTTCTTTCAAAAATGATTCCCCCATTTCATCGCTTTGAAGAACTTTGAAGATGCTATTGGCATCTTTATTTTTAAGAAAGTGGTCGTGCCAGCCATGAACACATCATTCATTCTTTATTTCAAAGTGAAAATTAAAAACACAGCAAATTTAATTTAATGTAGCACCTTTCACTATTGGAATTATAAACAAGTCAGCAGTTGTTCAATAGAACGCTTATTACTGCTAGTCTTATAAACAAGCCTGTTTTAATTTAAAACCTTGTCATGATTTTGTACACCTCGTTTCACTAAAATAATTGTACATAAATCAATCTTTAATATAGTGTCTTTATTTGATATAATTTCTTTCATAATCAGAATTATCAGCAATCTTTATTTAATATAGCGCCCTTTGCTGTAAGATTTACAAACAAGTCCATTTTTATTTTATACAGAGCCCTTTACTGCAAGGCCCAATTGGAGGTGATATATCAATAAAAGAAGAATCCAATAACACCAAACAGCAGACAGCAGGGTAGTGAGAAAATTCAAACTCATAATCAATAACATGAAGGAACTGTAACTCATTGTGGAGTCTACAGATTAAGACATTAAGGAAGAATTTAAAATGACAAAGTGAACTTACAGTGCGAACTGATCATTAGCACGGCAGAGTCTGAACAACAAAGATGAAGAGAACACGGGACAATACATATAACAAAGCTCTGGACTTCAAACCCTGAGACTGGAGGTTCAGATCTTACTACGGACTCTGTGTGATCATGAGCAAGTCACTTCGCCTGCCTGTGCCCCAAATGGAAAAACCAAAAGGAAATGTAACCCATTGTATCACTGAGATGTTGTAAGTCACCGTGGATAAAGGTGTCGGCTAAAATAAGAAAAATGTAAAAATACAGGAGAAGCAGAGAGAAAAGACAGAAGAGAAGCAATGGATGTTCAGGCATGATTTGACACTGATGGTCAGTGGAGCTCCATATGCAAATCTAATCTAATCTAATCTAATAAAATATAATATAAAATAATATGTAGGAGGCGGCACAGTGGCACAGTGGTAGCACTGCTGCCTCGCAGTTAGGAGACCTGGGTTCGCTTCCTGGGTCCTCCCTGCGTGGAGTTTGCATGTTCTCCCTGTGTCTGCGTGGGTTTCCTCCCACAGTCCAAAGACATGCAGGTTAGGTGCATTGGCGATTCTAAATTGGCCCTAGTGTGTGCTTGGTGTTTGTGTGTGTCCTGCGGTGGGTTGGCACCCTGCCCAGGATTGGTTCCTGCCTTGTGCCCCATGTTGGCTGGGATTGGCTCCAGCAGACCCCCGTGACCTTGTGTTCGGATTGGAAAATGGATGGATAGATGGATAATATGTAGGAGGCAGCATGTTAGTGCTGCAGCCGCCCACCTCCGGCAGGGTTGGATTAACTATTAAGCAAAATAAGCTCATGCTTAGGGCATCAAGGGAAGGGGGGCACCACAGAAATTTTCCATTGCTGGATTTACCATGGGCAGCACGGTGGCGCAGTGGGTAGCGCTGCTGCCTCGCAGTTGGGAGATCTGGGGACCTGGGTTCGATTCCCGGGTCCTCCCTGCGTGGAGTTTGCATGTTCTCCCCGTGTCTGCGTGGGTTTCCTCCGGGTGCTCCGGTTTCCTCCCACAGTCCAAAGACATGCAGGTTAGGTGGATTGGCGATTCTAAATTGGCCCTAGTGTGTGCTTGGTGTGTGGGTGTGTTTGTGTGTGTCCTGCGGTGGGTTGGCACCCTGCCCGGGATTGTTTCCTGCCTTGTGCCCTGTGTTGGCTGGGATTGGCTCCAGCAGACCCCCGTGACCCTGTGTTCGGATTCAGCGGGTTGGAAAATGGATGGATGGATGGATGGATGGATTTACCATGGACCATAACCATTATTGTGTTTCTTACCATAAGTTTTGTTTTATTTCAAAAAGTAAAATTTTATTTTACTATTCATTATTGTTTTTTATTTTGAATTAGATATATGGGGGGGCGGTGCAGTGGTAGCACTGCTGCCTCGCAGTACGGAGACCTGGGTTCGCTTCCCGGGTCCTTCCTTGCGAGGAGTTTGCATGTTCTCCCAGTGTCTGCGTGGGTTTCCTCCGGGTGCTCCGGTTTCCTCCCACAGTCCAAAGACATGCAGATTAGATGCATTGGCGATTCTAAATTGTCCCTAGTGTGTGCTTGGTGTATGTGTGTGTGTGTGTGTGTGCCCTGTGGTGGGCTGGCACCCTGCCTGGGATTTTTTCCTGCCCTGTGTTGGCTGGGATTGGCTCCAGCAGACCCCTGTAACCCTGTGTTAGGATATAGCGGGTTGGATAATGAATGGATAGATATATGGGGGCATCAGAATCTTTAAGTGCTTAGGGCCCCTAAAGATCTTAATCCAGCCTTGAGCCCCAGAGATAGGAGTTCAAGTCCCAGCCTCATCAATCACTATGTACAGTTTGCATGTTATCCCGATGTCTCCTTAGGATTGTGGTTTCCTCTTTCACTACTGGGGTACACGTTTGATTAGATTGGGGATTCTAAATTAACCTTGCTATGGACTGAAAACTTCTTCAGGCTTTGGAGATTGTGGATTCACATCTTTTTATGGGCACTGTCTTATCATTAGCAAGTCACTTCACCTGTCTATGCTCCAGTTGGTAAAATATAAAGAAATATAAGTATTTGTGACCTCCAGTAGAGGCCACCAAGCTCCCAAACCCCAGACATAACCACACCAAGACAGTCTCCGCTGCTAATAAATGTTTTTTTTATTTGCAAATACCTCTTTCAGATTTTTTTCATTCACAATAATTCCATTTACTCCTTTAGGTGTTCTTCTCCTTCTGCCTCCTAACTCTGACTCTCCTGGATGAGGTCAAGCAGTTTCTTTTATGTTGGACTCAGGTGTACTTCCAGTCCCTTTACACTGAATAGTGGAAGCCCCACGAAACAGGGAGTCCTTCTCCCTGCAGAACCCTTTGGTTGCACCCAAGGACCCAACAGGGTTATCTCTGAGGATTACAGATCCCATGGATTCCTTCAGGCGTCCATACTGGGTCCACACTGCCATCTGTTCTACTAGAGAAGCAACCAGTCTTGACGAACAAACTTCCCCTGTCCATTCTGTTCTGACCAGGTTATGCCTCCTTTCATGTTGTGCTTCCATTATGGCTTCCTGGCCTGGGCAAGCATTGACCTTCCATCCCATTTGGGATGCCAGTTCAACCCCCATGGCACTTAGACATTGTATCTCAAAATATTGTAAGTTGCCTTGAACAAATAAATGTAAATGTTTTTCTGCCTTGAACTTAATGCTGCTCACCAACAGCCCTCAGATAAGTCAAGTGAATGGAGGAACGAACGCAGTGTACAGAGTAGCAGCTTGCCTACTGTGCTTTACAATCATTTAAATGACATAATATGTAATGAAGTATGCAGAGTAGCGGTTAAGAATGTGCCATTTTAATTACATAATAAAAACGTCAGTACAGGCTCTAGCATCCCCCCAACTGTGATCATAAAACAAATTAGGTGAGTTTCATAATAGAGGAATAGATAAACTGAAAAATGCTACACAATTTATTTGTTTAATCAGAGAATGAAAAGCCTTGTTAGATTAATAAAGAACTGAAGGCTTTGCTTTCCAGATGATTACTTTACTGATAAGAGTTTCTCAGGTTTTTGTGCTCTTTTCTTAATAGTTGCTATTAGAATGAACTTTACATGTAACGTTTTACACATTCACAGTAAGCAGACAATACAACTTTTCATGCTGTGCGCTGATGGTGCATAACAGCGCATCACCCGTGTGACTCTTTTATGAGGCTTCTTTCCGTTTTACTGTAATTTAAACCTGTCCATTACCGGCCAGTTGCTGTGATCATTTGCTTAATTAGTTGAACCTAATGACCTGAACAATGCCTCTCAAAGACCCCCGGATTTGTTAGGTTGCTCCGGTTAATCCTAGTTGTGTCTGGCATTTTTTTTTTTTTTCGGTTCAACTTTTCTATGGCACCACCAGTTGCTAGGCAACCAAAAAAAATCAATAGAAACCCTGGAAACTAAATAACGTCATTCCCTGCCTAATATGTCTGGGCACCGGTGTCAATATTGCATTTCTCACGGAATAACTGTTTCTAGCTTTGAAAGGAACCAGAATCCTCCTGAGGCAGCAGCTGTCGGGGAGGCCACAAAGCTCGGTGAGGGTCAGCACTACGCACTGATGTCCTGAATTAGTTTAATGAAACAATATAGGCATGCAGTTTATTTTCTCACAGATTCCCTCAAATAGTCTGTCCAGACTTTACTGGGGTAAGTGGGAATCACTATAGGATCCATAAATATAATCCATGGTAACCGAGATAACGTGTTCTTTGTCCCTCAGCCTCATCCTGCAGAAGCAGACCTGTAGAGAACACCAGGTGTCCATCGCAACATGAATATTTACAAAGGTGAGGCAGAAAGTAGCAGAGTGGCTGCGAAAAGATACTCAGGATGTAAAGTTAAAAAAGGGGAGAAGCTTCATGCTGTTGTATATGCTACAAGTTTAATGTGCAAATGACTGAATTACAGAATATTCCTGAATCCTTTGTTGTGCTGCCTCACGTGGTCCTGGAACTGAAAATATATGTGCTGGGCATCCATTTTCTGAATCCACTGTGCCAATTAAACTGTGATGGCCTGGCACCCCTCGGAGGACAGTTTATACTTTGTATGCAGTTCTTCCCCCTGTATGTTGCTGCCCCCTTGACCCTGAATTGGGCTAAGTGGGCTTGAAAGTGCTACCAGCCTTGCATTGAGTTGTCGATTATTCCAACAGCATAACATTCACATTTGTATTAAATTTATTTGCTCAGCTGATGCTTTTATCCAAAGCGACTTCCAAAACAGGTCAACATAATCCAGTAAACATCAGTCTGGGGGACTGTTTGGAACAAGTGTTAGAGGACAAGGTTGCAAAATTGATTTTCACAATTGGAGAGTTAAAGTTCTTTGGCTATAAACACCTAACAGCTAAGTCAGACAGAAACTCCTTGAACAAGAGAGTCTTCAAACAGTTCTTAAACACATTGAGGGAGTGAGAATTCCAAATGGAGGTGGGCAGCTTGTTCCACCAGCTAGGAGCTACACATGAAATGAGTCTGGATTGAGATTTGATGCCATGCAGAGGTCTCCTCGGAAATTGTTCATCAGTATGCCTGAGTGGGCGAGAAGGACCATAGATTCTCACAATAACCTCCATATTCATAGGTTCTGATCCATTAACTACTCAATAGGCAAGCATCAAGGATTTAAACTTTGATATGCCGCTACAGGGAGCCAATGTCATCTGAGATGAAGAGTGACCTGAGCTCTCATCGGCTGGTTGAACACCAGGCATGCCACTACATTTTGAATAAGCAGGTTAGATTTCAGTAGTCCAGATGTTTCAAGACCAAAGCCTGGACCCTGAGTTGTGCAGCATACTCTGTTAGATTCTGTTTGATCTTGTGCTTATTGAATAAGGTAAATCTGCAAGATCGAGAGAACACAGCAACATGGTCCCTGAGGGACAACTGGTCATCAGTCACTACCCCAGGGTTGCATACCGACTTGGCAAATGTTAACAATAATGAGCCAAGCTGATCAGAGATGCAGTGCTGAGCAGACCGATGAGCTGAGATAACAAGAAGATTTGTCTTTGTCAGGTTGAGCATAAGGCAACAAGCAGCTCAATCCACGGCAGGGCACAGTTCCTCACACACCTGGGGCCTCATGCATAAATGGTGCATAGGTACAGAAATTTTGCGTACAAACGTTTCCACACTCAAATCGCGATGTATAAAACCTAAACTTGGCATAAAGCCACGCACATTTCCACAGTACCTCATACCCTGGCATATGCAAGTTCTCCGCTCGGTTCTGCAGACTGGCGGCACCCAGCGTTAAAGCAGTGCTACTGTTCCTGTGTGGTCACCCTTTCTTTCTTAGATACACATTCCTGACGTGGCTTTATAAATACACTGAAACTAACTGCATATTGTTTATTAGTGTAATGCATCTGATTGCAATTAACCTGTAACAATATAATGGTCCAGGGAATAGCCATAGTATTCCAAATACCATCACTGCTTTAGTGTTGTTACTCTCACTGCACCTTCTTTTTCTTCTTTCAGCTGCTCCCGTTAGGTGTTGCCACAGCAGATCATCTTTTTCCATATTACTCTCACTGCACCACTCGGAGTATTTATATCACTGTATCTGAGTGGGGAATCACAGCAGCAGCTGATCGGAAAGAGAATTATCGGGATACAGCATCAAGCACTCGCTGCGTCAACCATAGCAAAACGCTTCAGAGCCTTTCCTGTACGGACCTCGCGGTTCAGAAACAGTTTCATCCCAAGAACTATAAACGCACTCAATGAGTCCATCAAGTGCTCCTTGTAGAACTGTTTGTACTTATAAGTACAATTACCTCACTGTAAACTTGCACAACAGTTATAATATTGCACAACCTGCGCCACTTTATAAAGCACGTATTTACATATGATGACAGTATCATTTTTAAGATGAAATGCAGCAAAATATGTTGATTATATTATACAGATAAAACTTTAACTTCATTTAAATAATCTATATTGTTAATAATCAAACATGTGAGGACACGGTGCGACACTATACCTCGTGCTTTATTCTTGCTGGGCTGGTGCGACACTGGTAGGATAGATAGATAGAATAATTAAACACGTACTACGAAGATATTTCAATGTTCCTTAAACGTTTTGAAGAATCGGCATTCTAAGCTTACAGATGGCTTAACGTCTATTAAAGAGCTGATTGTGTGGCGATTGGGTATTTGGAGAAAGAAAAGTAAGGACAAGAATTGGAGGTTAGTATGTTTGAAAGAGACAGTACTGCTGCGATAAATTATTTCATTGAAGGTCGCGCATGGTGCAGCAAGCATCTTGCGTGAGACATGAACAAGCACTGCACCACCGTGTTCCCATGTTTAATAACATGCTTTCATTCCTATCATCATGAAAGAAATATCCCGTATACATCTCATTATTTTTATTATTCAGAGAGCTGTAATATCATGAATGTAATGGATTCTGTGTCTTGTCGGAGAAAGAGAAAGCCCGTTTAAGAAGCAGGTAGTGATTCACACACATAGAGCACATAGAAGATCAAATACAGAACAAAGCATTTAACATGGTACTTTAGTTACGGTGGGATTTGAGAAACTAGTAAATTAAACGATTTTAAGATGAAGTTTATGATGTTCTACTTTAATGGCAAAATAAACTACGTGATTAAAGTGGAAATTTCGAGATTAAAGTTGACATTTCATGCTTTTTCCCCACTGTGTGCCTATTTTTTTTTCTCTGTACCCTAATAAGCTTTCATATGACACTCAGACGGTGGGCTACGACTCACCTTTTCACAGTGACTTTGATAGGTGACTTCTTTTTTATTTCAGGCACTGTGCAACTTTGTGAACTTGAGCTTTTGAGTTTCTCCGACACGCTATGTCACTCGATCAACTTCCTTTTGTTGATTATATCACTGTATATAACAAATAGTACGTTTTTCTTTGCCTCCACTTGGTATTCGCTGAAATTCTTCTATTTTCCCCCTTGCTTTTCCCATTGTCTTTGCACAGAAGGCTGCACTTAAGGGCTATTTATATTGATTTGCATATTCAAAGAGGCGTAATTCTGGGAGGACTTGAGGGGGGACAGCAGGTGCGTGCACTTGCATTACTTTTCACGCTGATCGGGATTTATATAGCGGAAGAACATGGAAGTTTGCGTACGCACAGATTCCTGCATCTGGATTTTTCTGTGTGTATGCACATTCCCGCTTTTGTGCTTACGCCATGTTATAGTGTGAGTTCTACACACGGCGTTATACATGAGGACCCTGGAGAGACCTACTGTAGAGTGGACCAATTTAAACTGTCCAATATTGATGAGCAAAACAATTTAAAACTCAGTGGTTTTCCTCACAAAACCTCCCTTCCAGTGAGATTCATGCCATTGACACAAGAAGAAAGGCCACTTGTGTACAGAGTAAACAGTAATGGTGATAAGACACACCCCTGTGGACTTCCTGTGTTTGAATGAATGGCTATTGAAAAAGTGTCCTGAACTTTAACTGTCTGTGAACGATTTAAAAGAAAGTTCTGAATCCATAGTGTGATAAATGGGTTTACATTCATACTGTTTAATTTCCCAATCAGTATATGAGGCTGTATAGTATTGAACGCTGAAGAAAAATCCAAAAATAGTGCTCTGACATATGAACCAGGCTGATCAAGAAAGGTATAGATTTGATGTAAGATAACAAGCAGAGCATCTTCCACACTTCTGTTTGCACAATAAGCAAATTGATTGTTGTCTTGAAAAGACTTTGTCTCTGTCATTAAAATGATTTTCACCAAGTGTTCAAAGCATTTCATTGGAATAGATGTAAGTGTCACTGGTCTATAGTCATTTAAACAGCTTGATTAGCGCCCGAGTGCATCCATGCAACAGGTGACACCTCAGCACCACACTAGTTCAGATGGAATGGAACAGTGGCTGGAGTGCCAATCCTGCCACCAACCCCCAAGTTTTCCCTGCAGATTGGAAGGCCTTCATGCAGGGCTGGATACGGGTTAACGTCATACCAAGGACGAAGCAATTGCAGGTTCAGGGCCTCGCTCAAGGGCCCACCAGAATGGAGTCACTTCTGGCATTTATAGGATTTGAATCAGCAAACTTCCGTTTGGTAGTGCAGATCCCTAGCCTCAGAGCCACCACTACGCCCCACCTTAATGAAAGGTGTTAAAATAATTTTATGCCATCTTTGATGCAATTTTGTTTACTTGTGGCTGCAAGCATTTTGTGGATTCCATCATCCTGACATGAATCACATTTTTCAGGAGCAGTATTTCTAAAGTCACGACTTGAGGGATCAGTAAGGCTGACAGCTATTTTGTTAGATTGGCAGCCATTTTGCATCCAAGTTTGTGGATAGCAATTTCTAAAACCTTACTTTGTGGTTTCTTAAATATTTTTGGTAACAAACTTGGCTACAAATTTCTGACTTTGATTCTTGTGTTTTTTTTTTTTTTTGGAGTAGGTAAAAGAACATTTTGGCTCTCCTGGTTTTGACTTTGTGAGTGTTTTGTTTTTCTATGTCTCATTTCCTAGTGCTCCCCAAATTGAGATAGTACAGTGCAATCATACATGAAATTTTACTCTAAATAGTTTTTTTTAATGTCAAGGATTTTATTTCTTATGGTTACACTTTATTTTCCAAGGACTCACATGACCAGTTCAGTCGTATTAGTGACATCACAGAAAATGACACTGTAAAAATGGCATTGCTCACTTTACTCACTCTCTCTCAGTGGATATTCTTAATGAATTCTCTCAAGAACCAAGTTTTATATATTTCCAAGTATTGCTAGCGTCAGTTTTTTTTTACTCTTTTCACATCCTCACCTTTGATTTTTGCTTTTCTCTTTAGTCTTAATGATCAATCTCATTGTCTTACCATTTATGACTTGTGTCATGATTTGGATATGTTTTGCACTTTCTAGTATCTTTTGCCTATTGTAATATGTAGTGAATTAGGAGTTGCAAGCACTAAAGGGTTCTAGAGCAGGGGTAGGCAACGTCGGTCCTGGAGTGCCACAGTATGTGCAGGTTTTTGTTCCAACCCAGTTCCTTAACGAGAACTCAATTATTGCTGATGAAGCACATATTGCTTAAGTGACATTTTAATGCTTCATTTTAGTGGTCTCGCTTGTTAAGGTTCTCCAACCTTAATTGCTTATTTCAATCTTAAACTGCTGCATTCAGTGTTTTAATTGCTCCTTATTAGCAATAAGATGTAAAAGACAAAGCAGCCAGCAGTTCTCCAGCTAGCTTTTTTCCAATTACATCTGTGTGTGTTCATCATGCACGGTTTGATTTAATAAAACACTTAATAGAAAAATGTGACAGACTGAAAATGATCTGTTTTAGGCTTCAAATCATTTGGATATCCTTGGAAAGGAAAAAAATCTACGATATAAAAGCCTTACATTGCACAGACTAACAAGCCATAAAATTAAATAAGGTCTGAGATTGGCAAAGATTGGTTTCTAATTAAGCAATTGGGTTGAATGAAAACCTGTAGCCACTGCAGCTCACCAGGACCGACATTGCCTACCCCTGTTTTACATCTTATTGCTAATAAGGAGCAATTAAAACACTGAATGCAGCAGTTTAAGATTGAAATAAGCAATTAAGGTTGGAGAACCTTAACAAGCGAGACCACTAAAATGAAGCATTAAAATGTCACTTAAGCAATATGTGCTTCATCAGCAATAATTGAGTTCTCGTTAAGAAACTGGGTTGGAACAAAAACCTGCACATACTGTGGCACTCCAGGACCGACGTTGCCTACCCCTGTTCTAGAGCATGTAGTCCCAAACACTTCCAGTAATGCCCACTAGAGGGGGATATTACCATCAAACTTCAGTTAGTAATGCAGGCAAGCACCGAATCTTTACAAAATACAAGATGTATTCTTCACAACAAAGTATTGCAATTACAACGAAGCTCTATGGGGCACAAAGGCAAAATGGAATTGTATGTAACAAGATTAGAATCCAAATCAAACAAGCTCCAGCACAGATAATGTCAAAACACAGAGCAAATAGTCAAAAGAAACCAGACAAATCACAAAGCACAATGAATTTCCAAAAAACTCAAGAACTCATCACACCCTTAAGCACATTTTGAAATGATTCACCAGAAACTATGAGAGACCCTCTGGATATACTATGGGATGGAGGGCAGTCCATGACAGTAATAATAATAATAATTCATTACATTTATATAGCGCTTTTCTCAGTACTCAAAGCGCTATCCACACAGGGAGGAACCGGGAAGCAAACCCACAATCTTCCACAGTCTCCTTACTGCAAAGCAGCAGCACTACCACTGCACCACCTGTGAGGACAAGTGATTGGCAAGAGGCCCTACTTCTTGAAGGACCACCCACAAAACACAAGGCACATAACAAAGGTAACGGTAATACCGCAAAATCAAAAACAGAGAACAATGCAAATAATTAGATAAAGTCAAAATGAACATGAAGCACATGAAACAAGGACATGAACCTCAGTGGTTTCATAACACTATATACAGTCATATGAAAATGTTTGGGAACCCTTCTTAATTCTTCTGATTTTTGTTTATCATTGGCTGAGCTTTCAAAGTAGCAACTTCCTTTTAATATATGACATGCCTTATAGAAACAATAGTATTTCAGCAGTGACATTAAGTTTATTGGATTAACAGAAAATATGCAATATGCATCATAACAAAATTAGACAGGTGCATAAATTTGGACACCCCAACAGAGATATTATATCAATACTTAGTTGAGCCTCCTTTTGCAAATATCCAGCCTCTAGACACCTCCTATAGCCTTTGATGAGTGTCTGGATTCTGGATGGAGGTATTTTTGACCATTCTTTCATACAAAATCTCTCCAGTTCAGTTAAATTTGATGGCTGCCGAGCTTGGATAGCCTGCTTCAAATCATCCCATAGATTTTCGATGATATTCAAGTCACGGGACTGTGACAGCCATTCCAGACCATTGTACTTCTCCCTCTGCATGAATGCCTTTGTAGATTTTGAACTGTGTTTTGGGTCATTGTCTTGTTGGAATATCCAACCCCTGTGTAACTTCAACTTTGTGACTGATGCTTGAACATCTTCCTGAAGAATTTGTTGATATTGGGTTGAATTCATCTGACCCTCGACTTTAACAAGGGCCCCAGTCCCTGAACTAGCCACAAAGCCCCACAGCATAATGGAACCTCCACCAAATTTGACAGTAGGTAGCAGGTGTTTTTCTTGGAATGCAGTGTTCTTCCGCCATGCAAAGATCTTTTGTTATGACCAGATAACTTGATTTTTGTTGCACTAGTCCAAAGCACTTTGTTCCAAAATGAATCTGGCTTGTCTAAATGAGCATTTGCATACAACAAGGGACTCTTGTGGCGTGAGTGCAGAAAGGGCTTCTTTCTCATCGCCCTGCCATATAGATGTTCTTTGTGCAAATTGCGCTGAATTGTAGAACAATGTACAGATACACCATCTGCAGCAAGATGTTCTTGCAGGTCTTTGGAAGTGATCTGTGGGTTGTCTGTAACCATTCTCACAATCCTGCTCATATGCCACTCCTGTATTTTTCTTGGTCTGCCAGACCTGCTGGGTTCAATAGCAACTGTGCCTGTGGCCTTCCATTTCCCGATTCCATTCCTTACAGTTGAAACTGACAGTTTAAACCTCTGAGGTAGCTTTTTGTAGCCTTCCCCTAAACCATGAGACTGAACAATCTTTGTTTTCAGATCTTGTGAGAGTTTCTTTGAGGATCCCATGCTGTCACTCTTCAGAGGAGAGTCAAAGGGAAGCACAACTTGCAATTGACCACCTTTTCTCATGATTGGACACACCTGTCTATGAAGTTCAAGGCTTAGCGAGCTAATCCAACCAATTTGGTGTTGCAAGTAATCAGTATTGAGCAGTTACATGCATTCAAATCAGCAAAATTACAAGGGGGCCTAACTTTTTGCACAGCCAGTTTTTCACATTTGATTTAGTTTCATACAACTAAATAGTGCATAACCAAAAATTATTTGTTCAGAAACCACCCCAGTACTCAGATGTTCCTAGGAAATGAAAGACATATCACTGCTATCTATTTTGTTGAAAGGAGAGTCAATTATTATGCAGGCTGAGAGGAGTTCCCAAACTTTTTCATATGACTGTATATATACAGTATATATGTGTGTGTGTGTGCGCGCATGTGTGTGTGTGGACGTGTTAAATCACAAAGAATTAAATCTGTAAATTTTTGATTGACAGGAACTTAACTTGATTTCAAAGAATTGAAGCACGGATATTGGAAAATGGTTGGCATCTAACCCCTGCTACTTTAATTACAGACGCGACTTTAAAGGACTCTGCTTGTCAATCTGAAAAACACCACACCGAACGGAGACAGAATACAGCTAACAAGTGGTAGGAAGTGAAAGAAGGACATTTAAAGGAGAAGATTCAACTCATAAACACCATACTTTATTCAGCTTTAATGAGAGAGCTCCACACAGGGTATCTGTCTACTTTGCTGCATGTTCACACCTGCTGCAGTGTTTATGTATTGCTGATGTTCTACATCCATGTGTCGTCTGCCATTTTGATGCTCTATTCTGGTGTTAAGTGTGTGATTCAAATATTCTGAAGCATTGGATTAATGCAGTATTTAATTATATGTTCTTATATTATGCCTGCAGCATCTGATATTGGCTATAGGGTCAGAAGTTCTAAGTGTGGCGTACAGCCGGGGCCAACACCCCTTTAATGGAAGGTCTGGGGGAGAGAGCTTGTCCAGAACATTATCTCTCCTGGATCACTAAAGGGCAGCCCCCCAGTGTGCAGCACTGCCAAGGGTTTGGAGCATGGAAGCTCAACCCTGCTGGGGCCCGTGCCCATCGCCAAGGAGTGCCTGGAGAGCTGCTGAGCCCTTAATTGTAGCATTCTCACCACACCTGGAAGTGCTGCCGGGACTGGGTCAATGAGCACCTGGAGCACTTCCGGGTGCCTTATTAAAGGAGCCAGCAGTCGGGTGGGAGTAGACGAAGCTTGCCAGGAAGAGTGGAAGAAAGAGAGAAGAGAAAGAAGATGAATTTTGTGCTGTGCTTGGTGTCTGTGTTGTGCTTGTGGGAAATGGGGGAAGGCGTTTCCCACGAGGAAAAAACTAAAAAGCATGTGTGCTTAACTTGTGTCCTGCGTCTCTCTGTGTCGGGTTTGGGTGACAGGAGTGCCCTCTGGAGGCCACATAAGGTATAAAATGAAAATAAGAAATTATTTTCCCCAACCTTCTTGATAAAATCAAAAAATGCTTAACACCATAAACTGATATATTTATCTTCATTTTCACAATTCAAACCTCATCATATAGCATAATACTTTTAAAAAGTATTTTTAATTCAGTTTGCATTTTTGTTTTGGTAGCCTGGACTTAATGCCATTGTTTGGTTAACTCTAGGTTGGTTTCTGGAATAAAATGTCTATTTTGTTGATGTTAGTCCATCTGCTAGGGCAGCATGTCTGCACACTGGGGCATGAGCAGTGCTTGATCGACAGGTGCATCAGCATTAGTGTTCATTTTAATTTAAACTCTTTTGATATCTGTGCTTTATTAAAATACCTCTTGGAACCAAGACTGTAATTAATTCCATTTTATATTGGAAATTCATCTTGACTAATGACTGCCCAGAGAAATCCAAATACCCAGATTAATTTTGATTTGGGCAATGGGTTTGAATTTACATCTAGACATGCATGACCAAGTGTTCTCTGGACATCATTCAAATGAAAATAAAAATTATTTAAATAAGTAAGTTTAACAGCTGCAGTTACCAGTGAAACGACTGCTGAGAAATCAGGCAAAATGTAAAGATGTGAAGTACAGACCTCCTCTGTAAGGTAGACCCTGAGAAGCTCTTCTTCAGACACAGGAGTTGCATGGTCAGCTTCACCTAACTTCTACAAAGACATTCATCTGGAATGAATCGTGTTTAGCAAAACTTTTCATGGCGCTAAACAAAAGAATTGTAAAAAAGTTCCCACCCTGTGTGCAAGTAAATAACAGGACATCTCTAGCTAACTACAAAAGCATAACTTTCCATAAAATGTAATCAAACCTTAGGAAATTTCCTACAGGTCAGCATCCTTGTTAGACTTGGGTTTGATTTTTGTCTGGGCAGACTTGACACTTGATATCAGCCTGTCTGAAGTATGTAATGTGCTGTACAATAGATAAACCAGTAAAATATACCTCAGATAAAACACAGTTTGGAATATTAAACACAACGCGTGTCAAAGTCAACAGTCTACAGTATCTCAGTTTAACATTTTCTGTTAATTGTGGTGCACAGGTCAGCACTGTGTCCTGCATCTGTATCCAGCAGGGGACACTAGCTCCCTTGTTGAATTGAGTTATTTTTTAATTGCGGCGTGTTACATAACCCGAATCTATATAGCTATAATATATAAAGGCAATACCCCTCCCTTAGTAATACGGCGGTAAGAAATCACATAGGAGAAATAACTTAGCTTTATTTAATGACAGCTTACGCTGCATAACAGATGAAGGGAGCCAATGGCAAGAACCCAGTTCGGGAGTGGGGGCCCAAAGTGTAGAGTCTGCCATTTCTGCCATGCAGTGGAAGGATTTTCAGGATCGGATGACGTTATCTTCTATTCGTCCGTCGGCTTCAAAGGTGTGGCGGGCAATGTTCCAAGACTTTGTACTCTTTCTTCATGTGCAGGCCCCCACTTTCCACTTAGGTGACTTATGCCATTCCAAACAAGGCAAAAGAGGATACAGTTTCATGCTGACTTTGACATACAAAAATAGTATATAATGGTCCTCAAGTTTGACTGCCCATTTCGCAGTTGTCCCTAACTGTCTTGTCTTATAATACTTGCCTAGCAGATCTTATATGGTGAACCCCTGTGCAAAATCTGGCTCTGTGTCAACTGTGAATGTGAGTAGAAAAAGGCAGATTTATAAAATATCTTTACACAGAGCACAGTGACATATTAAACATATACACTTATTACAGCATCTGAATTCAGCGTCTGGACGTTGTCTGTGAAAAGCTTGTACATTCTCTCCAAGTCTGCATGGATCTTCCATGTCCATCTATTCCACCTTTACTCCAACATCTTCAAAGAAGTGCTGCATAGAACATTAGAACAATCTAGACGAGAACAGGCCATTCAGCCCAACAAATCTGACCAGTCCTATCCACTTAATTCTTCCAAAATAACACCCAGTCGAGTTTTGAACGTCCCTAATGTCCTACTTTGTACTAAACTTACTTGTTATCTTATTCCATGTGCCTATGGTTCTCTGTGTAAAGATAAACTAGTTAGTTAGGCTAAACTCTTTTTGTGTTGGTGTGTGTGTATGGATGTGTGTGTGAGTGGGCTCTGTGGCTGACCATCTAGGGCTGTCTCTGTCCCCCCATGACTTTAAATTGGGTTAAGCAGTTTTCAGTAAGTATCCATGTATCTATCACCTGTCCAAATATGCCCCAGAACACTGTGATCCTTCAGTACGTAGACATCTCTCTCTCTTTGACTACAATTGCTCTGTCTGATTTTAAATTTTGTATTTTAGTTTTGTTTATAATGTGTGTTTCATCTATTCTTCAGTGTCCTTGAGTGTTTAGAAAGGCGCATACAAATAAATAAAAAGTATTATTATTAATTGTAGAGTGGCACAGGCTGAAAAAGTTTCAGCTCCATTATTCCTGCAGTTTGTTATAACGAGTCTCAATATTGATCTTGGTACTGTCAAAGCTGGCTCCTCGTTTTCGCTTGTAGTGTCGTATATGAAATGCAAAACTGAAAAGTAATGATTCCGGTATAGAAGTGAAAAACCTTACATATCATGTATCGTCTGTGTTTATCTTCTTTTCTTGTTATTTATCAGTAGATTCTAACAAAAAAATGGCCATGATAAATACAAGAGTCAGACAGTGAACCCTTTCCTGCTCCAAGTAATTAAATAATAAAAAACACCAGCTTGATAATGTTTCCCATTAGATAACCTTCATCTTAGCTCTTCGTTTTTGTGCAAGTGCTATACTTTCATTAAGCATCCATTTTAGGCACACAGTGTGGTGTGGTGTTTAAGAAACTGGACTCTGACTAATTAAGGTTGTTGGCTCAATTCCCAACTCTGACCTTCTGTGTCAGTTACAGTCTCAAGATGCCAGTCTATTAAGGATTCCAAGGATTAATAAAACAACAGTGGGAGGTCAAGCTTTTAGCTACATGGCCCCAGAGCTGTGGAAAGATCTGTCTGCTTGTGTTAGGGATGCCCCATCAGTCTCAGCATTTAAATCCAGGCTGAAGACTCCCCTACTTCAGTCTAACATGCCCTGATTAGAGTTGCTGATTAGCTGTTCACATAGCAACTCTGTTAGCCATTTGCACAGAAATACAAAGGTGGTAATCATTAGGAATTGTTTGTGGTCTTCCTCTATTCTCTTCTTTTCTATGTAGGTTGCTGAGATGCTTGGTGCCACTGTTATATTTTTTAACTCCGGCAAGTGGAAGGTGACAGCAAAGATACTGGAAACTTTGGGATGTAATGATAAATGGATTTACATTGAGTTTTCAGTTTATTAGACACACCAATCTTCTGGCATGTTGCACCTCCTTTGGCATTCAGAACAGTGTGAATTCATCTGGACATGGATTCTACAAGATGCTAGACGCATTGATCAGGCAGAAATGATTACGTTGCTCAGTCTTACTGGAAACTGACCTGTTCACCTCTTACCAAAGATACCCCATCTTGACTGTGCATGCCATTGACACAAAAAAATTTCACCGTCATTCCCCAGGAAACATTCAATGATGATGCCTGCCTTGTGACATGGTGCATTATCATGTTGGAAATGTCCACATGAGTGTGGATAAGCTGTAGCCAGGAAGTGATGAAATTGATTCTGCAGTGATGTTCAGATGCCGGTCAGACCATCATATTGAAGGCCATAATGTGCATTCCCTACACTATCACACTGCCACCACCAGCATGTACTGGTGGTTCCAAGAATTTATGTTGCTTGCACCAAATTCTGACTCTTGATGCAAAAGGAACCAGAATTGGTACAACCAAGTATTTTTTTCCACTCATCAGAGGTTCAGTTTTGTGGCTTCCTTGTCCACTACAGCCAGCTTTCATGTTTCTCATTGACAATGGGACCTCCCATGGGCTGCTGTAGCCCATTTGAGACAAATTCTGAAAAGTGGAACATTCTGACACAGCATTCTGCACACCAGTGTTGAACTGAAATGTGATATGTCTGGTTGTGGCCCGTCTGTTTGATTATATGATTCTCACCTTTCTCCTTTGATCTACAAACTGTTTTTGTCCCTAAAGTTACCTATCACTGGTAGTATTTTGCTCTTTACACCCTTCTTGGTTAACCCTTGAAAACGATGTGTGTGAACAGCCATTTTGGAGATGCTAGAAGCAACACACCCTGCACCAACTCTCATGCCAAGTTCAAAGTCATTAAGATTATTTGTTTTGTCAGTTCTAATGCTCAACTGGATATGAACTGATGCTAGGAATACTTGCCTGCCTGATTTCTACCAAACATCGCAATCATCTGACTCATGACATGATAGAATGTAGAATTTGTCTGAAGGTTATTGGGTGGGCGAGGTTGTGCCTAGTTAATGGGCAACTCAGTGTAATTTGCTTTCTTATTACAGGCTAAGTCTTCATAAGTTTCACTTTACCTGGCTTGGAATATATATTTTTTCCAGGAGTGATGTTGATTGAAGTTTTTGTTTTTGACTTTGTGCTGTCAACTGGTCATATCAGCATTATCATCCTCATTTTTATTAAGCATTTGCAAGGGGTCCCTGTACAGGAACATGTATCTGGAGCCCAAATGTTCTCTTGACACCAAGTAGTTCATAACCGAGATGAACCAATGGCAAGTGAGAGACACTGCAGCAAGGGTCCAGCTGTCCAAAGTGTCAAATGCAAATTTACTGTAACTAAAAAGTATCCCAAAGTGCAATGAATACATATTTAGGTTATATAGCATGGTGTGTGGAGTACAAGTCCATGGAGGTTATGCTCAACCCTTCTATCACACTGGTGAGGCATCATCTGGAGTACTGTGCGCAGTTTTGGTCTCCAGGCTACAAAAAGGACATAGCAGCGCAAGAAAAGGTCCTGAGAAGAGCGACTAGGCTGATTCCAGGGCTACAGGGGATGAATTATGAGGAAAGATTAAAAGAGCGGAGTCTATACAGTTTAAAGAAAAGAAGATTAAGAGGTGACAGTCGCGGAACAGTGGACCAGCTCTATACCCTTAGCAGGGTCCTGGAGGGTGCATGGGAGTTTGCCCAACCAGTCTACATGTGTTTTGTGGACTTGGAAAAGGCATTCGACCGTGTCCCTCAGGGAATCCTGTGGGGGGTACTCCAAGAGTATGGGTACCAGCCCCCCTGATAAGGGCTGTTCAGTCCCTGTACGATCGGTGCCAGAGCTTGGTCCGCATTGCCGGCAGTAAGTCGAACCCATTTCCAGTGAGAGTTGGACTCCGCCAGGGCTGCCCTTTGTCACCGATTCTGTTCATAACTTTTATGGACAGAATTTCTAGGCGCAGCCAGGGCGTTGAGGGGGTCCGGTTTGGTGGGCTCAGGATTGAGTCACTGCTTTTTGCAGATGATGTTGTCCTGTTTGCTTCATCAGGCCGTGATCTTCAGCTCTCTCTGGATCGGTTCGCAGCTGAGTGTGAAGCGGCTGGGATGAGAATCAGTACCTCCAAATCCGAGACCATGGTCCTCAGCCGGAAAAGGGTGGAGTGCCCTCTCAGGGTTGGTAGCGAGATCCTGCCCCAAGTGGGGGAGTTCAAGTATCTCGGGGTCTTGTTCACGAGTGAGGGAAGAATGGAGCGTGAGATCGACAGGCAGGTCGGTGCGGCATCCGCAGTAATGCGGGCGCTGCATCGGTCTGTCGTGGTGAAAAAGGAGCTGAGCCGCAAGGCGAAGCTCTCAATTTACCAGTCAATCTATGTTCCTACCCTCACCTATGATCATGAGCTATGGGTAGTGACCGAAAGAACGAGATCGCGAATACAAGCGGCTGAAATGAGTTTCCTCCGCAGGGTGTCTGGGCTTTCCCTTAAAGATAGGGTGAGAAGCTCAGTCATCCGGGAGGGGCTCAGAGTAGAGCCGCTGCTCCTCCGCATCGAGAGGAGTCAGATGAGGTGGCTCGGGCATCTGATCAGGATGCCTCCTGGACGCCTCCCTGGTGAGGTGTTCCCGGGCACGTCTAACCGGGAGGAGGCCCTGGGGAAGACCCAGGACACACTGGAGGGACTATGTCTCTCGACTGGCCTGGGAACGCCTTGGGATTCTCCCGGAAGAGCTAGAAGAAGTGGCCGGGGAGAGGGAAGTCTGGGCATCTCTGCTCAAGCTGCTGCCCCCGCGACCCGACCTCGGATAAGCGGGAGACAATGGATGGATGGATGGATGGATGATTGAAGTGTTTAAAATTATGAAGGGAATTAGAACAGAGGATAGAGACTGTTATTTTAAAATGAGTTCATCAAGAACACGGGGACACAGTTGAAAACTTGTTAAGGCTAAATATCGCACAAACATTAGGAAGTTTTTCTGTACACAAAGAATGATAGACAGTAGGAATAAGCTACCAAGTAGTGTGGTAGACAATAAAACTTTAGGGACTTTCAAAACTCGACTTGATGTTTTTTTGGAAGTTCTCGTCTAGTGTGTTCTAATGTTCTAAAAAAATAAATGCCCAATAAACTGTGCATAAAAGGAAATGGCACAAATAGTTCAAATCAGTTAAAAATCCGTAGCAGCATCTCTGTAAGTGTCTCTTCGTTTATTCACCCCACCAATCAAGCATACCCACACTCAGTCCAGAAGCAGCAACCACATTGCTTATTTCGCCATCTTTCCGATGAAAAACAAAACAGATGAATTACCCTGCTTCCTCCAACCTCCTGCTGTGTCTCCAATGGCCTGCTGACCACAGTTACTCTCCCGGCGCATCACCTTCACTCCCACTTTGAATCAGCAGCCAAGACGCCATTCACCCCTTATTTTAGTTGTGTTTCCAGCTCCCTCACTGCCACCTCAAGTCAGTACCTTCATGGAACTCTCTCTGACGCTTCCAGTCGATACTTGCAGAATTTAAACTGGAACCACCATCATCATTATCATCATCTTGCTTCCTCAATCCTCAACAAAAGAAACTTTAAGCTGCTTGAGATCGCTCTGACCAGCCTCTTCTCATCTCTCTTTCCCCACTCTCCCATAACTGCCTATTAAAACTGACTTCCAAAACTGATGCCTTTTGTACCCCTGCTCTGTCCATTTATCCTCCACGATGCAAGCATCGGTGTAGCTAACAAGCAGCAGTTATGCAGATCACTCATTTGCATGTGCTTATTAGTTAGCTAATCCCTACATCAGCTAGGTTATTTCTCCTATGTGATTTCTTACCACCATATTACTAAGGGAGGGGTATCGTCTTTATATATATACTAGTCATTTAGCCCATTACAATAACGGGTGCTAGAACAGTAGTGCATAAACATTAATAGGAACGGTCTATATTAAATGGCAAGGGACTTTGACCTCATTCTTTTTGTTGGTCGTATTTTTCTTTCTTTCAGCCTTTCTTTTGTTGATGTTTACTTGCTGAGCTGACCGTTCTTCGTGGGCTGTCGCCGTGTATTGTGTGTCTTTAATTTTCTGTGACAGTAATACTGTCTTGTATGTTCGCTGGCTTGTACGTTCGTATTATATTTTTAATTTTCTCAGGCGGTAATACAGGCGTGCGCGTCGGTAATATGCCTTTAATCTCCTCTGACAGTAATACTGGCTTGCATGTGGCTGTAATATGAGTCACTGTATTGTGTACCTTTAATTTCCTCTCACAATAATACTGGTTTGTATTTCTGTAAAATGCCTGTAACTTTCTTTGACAGTAATATCGCGCATCGCACCGTGCCCCGCGCATGCGCACTTCACCAGAAGACACACACACATGGACACCTGGATGCACACAGGGATTTTATTAAAGAGGATAGCTATATAGATTCAGGTTATGTAACACGCTGCAATTAAAAAAGAACTCACTCCAATAAGGGAGCTAACGTCCCCTGCTGGATACAGATGCAGGATACAGTGCTGACCTGTGCACCACTATTAACAGAAAATGTTAGACTGTGATACTGTAGACTGTTGACTTTGACATGCATTGTGTTTAATATTCCAAACTGTGTACGTTAGTCACTTCAAATAGGCCGCTATCAAGTGTCAAGTCTGCCCAGACAAGTATCAACTCGTCATGAAACCCATATCACCTCTATTCACAAATCAGCACCATCTTTGAAAACCACATGTGCCTTTTTTTAAAAACGGCCCTGTGACGCGGCATGTTTCAGTTACCCCCCTTCACCTACTTCAAAGACTTTCACTTCAGCTGTTACTTGTACCACCCTTTTTGGCCTGCTAATGTCTCTCGGTCACATGTAGAAAACCTCCTGCTAACACTGTGCTGAAGGCAGCTTTCTTCAAAGATATGGTTTCCCTTACCTCTGGAGTCTATCAACAGACCCTAGGGTTGCTGCAATGGGCACAGCACATTACAGCTGCCACAGCCATTCAGCCTCTATTTCTCTGACCACTCTTGAGATACAGAAGCAGTTCCTCCTGAGGTAAGAGCTGAACGCGTTTTGAATATCTTCTCGTTGATCTTAGCTCACCCCCATTTGTCTTTGTCTTCCAGGTCAGTCTAGAGGCTCACCACAAAGCAGTGATCATCTGACAGCTCAGCACTACTCTTTGACTTTTGTTTAAACATGGTGTTTTTTTTTATATAAATTCCAAGATCAGGCGTTACTATTGGCTGACTAAGGGTTGCAGGCCATAAACTTCGAATTCCACTGCTAAGGATTATTTTGATAATTTTTTTGCTCCTTTTCTGGGATGAATATCTCTTCTCAGACATTCAATTCCTGAGTATCTGAAGTCAGAGAATCCATTTTTTTATTAAAGTTAAGTTTCTGTGCCTCGTCTAGGTGATGCAATTTTATTTGAAACCATTTTATTTATCGCAGGTGTCACTACTTTTTGTTTTTCTTGCTAGGGACACCTTGTGGTTGGAGGGTGGAGGTCATAGAGGTCATGAACCAAAAACTAATTTATGCCTGATACAGTGATTTGTTATCCAAGTTCATGATTAAACTCTCATATGCCTTTGTGCTATAATATTCTATTTGTGTATTTTTGGTTACAACCATGCTCATGACAATTTCGGCTTAAGACTTTTGCCTATTTTACCTTGGTTTTCTCATTTGTGCTAGTACTAGGTTGTTGTACAGTGTTAGCCATTATGAATGTAGTGAGAAGTTAAGCAAAATGACACTGTTTATTGGCTAACTAAAAAGATTACTATATGCAAAATAATTTCCCA
This sequence comes from Erpetoichthys calabaricus, assembly GCF_900747795.2. Lineage (NCBI taxonomy): Eukaryota > Metazoa > Chordata > Cladistia > Polypteriformes > Polypteridae > Erpetoichthys > Erpetoichthys calabaricus. Next base: position 37,718,848 of record NC_041401.2, read on the forward strand.
GTTGATGACTTTTTCACTATGTCCTGACCTTTGATGACTTTTTCACTATGTCCTGACCTTATCTTTTCTCCCAGTCAGCCTCATTGAAAGAACACTCTGCTCACTAAAAGCAACACACAGACCAGTACTCTCACACAGGCCTCACCCACTCACTTCATCCTAAACCCCAAAATTGAGAAACAGGCTTGGAGGCCTGCATAGGCTACAAGAAATCAAGGTTTAATTTGACCTAAAAGGAGAGAGGAACTCTCTTGGCCCCCATGTAATGAAACAATGTTTCAGAACATGTTTAGTGGCTTTAATCAAAATTTCAAAAAGAAAAACGTGAAGAAAAGGAGTCAAAAATGTTTACCTTAAAGGCAAGCTAAAAGATTACAAAATGTGTTCCACAATCCAATAAACAGAATGCCAGAAAATCTTTAAAAAAGCAATTACAAAATGCAAAAAGATTGAAATCCATATCCTAATTCAAAAGAGAGCCGAAAAAAGTTAACTGAGGCATTGACGCATCTTTGCCCATTGTAAAGGCTGAGGATGGTCCCTCAGCTGCAACATTTGGGAGCTTTAAGTAACAAAAAAACAATAGCAGTTCATTGTTTGGAGTCGGAGTAGGCTGCTATTTGTCCCAGTCATTCCCCTGCAGGTATCTCCGACCTTCCCCATGCAGCCACTGAAGTCTACCAGTAGGGCTACAGAGTAAACAAACGGTACACTAAATCCAGTACTTTTAAGAGCTGTTTAGACAGTACACATAACCAGCAGTCAAAGTTTTCCTCTTTGCATCTAACGTTGCATTGAGGCAACACAATCTTCTATTAGAACTAACTATAACTGTGTGGCACCAAACACTAGGCTTGTGAAAATTTCTAAGTTCACCAAGGGTCCGTGAAGTGTGGTTGGTGGGACCACACCTTTTAACGGCCGACTCACTCTCCCAAAACAGCAGCTACACCACCATGACCCATGGCCTGGCAAGCTGAGGACATTAGACCCAACAAGCCGTACTTCTTCCAAATAAACTTCCCCAATTGACGATCAAAAATAAGCCAAACAACAAATAATATGCAAAATAAAAAAGTGAGTATATATTAGTAAAAAAGAAATAAACAAACTCCAAACAATATATATATCACACCCCAATCAACCCTGACATAACGTTCAACCCCAAAACTGTCCGGCGGAAAGTACTAATGAAAAGAAAAGGTGCAGCACAAAGTTAATATACAGTACAATACAAACCCTCCCTTGACACTGAACACGAACTCAATAAGATACACAGAAAGCATGAAACGCACATAAAAGTCCAGAAGATTTAATGAAAAATGAATAATGTTTGTGAACATGTTGGCATGCTCCTCACCCCAAACAGCAAGAAACAGTCTCACTGTGCTTATCCTTGGTACGTGGCGTAGTCTAGAACCCCAAGGTTTTGGAGTGCAAAGATGTTGCTGTCAGCCGTGGAAAGTGGCAGGTAGACAAAGTGGTGAATGATTTTGATCGGTACTTTCTCCTGTCTCTGTATTGAATTAGTGGTCTCTAGTAGAACGGGGTGCTGTCTCCCTTTTTTCTTTCTCTCCTTTTATTTAAATAGCAAATGACCGGATAGATGAGATTGACAGGACAAATTATCATCAGGGATCCCGGTCCCACAGTGTTATCCTTCCCCCCCATTGTTTCCAGGGGAGCATATTTACATAGACACACAAACCATGTAAACAGGACAACGCTACAAAAGACGGGACTCAACACAAAATACAACTACAATAATGTTAATCATGTAGCACCACTACAACCTGATCAAGAAATTTGTTTTCAGAGCCAAAGCTGTACATAGATGTATGTCTGACCATAACCAGCTGGTGTTTGTCAACTTCCAACAGAGGTTTTGTCTCTGTTCCCACCAGTGGGTATGCTCTGCATCCCAAGAGCTAGTTTACACTGCTATAGTCTAGTATGCCTTGGTCCATCCTATTTTTCCCTGTCACCTAACTGGCATTACACCTGACCCATGACCCTTCTCTTTCTGAGTGTTGAATTAACACTATGTGTGTTAACCGACCTCTAAGTGCTAATCAATGAACACAACTGTAATGTCCTGACTCCTTTAATGAGTCACATGGGCTACTACAATTCCAGGGTTGAGGTTCTCTTTATTTTGAATAGAACATTCATGAGTATCAGTTATGAGTTGTAATTTGTTTTGCTCATCCATACACCAGATGTCACTGATCAACCTAGGAGTATCACAAAGTTCCTGACAGCTGAGCAATAAACTGTGCCACGGTCTCAATTCTAGGATAGTTCAGATATAATGGACTTTATATTGTCATGATTTCCTCATATTAGTATATAAACTAAAACTGCCCTGAGTGTTTTATGTAATATGTGTGTTGTGTTTACATAAATGTTTCATGGCTTAGTAATTTCCAATAATGCGTTATAGTGTTAGACAGGTGCCTCAGTGAAGCACACCATACAAAAATAAATGGATTCAAATTGAGCATTAGGAATGTCCTCTAGAACTCCTGGGGCCTAAAGATCATGCTTAAAAGCTGCATTTTATCCAATTATCCTAAAATAAAAACACTCAAATTAAATGTAACAAGTCTTATTTAATAAATGAATGTATATAGCCTCAGATGTTGTGCCACGATGGCTGGTTATCTTACTTGACAGCATGTAGATTGGAGTATTACATGCATAGGTGTGATCACAATCTGATATTTGGGTGATTACCTACCAGGTAATGCTTATGGATTCTTCAATCCCCACAAGGAGAAGCAAAAGTGCATACACCTGATGAGCACCAATTAGGGCGAAACACGTGTCGTGTACTCTTTGTATTATTTGGCAGGTATTATATAACATGTCTGTGATCTGCTTCTCGCAACTGAGAGGGTGTGGTGGATGTCTGCAGACTGGCCGACCAACCACAAGTGTTATCTGGTAGGTAACTGCCTAAATAATCAGATTGTGATCACACCTTTGCGTATACTGTAAGATGCTCCAACATTGGAAGGACCAGGGGAAAGAGATTTTCTCCCCCAGACCATTAAAGGGCAGCCCCCTTGGCTTACAGCGGGGCCACGGGTTTGGAGCATGGAAGCTCAACCCTGCTGGGGCCCATGGCCACTGCCAGGACTGGACTCTATTACTGAGTCCTGTTTGGCAGCACTTCCTCTACACCAGGAAGTGCTGCTGGAAGAAGGTCGTTGGGCACCTGGAGTCCTTATGGGTGTCCTATAAAAGGGGCCAGTATTCAATGGCCAGAGTTGGGAGGAAGAAAGACAAAGACAAAGCCTGTATGGAGGACTGGAGGTGAAGGACTATTGGCTCTATATGTATTGTGCTGAGAAGTGGGGAGCAATAGAAAGTGCTTCCCCACAGAGGAATAAAACGTGTGTTGTATGTTGAATTTATGTTCTGACTGTCTGTGTCCAGTAAGGGTGGCGGTGCACACCTTGGGCTTCACAATATACTGTATATACAGTGCATCCAGAAAGTATTCACAGCGCATCACTTTTTCCACATTTTGTTATGTTACAGCCTTATTCCAAAATGGATTAAATTCATTTTTTTTCCTCAGAATTCTACACACAACACCCCATAATGACAACGTGAAAAAAGTTTACTTGAGGTTTTTGCAAATTTATTAAAAATAAAAAAAACTGAGAAATCACATGTACATAAGTATTCACAGCCTTTGCTCAATACTTTGTCGATGCACCTTTGGCAGCAATTACAGCCTCAAATCTTGTTGAATATGATGCCACAAGCTTGGCACACCTATCCTTGGCCAGTTTCGCCCATTCCTCTTTGCAGCACCTCTCAAGCTCCATCAGGTTGGATGGGAAGCGTCAGTGCACAGCCATTTTAAGATCTCTCCAGAGATGTTCAATCGGATTCAAGTCAGGGCTCTGGCTGGGCCACTCAAGGACATTCACAGAGTTGTCCTGAAGCCACTCCTTTGATATCTTGGCTTTGTGCTTAGAGTCGTTGTCCTGCTGAAAGATGAACCGTCGCCCCAGTCTGAGGTCAAGAGCGCTCTGGAGCAGGTTTTCATCCAGGATGTCTCTGTACATTGCTGCAGTCATCTTTCCCTTTATCCTGACTAGTCTCCCAGTCCCTGCCGCTGAAAAACATCCCCACAGCATGATGCTGCCACCACCATGCTTCACTGTAGGGATGGTATTGGCCTGGTGATGAGCGGTGCCTGGTTTCCTCCAAACGTGACGCCTGGCATTCACACCAAAGAGTTCAATCTTTGTCTCATCAGACCAGAGAATTTTCTTTCTCATGGTCTGAGAGTCCTTCAGGTGCCTTTTGGTAAACTCCAGGCGGGCTGCCATGTGCCTTTTACTAAGGAGTGGCTTCTGTCTGGCCACTCTACCATACAGGCCTGATTGGTGGATTGCTGCAGAGATGGTTGTCCTTCTGGAAGGTTCTCCTCTCTCCACAGAGGACCTCTGGAGCTCTGACAGAGTGACCATCGGGTTCTTGGTCACCTCCCTGACTAAGGCCCTTCTCTCCTGATCGCTCAGTTTAGATGGCTGGCCAGCTCTAGGAAGAGTCCTGGTGGTTTCGAACTTCTTCCATTTACGGATGATGGAGGCCGCTGTGCTCATTGGAACCTTCAAAGCAGCAGAAATTTTTCTGTAACCTTCCCCAGATTTGTGCCTTGAGACAATCCTGTCTCGATGGTCTACAGACAATTCCTTTGAATTCATGCTTGGTTTGTGCTCTGACATGAACTGTCAACTGTGGGACCTTATATAGACGGGTGTGTGCCTTTCCAAATCATGTCCAATCAACTGAATTTACCACAGGTGGACTCCAATTAAGCTGCAGAAACATCTCAAGGATGATCAGGGGAAGCAGGATAGACCTAAGCTCAATTTTGAGATTCATGGCAAAGGCTGTGAATACTTATGTACATGTGCTTTCTCATTTTTTTTATTTTTAATACATTTGCAAAACTCTCAAGTAAACTTGTTTCATGTTGTCATTATGGGGTGTTGTGTGTAGAATTCAGAGGAAAAAAGTGAATTTAATCCATTTTGGAATAAGTCTGTAACATAACAAAATGTGGAAAAAGTGATGCGCTGTGAATACTTTCCGGATGCACTGTATATCACTACATCTTGCTAGTGACTTTCGATGGAGGTCTCAGTCAAATATGGAATGTAAATGCTAATACAGACTGAGTGAACATCTCTCAGTACGCAGCACAGGCTTCTCCTTGCAGATACTTTATTTTTTGGTATACAGAGTATAGCTAGCAACATATACTGTATATTATTATTAGAATCATTGGTTTTGTGTGAAGATCAGATCTTATGAGGCCTCTGAATACGCCCAGACACAAACAGCATACGCTCTTCATTTAGGGGCTATGGCAACCCGCTGGTTTTGATTTGGTTGGAAATGTGTTAGGTGGTTTGTTCTTTTCTTTGCAGAATCTCATTGCTAAGTGAGAGGTTTGCATGGGCCTGTGTTTTTATCTCATTCACATCCAATCAAGTTTTCAGCAGGAGGGTTATCATCCTACTCCTGATCAGTTTCGTCTTCTAAATATACACATGTCACAGCTCATTGTGCCGCTCCATGGGCATCTAGTTTGCACTTTGTAATGTGTGGCTGTCATGATGTATGAAAACGCCTTCACAAATATGTCTCAATGTGCTTTTTTTCCTATTAGATCCTTACTTATAAGAAATAATCATTTTTTCCCTGCATAGGAACATGGGCTATGCATTCTTTAATATTATCTTTGTCTCTTCTGGAATATATAGCTTTAAATATGACAACAATTTTCTTTTGTGTGTGTAGCATATTTCTATTAAGAGAATAAACTGATTTGTATGTGTGGGTGGTTTTCACCTCCCTTCACCACCATTCTTAGTTAAACCAAACCGCTCATCACCTTTCAGCCCATCATAATATGTTATAGCAGCTTATCTAGTGAATACAGTCTCAAACACACGTCTAAAGTGTGAAAATAGAGCCTCCATTTACTAGAAAGGCAAAAACACAATCTGACTGAGGAGACATCACAATTTCAAGTCACTTACCCTGTCCGTCTTCCAGTTATGTATAACAATTCTCATCTTTGTAACATTCATTTGTTCACATGGAAAATGGAAGTTGCTCCTTTTTAATATCTGCTGTTTCCCAGTTAAGCTGTATGGAAGCCAAAGCCTAACAATGTATGCAAACTCCTTTATGATTAAATGGCGCTATATATAACCTATATACATTGAAATTTAATTTAAATTTGCTTTCTCTTTCTTAGCTAAATCAAATTAGCCATTAGCAAAGGAATTTAGTAGTCTGTTCTGATAGACAATTCATTTTCTTTGATATGGAACTCCTTACAAGTGCTGCATATACAGCAAAGACCAGAAAAAGTTCCCAGAGGAGACGAGCATTTAGTGATGAATGAAACAATTTGCTCAAAACTCAGTGTTTCACCTTTCAAAAAGAAAATTACAAAACAAATATAACATCACTCCATCAAAATTCATGCCACTGGCACAAGAACAAGGCTGTTTATTTTGTGTCTGGAAGTGTGATTCTGCTCAAAGCAAAAGGGTTGGTTGGGCAACTTTTACAGCTTCGCCTAGAGCAGCAAAAATGATAGAGCTGGCCCTGAGCCTAACCCATATATTCTGAGATCGGAGACATACAAATTGTGAGAAGATACGAAGAAATACTCCAGCTATGTACTTTTTAGAATAAAATTACTTATAAATAATGTGGAAATGCAGTTTCAAGTTCAAGTTGGCTTTTGTACAGAACCTTTCATAGTAAGAAACATCACAAAGTCTTTAGCGGAGAATTAGTGTTGTAACCAGTATGGTGTACCACTGAGCCCAGAACCCCAGACGTAATAATTTCCAACACAGTTATGAGTTCAAATAATAAACTTTTTAATCCAACAAGCACTAAACACACTGAAACACAGCTAAAACCATATAAACAATAAACCTTTTCTTCTCCTTCTGAATCCAGTCGAGTGTTGCCCACTGCCTCTTGACTCTGACAAATTGAGGTAAGGCAGTGGGCTGTTTTTATACTGGACCCAGAACAGCTTCTGGTGACCTGGTATGACATATAGGGAGTATTTCTTTATTGTCTGAGAACAAGGATAGTCCTCCCATGACAAAGCCACCTTCCAGCACCCATGGACCCAACAGGGCTGCATTTTCAGGTCCCAATTTCCGATGAACACCTGCAGGTGTCCAAGCTGGAACACCACCAGTGGACCACTGCCTCCTAACGCATGGGGGTTGGAACTGATCCTGGCCTTCTGCTTGTCCATCTCCTGGCGCCTTATATTTTTCCCCAAAGTCTTGTTGCTGTGCAACTGGGATGAATTTTCACTCTGTTCAGTACTGAGGCCAAATTCAAAAATGACAGTAACTACAGTCTTTAAGTACTTTATATATTGTCACTTATGTTCAGCAGTAACATTGACAGGTTAAATTTACTGAGGGTCACACAGTGAGTCGGTGGTGGGTGTAAGAATGATTTGTTAGTTATTTAGGTTAGGTTAAGTTGATAGAAGTCATTTCTTAGTTATGTTAAATGTTTGCCTATATATTAGTGCATAGTACATCGGAGGGTCTATTATACCCCCACAAGCTAAATTGAAATTGAACTAATTCTTGTCCCTCTGACTACAGATTAATCTCGGTTACTGATCTGCCTTGCCATAGGTAAGGCATGGAGGACCCACAGTTTCAAACCGTGCCCAGTTGGATGTAACGTAATATGCTCTATTGAACGTGCAACACCGTACGTATAGAACATACTGAATGTATTAAGTAAAGCATAGAGAAATAACTCATCCCTAAGTATAGAAAAACACCTGAAGTTTAACAAGAAAAAGTTCAGAAGAAACATTTTTCCCTTTTTGCCTTTTATTCTGCGTGTGTAACAACTTTTTTCTCTATTTTGGTGTGAACTGTTTTGCTTTGAATTTTCACTAAACTTTTTTTAAAATGAACATTATTGGACTGAGACATTTCTTTTGCATGCTCTTGACTCAAGCTGATCCTGCCTTACCATCTCAGTAGCTGGTAGATTTCATGATCCTTGAAAAGACTCAATGACAGTGGAAATTAAACCAGCAGCCTTGAGTTTTCCAGCCCCTGCACCTTTATCACTAAGCCACACTCCTACAGGATTTTTTCCTTGATAAGAACTTTGAAATTCTGTAGTAGGTGTGATACATCCTGCAATAAACAGTTGAGAAAAGTATTTTATAAGACATCACACATTGAAAGAAGATATATGTTTTTGTTCTTTTTTTACTCCTCATTTTTCTATTGAGATATCCTTTCTGACATATAACCAATAAAAGATGGCTTTAGGGACAAAAAGCAGATGGGTATGGATGTCAGCGACTTGTATTTCACCTCGTTTAACTTGTTTGCAAGCCATCTGGCAGTTACTCATATTTACAGTATAAAGAAAGTGGGGTTCGTGGATATGACTAAATAACAACACCGTAATGACAATATGCTCCACTTAATTGCTTGGTGGCTCTTTATTAGAAAAAACATGATATTTAAAATGAGTATTTCGTGTCACAAATACAAATTAGGAAAATTGCTCATCTGCCAAACTTAAAATGCTTAGGAAAGATCTGCTTGCAGTATTTCTCATCCATTTACCCTGATCAACTGACAAAAAGCAGCTCACTGTCATCTTTGCATCTTAGAACAGCAAAAATGGCAACAGAACCCATGGTGAGGTCTTGTCATGAGAGAGGAAATGAGCCTTGGAACTTGTGACAACTCATGCAGTCCTTATCTGCTGTAAGCATACTTGAAAATGGATGAAATATTAATTAAAAAGTGCTTTACTGTTGCTCAACTGCGAATTATTAGTGCAAACTATGTAAAATAGTTTCTAATAAAATCATAGTGTTACAGATTATTGCCACAGCAAAGCTCCAAAACTGATGCGGGTCTCAAAAAGTCCAGAAAGTCAGACCTTAGAAGATCTGCACCCACTAGATAGTCCTCAACCCAGGCAGACAAATCTTTATAAAAGAAAGATTTACTCTACAGAAATCGACACATATAACAAAATGTCTAGAACAGCAAGAAAAGCGGCAAAATGAGTTGCCTACAAGGCAATCCAAAAGCAAAAAGGTCCTATGACAAAATCCTCAATCGAAATCCTTAAACAGAGGCAAAAAGAGTCAATGAAACCAGAAAATCCAAAGAAACAAAGCAGTTCTCACAGAGAAGATCCAATACTTCACCAAAACACATTCAATGAACCGCAAGAAACTTGCTTTCCCAGTATGCCTTTATAGGCTGGGGGTGGTTCCTTGATGTGAGGTTTTGGTGGCATCTCCTCTTTGGGGAGTTCATCCATAAAATACATGGAACATAGGAGAGCAAGATTACACACATGGAATCTAAATAATAAATAAATCAAATAAAATTGACAATGCAATACATAATTAGACCAAAAATAATTAAATAACAATGTTAATATAAACGATAGTAAGCATATAATCAAAAATGTGCAAAAAAGACATTAAAAAGAAATTGAAACATAAGCCAGGGAGGAAGTGTGGCTTAAACATCATGGTGCATTAAGTAATAGTAGTGGGACAAGACCAGGAATACAAAATCTCAAAAACAGGACTCAGAGGTCAAAAACACAATAAAAAATTTAGCAACCCAACTTCATAATTAGGTGGCTCTGCCTCCTTCGGCTCCACATAAAAGACATCCATTCTCAACATACAATTTAACAGCAAAATTAATAAACAACTCAATATAACGGCGGCACGGTGGCGCAGTGGGTAGCGCTGCTGCCTCGCAGTTGGGAGATCTGGGGACCTGGGTTCGATTCCCGGGTCCTCCCTGCGTGGAGTTTGCATGTTCTCCCCGTGTCTGCGTGGGTTTCCTCCGGGGGCTCTGGTTTCCTCCCACAGTCCAAAGACATGCAGGTTAGGTGGATTGGCAATTCTAAATTGGCCCTAGTGTGTGCTTGGTGTGTGGGTGTGTTTGTGTGTGTCCTGTGGTGGGTTGGCACCCTGCCTGGGATTGGTTCCTGCCTTGTGCCCTGTGTTGGCTGGGATTGGCTCCGGCAGACCCCCGTGACCCTGTGTTCGGATTCAGCGGGTTGGAAAATGTATGGATGGAACTCAATATAACATAAGTGCAAAACAGAACCAAACCAAAAACAGAGTTAGTAGTATAACATTATATTTCAGTAATAATGAAAAATAAACCCTGGCTGTGCCACACAAATTTTTCAAATTTCTCAAACAAGGCTGATCCATGGAGCCCCCTCTTCACAACTTGTAGGACCTTAAGGATCTGCTTCTAACATCTTGGTGCCAGATACCAAGGGGACCTGGTAACCACCATATTAGACTGGTGGTTTTAATGTTGGGGCTGATCGGTGTAAATAGAAAGCAAGCACGAAATGCCCACTTGGCATCAGTCACAGTGACTCCTCTATTTACCTACAAGGCATATTGCCTCAAGAGCTACACTCTTTTGCTCAATTCCCAAATTTCGACTCTTTCTTAAATCTGGCCTTACTAGTTAAATGCCAGTAGAGTTGTTGCCTGAGCTTACCTCTCAACTCTAAGCTCAATAAGCCACTGGCATAGAGCAGTTTCTAAACTCTTAACATTATTTATGAGGTTAGGTTTGACATCAGAAAGTCCTGGAGACATCCTATGAGTGATCTCTCCATTGTACAGGGAGATTCATTTGAAAGAGGCCCCGAATATTCTGTTGTAACACCCATTAGGATGAAGCAATCTGAACCAAACAAATATGCTATATACCTTGACGTATGTGTAATCATGCAATGCTGGAAATGGTTTCCGTTTTCTGCCAGACATATTTCGACGTGGTGCTCCATGTTCCTGAATGTATCGGCAAGTATCAATTGCAGTAATTTCACGTAGGATGTTTTCCTTCATATCTTCCACAGTGTAAGGCTTGTTCCAATAGACTTTTCCTTTGAGCATATCCCAAAGGAAGAAGTCTGGTGGTGTCAGATCCAGCGACCGTGGTGGCCAAAGCCCCTTTGAAATTACCCAGTTGCCAAAGAAGGACTCAATTTCTGACATGCTCCTTGCCAATGTGTGACACATTGTTCTATCTTGCTGGAGGTAACCATTCCTTAACTCACGATCGTCCAGTTGATTCTGACATCACTTAAACATATTGGTGTCCTAATAGGTTTGCACCATGAAGATGCGCTGCTCAATACTGTACACCATCATCCTGATAGAAAGTCGAGTGACTGAGTGAAGGGGTACGGGCGGCATGCACCCGGAAGTTCAAAATGGAGGTTAAACGTCGTGACGGCGGTCTGGCGCCTACCTCATCACTCCAAAGCAGGGGCATCCTGGCTTATTCAAAGTGCCATATACTGAGGAGCACATTGCATGGTGACTTGTTCAGATTGCTTCATTCTAGTGAAAGTTATTACAGAATATTCGGGGTCTCTTTCGAGTGAATCTCCCTGTATATGCATTCTTGTGCTCCATTTTGTAATTAAAGGCCCAGGAACGATTGGTGTCTCTGACCCGGACCTTTTTCCATAACTAGTAAAAGTGCTTTACTTGTGCCACTTGGGAGTCCACTGTCTCATGTTGTTCTATGTTCTCTCTGTTCCTGACACTTTCTGCCAATACAGATCTGTAGGAATAGACATGTATTGTATGACACTCTGAACACAATATGGCCAAAATTTTGTGGTCGCCTGACCAACACACCTATAAGAACTTGTTGAGTATCCCATTCTCAAACCATGGCAGTGAATACATAGTTGTCTCTCCTCTCCCTTTGCAGTTATAGCAGCCTTCACTCTTCTAGGAAGGCTTTCCCCAAGATTTTGCAGTGTATGTATTTGTGGATGTTTGTGCACACTTAGCAGAAAGAGCATTTGTGAGGTCAGGTACTGATGTTGGATAAGAAGACCTGCCTCGCAACTGCTGTTCCAATTCATCCCAAAGGTGTTCAATAGGGTTGAGGTCAGAGCTCTACGCAGGTCACTCAAGTTCCTTCATGTTTTTATGGACCTGGCTTTGTGCAAAGGGAGGAGAGTCATGCTGGAACAAAATAGGGCCTCCCCTGTTGTCACAAAGTTGGAAGGGCATAATTGTCTACAATGTCTTTTCATGTTGTACCATTAACAGTACCATTCAATTGAACCAAGTTGCCTAGCCCAAACTGTGAAACACAGCCCCAGACTATTATCCATCTTCCATTAAACTTTACAATAAGCACTATACATCTCAGAAGGTATTGTTCTCCTGGCATTGGTCAAACCCAGATTTGTGCATCAGACTTCGAGAAACCAAAGTGAGATACATCACTCCAGAGAATACATTTCCATTGCTCCGGAGTGATCTTAGGCTTGTGTGCAGCTACTCTGCCATGAAAACACTTGAACACACCATGAAGCTCATGACTCACAGCTCTTTTGCTGATGTTGCTTCAAAAAGGCAGGCTGGAACTCTGTAATGAGTGATATAACAGAGGATAGGTGATTTTTATGTGTTTCTGCATTCAGTGGTCTGGCTCTGGAGGATTGTGTGGTCTACTACTTTGTGGATCAGCTGTTGGTGCTCCTAGGTGTTTCTACCTCACAATAAGAGCACTTACAGTTGACCGGGGCAGATGTAGCAGAGCAGAAATTTCACACACTGACTTGTGGCCAAGCTTAGTGTTTGCAGTCAGGAAGCTTAATATAAATCCAGGTGGCCAATTTTATAATAGAATGACTCCATTTTTATGTAGATGACATAGCTTTGATTGCTCGAAACCAAAATAGCCTGTTAGAGAAAGCTAGAATACTTAATAATTAATCTAAGAAAACATGTCTGCAAATTGGTTAGGACAAGACAAAATACAAGGTAAGGACAAAGAGTAGAGTGAGATTTAGCAATGTAGAGACATTGAACTACAGCAATAAAAAATGAGAGGGTGAATGAACTCTAATATTTAGGGGTGATTTATAATGAAACCAATCTGAAATTAAAGCAAGAATAGCTGTGGTAAACAAGTATTATTATGCTTTACAAGGACAATTGAAATCAGGTCTGTTGACCAGAAAATTAAAGCTGCAGATTTATAAAATCATGATGAAACCAGTATTTCTGTATGGAGCCGAATGCAGGACGTTAATAAAATAGGAAGAAAACATGACACAAACCTGGGAAAGAAAGCTCATAAGGAAGATATTTTGGCCTGTAAATGAAGATGGCACATGGAGAATAAGGACTGCTGAAGTCATGGAGCTAAATAAGAACACAGACCTTGTGACAGAAGTGACAATTAGAAGACTGTAGTGGCTGGGACACATGGAAAGGTTAAATGGTGAAAGAGCCCTTAAGAAACTAACAAATAGTGCCCTACGAGGCAGCAGGTGTTGGACAACCAAGAAAGCGGTGGATGGACAAAGTGGAAGCCAGTGTTGTGCATGAACTAGTGCAAAAGAGCGCGTTCATTGAACAAGCTCATTTTTCTAAGAATGGTGAACTTAACTTAACTTGAACATGAGCTAGTTCAGTTTTATGTGACATTCTGGATCTGGTTTAGGTCCAGATTAAACGTTTTGCCTTACCCTGTAATAAATGGGTTAAGCCGAACCCGACTACGGTATTTGGATAAGCACAAATAGTGTATTTTTACGAAAATTTATTTCGGACGAATGTTTTGCCATTAATTTGTATTTGGAAAAATATAACGTAAAATCAAATAGGCACTGTCTGTGTCTGCCTGCTTGTGCTTAAGCTGCACCCCTGCTGACATGAGCATGCGGTGAAGCTCCGTTTTCTCTTTTAAAAACATTGTACTTCGTGAGGCCACTTTATATTTTTTCCCATTGAACATGCAATATGTGATGCAAATTTTGACCGGCAGCGTAATACGTTAGTTCACCTACACGCTGGTTCCACAGTCACCATTTGTGTCACAAGGTTGGAAATCAAGTGGTAATTTATATGTATACTTTCATCTATTTAATTTCTTTTTTGACCTGGGGAATATTAGCATATATGGTTATACGTGTTTGTTGCTGGGTATAACTCAATAAAGTGTATTTAAATGAAAAAAGTCTTCATAATTATTGTATTTTATTCAAGAACACTGTAATAGCCCAGGGCTGCCTCACAGTTAGTAGACCTGGGTTCGCTTCCTGGGTCCTCCCTGCATGGAGTTTGCATGTTCTCCCCGTGTCTGCGTGGGTTTCCTCCGGGTGCTCCAGTTTCCTCCCACAGTCCAAAGACATGCAGGTTAGGTGAACTAGCGATTCTAAATTGTCCCTGGTGTGTGCTTGGGGTGTGGGTGTGTGTGTGCCCTGCGTTGTGCTGGCGCCCTGCCCGGGGTTTGTTTCCTGCCTTGCGCCCTGTGTTGGGTGGGATTGGCTCCAGCGGACCCCCGTGACCCAGTAGTTAGGATATAGCAGGTTGGATAATGGATGAATATAAGGCATGTAAAATTGAAAAAAGTAAATTCATGGGACATTTATTCTCACTCCTTAAAAACTACAAAATGGGGAGTTGGTTTCGTCCGTTTATAGGAGATGGACGTCTGAAGCAGAGCTCCGCTAGCAGCGGCTTTATTTTCCCACGTATTTCATATTATTTAGAGGTATCCTGTATTTAACCCGACCAAGGAACTTCCACTACAATATACAAGCATGAGTAACAAGAAGAAAAGTCAGAAAGAACCGGAAAAGAAACTTAAAGCTGCATCGAAGTCGAAGTCCGGACAGACTTCCGGGCTGAGTGCAAGTGTAAGGTATGGCATCACGGAGACTGACCTAGAACAGGCAGAAGAGTGCGCAGAATTCCTGGGACCCCGCTCCATTGTATCGTCTCCAGTCGAGAGTGAAAATGGGAGCGAAGGCGCAAGTGATACTGGTCGCGAGGGATCGCCGATTTCTGAGGATCATTCGAGACTAGAAAGGGCTCTGCAGGACGTGCTCTCATCTACTCATCGTGAGCCTGTAACAGGAGCTGCATTTTCACTTGCAGAGCACGAAAGCAGAAGCGAACTGTCCGAACTGAAAGAGATGATCGCTACACAGAAAGAGATAATCGCTACACAGTCCACTGCCATAGTTACGGCCATGAATGAGCTTAAGAAAGATAACACAAATGATCTTAAGAAGGCGGCCACTGAGCTCAAGAAGGATAACAAAGATAAGGAAACGCGTCTATTTGAACGTTTCGACGTGAACTTTAAAGGCATGTTGGAGAAATTAGTGGAACACATTGAAGAAACTAACTCCAAACTGAAAAGGCTTGATGATCATATTAATGACGTTTCAGATCAGCTGGAAGACGTTAAGCAGGGACTCACGGCTCGAGTGGAAACAGCGGAACAAATGGCATCTAACGCCGATGAAAAAGCCACAGCTGCAAACTCGGAATACAAAAAACTTGGAGACAGACTTGCAGCCCTGGAGGATGGGTGCAGAAGAAATAATATAAGAATTGAGGGTATACCTGAGAAACGAGAAAGCTCAAGCCCAGTGAAATTTGCAGTAGAATTACTGTCTAAAATAATTGGAGATGACTTTCAACTCGACAATGAGATAGCCACGGCTTATCGCACAAAGATACCAAGCGCCTTTAAATCTAGGTCTTTTATTGTCCGCTTCGAACGACTAAGATGTAAGCTTGATGTGATGGCACTTCTCAGACACAAGCAAGAGATTATATTCGAAAATAATCTTATTCGTATTTTTCCCGACTTCTCACCATCAACAGCTGCAAAACGCAGATCCTACAACGACATTAAAAGGATGCTACGGGAAGCCGATATCAAATACAGCCTCTTGTATCCTGCCAAACTGAAAGTGGAAGTTCAAGATGGACATTATATCTTCTTCAGCAAAGAAGAAGCTGAAAAAGAATTAAAGAAGCTGTTTCCAACACTTTTTTGAAAGTTAATTAAAATTAAAGAGCCGTATTCTATCAAGGCACGGGAAAGACCTATGATCTGATCGCTGGATCCATGTTTAAAGAGACTGGTATTATAATTATACATCTTATTTTCTTTTTTTTTTTTTTTGTTTTTTTTTTTGTTTTTAGCTGGACTTTATATGTTATATGTTTATGTTTTAATCAGAGTTATAGAGTTATAGACGTGAGTGTGAAAATGTGGAAGTGATTAAAGTAGGATTCGTTTTATTTATTTATTTTTTTATTCCTTTTTTTTTTTTTTTTTTTTTTATTATTTATTTTTTTTATTTTACTATACCTTAAAGTAGACTGTTTAACTTCATACCCTTGGTTTAATGCTTGTTCTACTATTTATACAATTACCATTATACTATTACAGTATGAATTACCAGGTTTATCCGAGACTAGTTTTTAAAATCACTCCCAGGGTTGTTTTTTTATTTTTTTTTTTATTTTTTTTATTTTTTAATCTTAATATCTTAACTTAAAAGCGCTGAAGATTATTTCAATCTTAAATATTGTTAATGAGAACATTTTCGGCAGATAGTATTAAGGATTTAACTGTAAAAGATATCTCTGTTTTAATTCTGTAACGCCGCTGCAGGGTGGGGTTTGTTTTGTTTTGCACGTGCTCTGTCTCTTCGTATGTCAGAGGACTGGAACATCGCGAAGTGGGGTCTAGCCTCATGTGGGGAGGCAAAATGGGGGGGGGGGGGGGGATAAAGGGGGGAGAGAAGGAGAGCAGGTTATATTTAATCTATTCTTATAATCCTTATAATTATAAATATCAATGCAGCAACAGGCTAACATGCAACAACTCCTGGGGAATCTTGAAACTAAGATTAAAACTGCCATATTACCAATTAAAACTATAAAATGACATTAAAAACTCAGAATCAATGTCTCCATGATGGGACAGTTAACTTTGTGAGCTGGAATGTTAAAGGCCTGAATCACGAATTAAAGAGAAAGAAAGTATGCTCTCACCTAACAGGCTTAAACGCTAAAATAGTATTTTTACAGGAGACCCACTTACTAACCAAGGATCAGTTCAGATTACAAAAAGACTGGACTGGCCAAATGTTCCATTCTAGCTTTATAAAGAAAACTAGAGGGGGTGGGAATTCTCATACATAGAACAGTTCCATTTGTAGCATCAGAGGTAGTGTCGGACCCTGAAGGGAGATATGTGATGGTCATGGGCAACTTATATAACAGTAAAATGATTTTGATAAATGTTTATGCACCCAATGTTGATGATAAGGAATTCATGCAAAATCTATTTGCATCCATTCCCAATGTGAACACTCATAAAATTATAATGGCTGGGGACTTTAATTGTGTTTTAAATCCACTCTTAGATAGGACTCCCGTGACAGGGGGGACGACATCTAATACTGCAAAGATAATTACACAGTTTTTAAATGATCACAACTTATCAGACCCCTGGAGGTTTCTTAACCCAAACTCAAGAACATATTCGTTCTACTCACCAGTGCATTATAGCTACTCAAGAATTGATTATTTTTTTATAGATAATAATTTCCTGCCTACAATTAAATCATGCAAATATGACACAATTGTTATCTCTGACCATGCCCCTCTAGTCTTGGAGCTAAAATCAATAAGCCCCCCGTACTCACCTCGCAGATGGCGTCTTAACCCTCTTTTATTGGCAGACGAGAACTGCACAGAATTTATATCCAAACAAATCAGCTTCTTCCTAGAGACAAACACGTCTACAGAGGTTTCTGCAGGAACACTCTGGGAAACTCTAAAGGCCTTCCTAAGAGGCCAGATTATTTCATATCTTTCCCATAGAAATAAATTAGAAACCAAGAAAGTGTCAGAGCTAAGAAATGAAATTACTAGAATAGATGAAGAACAAGCCAGGCGTCCAAGTGAAGCTCTTCACAGGAAAAGGCAGGCCCTGCATACAGAACTTAACATCTTAACAACTAAAGAAACTGAACAACTTATTTATAAGTCTAGACAGCATTACTATGAACATGGAGAAAAAGCTAATAAGCTTTTAGCTCAACAAATTCATAAACAAGAAGTTCACAATGCAATACCAGTAATCACCAACAAGAATGGAGAAGAAATCATCGACCATAATAAAGTAATGCACACATTTAGAGATTATTATAAGTCTTTATATTCCACTGAGCCCAAAGAAGACAACATGCAATCTAATGCATTTCTGGATAATTCACAAATACCACAAATAGATGTTTTAAGTGCTGAGGAACTAGATAAACCTCTAACGCTAACAGAATTACTAGACGCTATAAAGTCACTACAAAGCGGGAAATCATCAGGCCCTGATGGTTATCCCGTAGAGTTTTATAAGAAATTCTCCACTCAGCTAGCTCCACTCTTATTGGTAACATTTACAGAAGCTAAAGACCACCAAATACTACCTCAAACATTTCGACAAGCATTAATCACCGTCTTTCCTAAACAAAATAAGGACTTGTTACAATGTGCATCATATAGACCAATTTCACTCCTGAATAATGATGTTAAGATACTCTCAAAAATCCTAGCTAGAAGGATGGAGAAAGTGCTGCCCTCGGTAATATCACAAGATCAAACTGGATTTATTAAAGGCCGACATCTATCTTCAAATCTCCGACGCTTGTTTAATGTTATATATTCACCAGCAAAATCAAACACCCCAGAGATATTACTATCATTAGACGCAGAAAAGGCATTTGACATGATCGAATGGAATTACCTTTTCACTGCATTGGAGAAATTTGGGTTTGGCCCGAATATTTGTGCTTGGATTAAACTACTGTATACCAGTCCAGAAGCTTCAGTTTGTATTAATAAAATTTGCTCAGACTACTTTAAACTAGAACGTGGTACCAGACAAGGATGTCCCTTGTCGCCACTGTTGTTTGCAATCGCTATTGAACCACTGGCGGTTCACTGCCGAAATTCTCATCAGATAAAGGGGATTGTCAGAGAAGGACTGGAACAGAAAATTTCTTTATATGCAGATGATATGGTCTTATATATATCGGACCCAGAAAACACTGTCCCTGCTGTTTTAACAGCACTAACAGAATTTCAAAAGATATCTGGTCTTAGAATTAATCTGAATAAAAGTATACTCTTTCCAGTGAACTCACAAGCATATAATAATAAATTAGACACCCTACCTTTTACCATAGCAGATCAGTTTAAATACCTAGGGGTAAATATCACAAGTAAACATAAAGCTCTTTATCAACAAAATTTTGGCGTCTGTATGGAAAAAATTAAGCAAGACTTGCATAGATGGTCAACCCTTCATCTCACTCTAGCCGGAAGAATTAACATCGTTAAGATGAATATCCTTCCTAAACTTCTCTTTTTATTTCAAAACATTTCAATATATATCAATAAATCGTTTTTTAAACAGTTAGATTCAATAATAACCTCATTCATTTGGAACTCAAAACACCCACGTATCCGAAGAGCGACCCTACAAAGACCTCAGGCAGAAGGTGGCATGGCTCTACCTAATTTTCAGTTTTATTACTGGGCAGCAAACATACAAGCCATAAAAACCTGGACACAAATAAATGCACATACACAGGCTTGGTCTGCAAAGAAGTAAAATCCTGTAGTACTTCTTTATATTCCCTGCTCTGCTCTCCAATAAATGAAAGTTATCGCAAATATACTAATAACCCAATTGTGCTTTACTCACTCAGAATATGGAACCAAATTAGGAAGCATTTTAAGATGGAAAATCTTTTATCAGTGGCACCTCTGCAAGGGAACCACCTCTTTCAACCTTCGCAAGTATATCCAGTTTTTAATACCTGGAAAAGTTTTGGGATTAAAATGCTCAGAGATCTTTATATAGACAACATATTTACATCTTTTGAACAATTACGTTCAAAATTTAACCTCCCAGCTACACATTTCTTTTACTATCTTCAAATTAGAAATTTTGTTAAACAGAAATTGCCCGATTTCCCCCACCATGCACCCTCCACAATGCTGGAAAAAATACTGCTCAATTCCGAGGAAACAAACACTATTTCCGCAATATATAAAATCTTATTAGAGTCCCTACCTTTCAAAGATCCAAGAGGACATTGGGAAGAAGATCTCTTAATCAATATATCAGAAAAGGAGTGGAAGGTAGCAAAGCAGAGAATTCATTCGAGTTCTATATGCGCAAAGCATAGAATTATTCAACTAAAAATTATATATCGAGCTCATCTGTCTCGCTTAAAACTGTCCAAAATGTTTCCAGGCCAGGATCCAACCTGCGAGCGCTGCAACCAAGCTCCTGCCTCACTGGGTCACATGTTCTGGGCCTGCACCAAACTAACATCATTTTGGACAAAATTTTTTAAGTGCCTCTCAGACAGCCTTGGTATCACAATCCCTCCTAACCCACTAACAGCTGTGTTTGGTGTCCTTCCAGATGGACTTGAATTGGAGAAGGACAAACAAACGGTGATTGCATTCACTACACTCTTGGCACGCAGACTTATTTTGTTAAATTGGAAGAATCCTAATTCTCCTCTTATAAGTCAGTGGGAAACTGATGTTTTATATTATTTGAAATTGGAAAAAATCAAATTTTCAGTTAGAGGATCTGTACAAAATTTTTTCAAAACTTGGCAGGATTTAATCAATATTATTTTAGAATAAGAGAATTAACTATTATTGCATTTAACTCCCTTCTCCATCTCTTATTTATATAGATATTTACTTCTCCCCTTCTTTTGTCTAATGTTGCCTTATTAAAAAGCTTAAAGCAATTTTCCTTTAGCTAAGCTCTCCTTCTCAGGGATGGGGTTTGATTTGTCTTCAAATTTGTTGGGTTATAAATTGATCTGTTTGTATGGAATGATTACAATGAAAATTAATAAAATAAAAATATTAAAAAAAAAAACAAAAAAAAAACTACAAAATGAACTGAACATGATCTAGTTCAACTTTGAGCTAGTTCTTGTGAGGTGTGAACTTGCACAACACTGATTGAAGCTGATCCAAGGAAACTCCAAGTGAAAGGAGAGAAACAGAAAGAGACACATAGAGTTCTATGGTGACTTTATTTTCCCCCTTTATATTCTTTATTGTGTAGACTTAACCAAAATGTCTCAAATCCAATACACTTATCACTCTGTGGTCAGATAAACTACAGTACTTCAGTTTAGCACTCCCCACCGCCCCCTTCCCTTCTTTATCTATAACCTCAGGCAATTAGACAGAGTGAAAGAACAGGCAGGAGAAAGAGCTACACATTTAAGTATGTATTATAGGAAATTCATTTTATTATAATTAGTGTCAAACAAGCAAATAGAATGTGGCTTTGTAAACCAAGACCATACAACCTGATAATGCTAGATGTGTGGTTTCAGGTGGCGTAATAACTTATAGTTGTATTCAGTTCTTCTTGGTCAGTTTATCATCTGCACAGGCCCAGGCAGCCTGCTTTCTTCAGGTCATCATCTGGTCTGCTGTTGTTGGGATGCAACATGGCAGAGACCATGCCTTTGCAAGCCTCTCTCTTTATTGAACATGTGTAGCTCATGACAATCCCACACCTTCCAGGGCCATTCCCCAATGGAATAGCAGCCCCCGTCCTCAAATAATTTTGCTTCTTGTCAGCATCCTTCAAACAAATAACCAAGAAAAGTCATTAAACAATAAAGCTAGCCCTCTCTGACCCGGTTGGCCAGCAATTCAGTCACACAAACCAGCATTCCTAAAGGTTTGGGAGAAGAGAAAAAAATGTTTGTTTATTCCTTGCTCTTTAAACATTAGTACAAGTAAAATGCCAATTCTACAAATAAAAGTATACAAAATGTTTATCAACTTATATGCAACATATCACTCCACCACAGAGACAGAGAGAAACGAGACAAAATAATGAAGTCGGCCAAGGCTTCACATGGACTGTAGCATCACTGGGAATGATGGAATGACTCCAAGGTGACATCATATGACAGTCCCACATTTAAAGTAATTGAGCTCCTCAGTACAATGTTTGTCAATGGAGCTCGCATGGCTATTCTTCATCTTCTATATCTTTTCCCAATTCTATGTGGCATCAACGCAACTGATCAATGTTCCCCAGAGAAAGTTGCACTCCCCCAGTCAAATCCTTTTTCTTCAGATTTTCTTTCACTTCATCCATCAATCGCCACTTGAGCCTCTCTTGCTTTATCTTCCCCTCTATTTTCATTTCCATCACTCTTTTGTCCACATTTTTATTGTCTCTCCTCATCACGTGTCCGTACCAATTCAACCTACACTCTTAAAAGTAAAGGTGTCAGAGTGGTTCTCCAGAGCGATGCCATAAGGGTACCATATTTGGTTCCCCAAAGACCCATCCACATGAAGGTTATAGAAAGAACCTTTATTTATTTGGACCTGTTAACAGGCTCCATACAGTAACCATGAGTAGATGGAAACAGATTTGTGAAATTTCAATCTGTTTCTGATTTTAAATGGACTCTTGCTGCATACAGTACTACAGGCTAAATCCTGATTTTCTTAATCTGCTAGTGGACTGCTAAAGATTTCACTTGTTTTATACAAATTAGGACATTTTTCAAAGCATAAAGAACCAACATCATATACAAAGAACCCTTCCCAGAATGAAATGATACTTTATCAAGCAGTAATTCTATGAGGAACCACACAACCCAGTATAGAACCATAAAATGCAATTTAAGAATCATTATTTTAAGAGTGTACTTTTCTGTACTTTCTTCGATATCTCACACCTTTGTTGTACCTCTGATTGTCTCATTTCTTATTCTGTCCTTTTGTGCAACTCCACACATCCATCTCAAGATTTTCATTTCTGCCACATCTAGTTTCTTCTGCTGTGATCCAATCTGGCTTGGAAAACTGCATGGCTATGTGTTTGACGCAATGCACCAGCTAAGAACGGGTTCGGCTGAAACACCTGACCTGCATGATTTGGAGGGTTGTCCACATACTTTTGGCCATGTAGAGAATTTCTATGTAAATATTACATACAGATTTATGTTATAAATGATGTCTATTTTTAATGATGTTTACTACGCTTGTCTTATAAATGAAAATCTGCTTTGTGCAGATAAATTGAATTAAACTGAAAGATGCCCTCACTAGCACCTCAAATTGATAGCCAAGCTCTTTAAATGTGAACTGACTTTCCCTTGTTCAGTCATTGCACTACTGCATATGTAACACGTCTCGCCATTCATGTTATGAACCTGCTTTTTCATTTAGAGTGTCTGACAGAACCCTAAACACACAAACTTAGTCCATCCATCCATCCATCCTCTTCTGCTTATCCAAGGTTGGGTCGCGGGGGCAGCAGCTTGAGCAGAGATGCCCAGACTTCCCTCTCCCTGGCCACTTCTTCTAGCTCTTCCGGGAGAATCCCAAGGTGTTCCCAGACCAGCCGAGAGACATAGTCCCTCCAGCGTGTCCTGGGTCTTCCCCGGGGCCTCCTCCCGGTTAGACGTACCCGGAACACCTCACCAGGGAGGCGTCCAGGAGGCATCCTGATCAGATGCCCGAGCCACCTCATCTGACTACTCTCGATGCGGAGGAGCAGCGGCTCTACTCTGAGCCCCTCCCGGATGACTGAGCTTCTCACCCTATCTTTAAGGGAGAGCCCAGACACCCTGCGGAGGAAACTCATTTCAGCCACTTGTATTCGCGATCTCGTTCTTTTGGTCACTACCCATAGCTCATAACCATAGGTCATACCCCTCCTCGAACCATCACCTTATCATGGTGGAGGGGTTTGCGTGTCCCAGTGATCCTAGGAGCTCTGTTGTCCGGGGCTTTATGCCCCTGGTAAGGCCACCCAAGGCAAACTGGTCCTAGGTGAGGGATGAGACAAAGTGCGGTTCAGCAGACCTTCTATGATGAATAAAAAATTTGGACGGCGTTTTCCCTCGCCCGGATGCGGGTCACCGGGGCCCCCCTCTGGAGCCAGGCCTGGTGACCAGGCTTGCACCCATGGGGCTAGGCCAGGCACAGCCCGAAGAGGCAACGCGGATCCCCCTTCCCATGGGCTCACCACCTATGGGATGGGCCAAGGAGGTCGGGTGCAGTGTGAGTTGGGTGTTGGCCGAAGGCGGGGACTTTGGCGGTCCAATCCTCGGCTACAGAAGCTGGCTTCTGGGACAAACTTAGTCATGGAAGATAACATGAAGCGGAAATGCCATAGCAGAATAGAAAAAAGAAATAAAACGCAGTCTGAAACTGAAGCTGTTTTTTGGTTATCATTCCATATATTATATTTTAATGACCTCCTTTATTTTCCCAGGATAGATTTATTCATAAAGAAAATCAAAATACATAAACAAAGCCAAAATTTGAATTTGCTGATGTGCATCCTTCCACCCTTTTGTTTTGTAATACAATTCTTTTTATTTTATTTTTTCTACTATTAAACATAAACAAGGTATTAGATGTAGCCAAAATCTTTGCTAACCTTCATCTACTCACATTGTGTATCTTTAATACAGCTCTTTATACAGTTAGCTTTCCTTATAAATAATTGAACATCAGAATGAATAGGTACTGTCAACATTTACATTTGCTAAAGTTTATCTAATTCACATTTATTTGTAAACTTAATTATATTCCTAATGGATATGTTCATTAATAAATGAACAAAGTGATCAATAAACATCAATTAAAATGTTTATTCCTTTCACAATTTGAACCTATATTTTTGATTGTTTAATTTATCCAGCTTAGATGTATTTATAAATAAATGAACATTAAAATAAATAAATGTAACCAAAAGCTGAATGTGTCCATGTGCATCGGACAGAGACTGGAGTGGAAGACACAATTATCTGTCTGCTCCAGAAGGCTTATTCCCATCTCGACAAAGCTGGCAGCACTGTGAGGATTATGTTTTTCGATCTCTCCACTGACTTCAATACTATCCAGCCATCCCTGTTAAGGAATATGCGCAGAAATTTGCAGGTAGAGGAGCCTATGGTGACCTGTTTAATGGAGTATGTATCAGGCAGTTGGTGAGGCTCAAGGACTGCGTGAATAACATCACATAGGAACAGCCCTGTCTCCTTTTCTCTTCACTCTGCACACCTCAGACTAGAAATATAGCACCAGGTTATGTCACCTGCAGAAATTCTCAGATGATTCTGCACTTATGGGGTGTATCAATTAAGGGAATGAGACAGAGGAGAAGAGTCAAGTGAAGAACTTAGTTTCTTGGTGCAAAAAGTGTTCTCTGCTACTCACATCATGCAAACCAAAAAGTTTCTATGCCCACTATTAGGAGAGTGGATATGGAGGAAGAGCACTGCTACAATCAGTGACAGGCTGAACAGCTCTTATAATACAGAAGATCTATATAAGAAACAGGAGATTATGATCTTTTTTCTTAGGAGACTTTATTCTTTTAATGTGGATAGTGACATCCTTTAGATGTTCTATACCTCTGTGATGGCCATTGTGGTTTTCTATGTTGTGGTGAACTGGGCTGGTAACATCACTTCAAGAGAGGCCCACCAAATCAACAAGCTAATTAAAATGGCAAGTTCAGTCATTGGATGTACTCTGGGCCCCCTACAGGTAGTCAGGGGAGAGAATTAAAACAAAAATGAGTGTTTCCACGAAGTGGACATCCTCTCTCTGACACTCTAACTCTGAACGCAATGAATTGTCAAGCAGAAGTGCATCATGAAACCCGACTGGGGCTCCTGTATACCAATGGCAATACACCTTAAAAAGCCTCACTGGGACTGGTCTGCTGTCATTAGCCAAGGAATGAGGATCTCTTGTTTATTGTAATTCTTTCTATGTGTCTGAGGTTAGTTGTTGTTGCTTTATGTTTGTTATAACATTTCTTGAGCTTGTGCCAGTCAGTCAAAGGCAAAATTACTATATTGGGATAAATTATCTATCTATCTATCTATCTATCTATCTATCTATCTATCTATCTATCTATCTATCTATCTATCTATCTCTGATATAGTGCCTCTCATATCTAAATATTGTCATAGGGGACTCCTGAAATCTCTAGTGACTGCCCTGCTCCAGGGCTTGGCGCTGTGTTCTAATAACTTTCTCTTTTCCTTCCACTGCAGATCGATTGATTGACGACTAGAACCTCCTCTGACGTCACTTCCAGTGCCCATTCACCTGGACCAGCCCAAAACCGGAAGCTCCATCATCTTGATACATTTCTGTCTTGAACTCCCATCAACAAAGATGACTCTGCAATAATTGTGTGTGTTCTTTTGTCTTTTTGTATGGGCAGAGTTTCCATAATGTGAATGGAATTTGGACCTTGCAATGATCTGAAGAGAAGTGTGAGGACTAGTACTGATTTCTGCGGAAGGAGTAAATAGTAAAATGTCACCGATTTCAAGGTTTTATTGACCTTTTTGCAAGGGGGTGGGTGGAGAGGGGAATTGAATTGGATGCAAAACTTGCTGTTTACATTCAGCCCATCTCTCCAGCTGGCAGTCCTGGCAGTAGTGCAGCAATTTTAACTGTGTGGCGCATCTGTTTTTGAACTGCATTGCAGGTGTTACAAGGTGGACAAAGCTCGTCGACTGTGTTTTATTGCTTAGTGGTGAACAGACACCCATCTCCAATCCCCCACACACCTGATTCATTGCTTGTATGTTGTTTCCTCAAGGCACTTGATGCTTCCCCAACTCCCGGATCATCAATCGAGTGTCTACGCTTCAAAGGGGACACTTTTACAGAAATTCTTTAGATTTATAAAGGTACAATGCTCAATTTATATTAAGTTTATGCAGAGTTAAAAGTTTATTTTTTAGTTCAATTTGTTCACCCACAGTACTGCCTGTGGTTCAATTTGTGGTTTCAGAAATTTTAAATTTGACTTCTTCATCTTCAAATGGCAGAGTGGTGGCTCTGAGGCTAGGGATTTTCTCTGGCAATCGGAAGGATGCCGGTTCGAATCCCATAAATGCCAATAGGGACTCTGCTCTGTTGGGCCCTTGAGCAAGGCCCTTAGCCTGCAATTGCTGAGCACTTTGAGTAGTGAGAAAAGCGCTATATAAATGCAAAGAATTATTATTATTATATCAGTATTGTAGGGGTGTGAACATAAAGCAAACACTTACTCTGAGTGTGGTGCATAAAAAAGGTTGGGAATCACTGGGTTAAGGATAGAAAGCAAAGGTTTATGTGTTTTTAAATAGTGACCCAGTTGTTATTAGTAGCTATCATCCACACATCACCTCTATTAATGTCTCTGCTCTTGTGAGTTAAGAATTTATTCTTTTTGGGATCAATTGGATTCCAGAATTGTGATAACTCCTTGCTGGGTTGTACCCATGAAAACTGCCCTCAATTGGTAGTGCTTAAATTATGAAGAAAACTGACAAAGCAGAAGTTAAACAACAACCCTTTGACTTTCTTTTTTATATTACAGTAGATAGGAACAGTATGTGGTGTTGCTCAAGTAAGTAATGTTAAGCTCTGGTCATTTTGTCTGCTAGTTTGATTTCAGTCTGTTTGGATGTGCACTTGCTCTGAGCCAGCAGGTGGCAATAGTGTGAAAACTATAGCACACACGGAATAAAAAACGGGACCGCCAGGTCACACCAAGAGCATCTCAGGACTTAAAGACATGTCGTACTTAGACAGACTCAGAAAATTAAACCGGTTTAATCTCGAGCAGTGGAGACTGCATGGGGACCTAATCCAGGTATTTAAAATCCTCAAAGGCGGATCCAGCAGAATTTTTTGAACTAAACAGTAAATTACGTACTCGAAGGCACTAGTGAAAATAAAGGAGAAGTGCATTTAAGACTAAACCCAGAAATCACCTTACGCAAAGAGCTGTGGGAACCTGAAACAAACTAGCGAGACATGAAGTTGAAGCAGAAACCTTGACAACCTTTAAGAAAAATCTGGTTGAGATATTAGGACAGCTTAGCTATTAGTTAAACAAATGGGCTTGATAGACTGAATGGTCTCCTCTTGTTTTTCACATTTCTTATATTTTTATGTTCTAAATATTTGGTTTCCAAAGTAGTTTATCTTGTCCGTATGGTCCTAAAGAGCAACTGTGTAAAATTTGGTCTAGATCAGTTAAACGGTGTAGACAGACAGGCAGACAGACAGTATTTTTTGTATATACAGATGTATGAATTCATCCATCCATCCATCCATTTTCCAACCCGCTGAATCCGAACACAGGGTCACGGGGGTCTGCTGGAGCCAATCCCAGCCAACACAGGGCACAAGGCAGGAACCAGTATCATTAAAAAAAATTCTATGAGATTTAAATTTACCAAATGCTTCATTCTTTTTTCCTTTCTTTCTCTAATGAGAAATGTTGGCTTGCATTAGAGTTGTAGGAGGCTGTGAGCTCAAGCCTAGGACAACATTTTAATTAATCAAAGACACCAAACACCACACTGCTAGCCAGCTAAATTCTTATATTTACAAAACTGTGGCTGAAGTTTTAAAATTCTTTTAAGATATTACCCAACATCAAATTTAATTGTATTGCTCTGTATAATTTCATATTCTTGTATAAAATTTCCTCTAAGATTGTCATGATGAAGCACCAGCAGTCTCTTTTGTTGATCCCTAACACCCAGAGTGCGCCTGAAAAGCCATATTTAGAATCTGACAGAAGTGGTCTCACAAGTGAAATGTGTGATCTGTCCTTTTTGTACAACACAAACTCACTGATGCAGTATCTCCAACCTTCCATTACATTAGATATGAATATGCTTGGTTCACTTGGGGGCTCCAGCGTTTGTCTAACCAGAAAACCTTATTGTGTACTAATTCCGTTTCTCATATTTTTCCTGCCTTTAAATGAAACCATACATGTGTGTACAGAATATTGAACTCTTTTGCTGCATGCGATATCTGCTTATTAATTTTTAATCCTGTTTAAGTACAGTACTTATAGATTTTGCTGCTCCAGACCATATTTGCTAATCCACTTAATTTAGTGTGACAAGTAAATTTAATCAACTTGTACCACCCTGAGCTGACCGATAAGGGATTCTTCCTTTGAAATATAACAAATATGTTGGCTTTCAGTTCATCCATCATCTATGCATCCATTTTTCATTAGAATCTCAGTCGCAGTAGCTCTGAGCACCAAGTTGATGACCCTCACCAAAAAAACCTAAGCATGAAATAGCGAAATTGAAGTGGCACAATTGCAATTAAACTGTTTCTTACTACTTTTTGGCTAAAATAAACTTCAAAAAAAAATCTTAAACGTTATAATTTGAAAGAAAGTAAACTTAGAGTGTGATTTCCCCATTATCTAAATTTTATGTGTGATGGAAAGAACAGCAAAATTGTGATTCAGAAATAATTAACAATTATGATTGATTATGCAGATTCTCAGGCAGACCCTATAGGTATATACAAATACATAGGTGTACCCCAAGGATCGGTGCTGGGTCCTCTACTCTTGTCTCTATACCTTACCTCACTGGGCTCCATCATCCAATCCCATGAGTTCTCTTAACAGTGCAATGTGAAAGATACACAGCTGTGCCTGTTGTTCCAAGACAATACTGTATCAGCTATAGTCTCTGCATGTCTTACTGATATCTCAACCTGGATGAAAGACCACCATCTACAGCTCAACCTGGCAAGAACAGAGATTCTTGTGATCCTGGCCAGCCAGTCTGTTCAACTCCCCATCTCTGTACAGCTTGGCTCACTGTCACTAATGCCTGCCAAGTCAGTATGCAACTTTGGGGGTGATGATTAATGAGCAGCTATTTTTTTGGAGCACTTTTCTACTACCTCTTGTTCATGCAGGTTCATACTGTACAACATCCACAAGATCAGACCTTATCTGATGGAATATGCAGCACAACGTCTGGTACAGGCTTTGGTCTTGTCACATCTGGACTACTGCTACTCACTTCTGGCAGGAGTACCCACATGTGCCATCAAGCCACTGCAGATGGTCCAGAATGCAGTGGCCTGTCTTGTATTTAACCAGCTGAGACGGGCACATGTCACTCCTCTCTTCAGGTCTGTACATTGGCTCCCTGTAGCAGCACACATTAAGTTAAAATCCCTGATGCTTGCCTACAGAGTAGTCAGTGGGTCAGCACCTGTGTATATGGAGACACTGGTGAGGTGCAATGCCCCTTCTCACCAACTCAATTGTGCCACTGAACAGTGTCTGGTAATGCCGCCAATTGATGTTCCCAATTGATGGAACGGGCTGCCCACATCCAGCCAAACTGCTGACTCCCTCAACATATTTAAGAAGCAATTGAAAACCCTTCTGTCCTGTGAATATCTGTCTAATTGATAGAAAAAAATCTTTGCTCTGTGATCCTTTTACTGTTATTGTTGCAATTTGTTTTGTAAGTTTGATTGCTTTATCAATTATCTATGATTATAAATTATTAGTTATTGCATATTTTCACCTAAGACAATCAACTTTTTTACCTCTCTTATTACACTTGCTGAACAAACAGGCCCTAACCTAATGTTACTCGATTATGTTTGCCTGTTTAAATGCATCTGCCAAGCAAATAAATGTAAATGTAGATTCCAATAACAACTCACTCCTATGGACCTTAATTTGGAATTAAAGAAAATGGATGAAAGTCACTGCTGTCTGCTTTTTAATAGTGGCTTATTACATTTTTTGATGTATAGAATTTTACAAGTGATTTGGCTCTCTCTCTGTGTGTGTGTGTGTGCGCGTGTGTGTGTGTGTGTGTGTGTGTGTGTGCATGGGGGCACCATACAGTCTTAATCCAGCCCTGACCCCTTGGAACTAACCACAGTTTGGTATTCATAATCAAGTGGAAGACTAAGGAGGAAATTCACACAAGTATTGGTAGAGCATCCAACTCATGCACCAGAAAAAGAGCTCAACAGACCACATGGATGTCTGGATGGATGGGAATGTCTGGACAAGAAAAATGTAAATTTTTAGCTTTGCAGGCAAATGGAAGGTCACTAAAATGAATGTGGGCTGTGGGGTAGCTCCATTAGGTTTAACAAAATTATTATTAGAGTGAGGCCTAAGATACTATGGGTTTGGAAAGAAGACTTCTGAACTTCTAGCACAGAAGACAAAGGATGCAGTTGAGTAACACGGGGCTTTGAAAGGGGAATAAGTGAGGAGTTCTGGAATGTCTAGACAACAGGTCTACTGGTGCCAAATTATGGTTAACCTTTCTAGCCATTTATGTAATAGTATACCCCAGTGATTCATTATTTAGCCATTCATGTTTCTTGTATTCTAGGCATGTAAAAACTTTTGTACCTTACCCCGGCTTCCTAAAGCTGGCTGGCATGATGCACTGTAATCTTCGCTTATGTAAAAGTGAAAAAATTCTACTCTGGATGAATTGATGTGTGTCTGTGTTTTCATCATTGCATAGCAGGGCTCCGCTTCTATAAGCACCCATTGAGCTAGAAGTACCCGGTAGTTTCATTTGGCATAATTCTCCAAAGCAGTTTTCGCAGCGAATATGCTTTGTTCAACAAATACTTTCCTGGAAATTCAGTCAGCTTAGATGAACATTTTCTCCCAGCACCCCATGATGCTTCAAGAGGCCAGCGAGACATAATAGAGCTGTAGCAGCCAATGTTGGATGGGACAGCTCCTCGAAGTATATGCTACTGATTTTAGTAGTGGACTAAAAATTAACAGAAAACTTGAGAATACAGTAATCCCTCCTCCATCGCGGGGGTTGCGTTCCAGAGCCACCCGTGAAATAAGAAAATCCGCGAAGTAGAAACCATATGTTTATATGGTTATTTTTATATTGTCATGCTTGGGTCACAGATTTGCACAGAAACACAGGAGGTTGTAGAGAGACAGGAACGTTATTCAAACACTGCAAACAAACATTTGTCTCTTTTTCAAAAGTTTAAACTGTGCTCCATGACAAGACAGAGATGACAGTTCCGTCTCACAATTAAAAGAATGCAAACATATCTTCCTCTTCAAAGGAGTGCCCGTCAGGAGCATATAAAGTCACAGAGATAGAGAAAAGCAAACAAATCAATAGGGCTGTTTGGCTTAAGTATGCGAAGCACCGCGGCACAAAACTGTTGAAGGCGGCAGCTCACACCCCCTCCGTCAGGAGCAGACAAAGAGAGAGAGAGAGAGAGAGAGATAGAGAGAGACAGAGTTTGTTTTTCAAGCAAAAATCAATACGTGCCCTTCGAGCTTTTAAGTATGTGAAGCACCGTGCAGCATGTCCTTTCAGGAAGCTGCTGCACAAAAGATAGCAACGTGAAGATAATCTTTCAGCATTTTTAGACGAGCGTCCGTATCGTCTAGGTGTGCGAACAGCCCCCCTGCTCAATCCCCCTACGTCAGGATCAGAGAAAGTCAGCGCAAGAGAGACAGAGAAAAGTAAGTTGGGTAGCTTCTCAGCCATCTGCCAATAGCGTCCCTTGTATGAAATCAACTGGGCAAACCAACTTTGGAAGCATGTACCAGAAATTAAAAGACCTATTGTCCGCAGAAATCCGCGAACCAGCAAAAAATCCGCGATATATATTTAAATATGCTTACATATAAAATCCGCGATGGAGTGAAGCCGCGAAAGGCGAAGCGCGATATAGCGAGGGATTACTGTACATTTAAACATAAAGCTCAGAAGGAAACTAAAAATGTGTTAGTTAATGTCTTTTTGTATGGACTAGAATGTCTCCAAGTAGATAAGTCTGCGAATAATATATGGGTCTACCGTTTTAATAGAATTACCCAGAATGCTGTGCAGTTGATGCAAAACAGGAAGGAGGGGAAGAATCCACAAACTTTAGTGTTGTGCATTTGCTAGTAGTGGCAGTGAATGAGTGAAATTGTCGGGGAGAAAAAAAAAAAACAAACAAACTTTGTTTTTCAGTTCGAGAGAAAAGTGAGGGCCTACTGTCAAATCTGTGGGTGGCAAGCCTTAGTAAATTCATGCTTTATGTCTGCAAATCCTTTACTGATATTTATTCTATTAATTTTGTCTCATTGACCCTGTAGATAGCACTGGTTACATTTTCAGCCACAATAATTGGCCCAGCATAGTTGTCAGATGCTTCCTTAGCTGGAAGCAAAACTGTAAATGCCATTATAATCCACTCAAAACTAATTCAGCTTCTCCTTCCCCATTGACGTCAATGTATTTCACTGACTTTGTCAAAGTTATTGAACTTGAGTCAAAGTTCATTCAGCAGGATTTGCTCATTGCTAGTATCCATATAGCTCAGTCCGGCTTGGGAACAAATTAGTTTTTGCTGTGGAAGAGGAAAGACACTGAAGAAGTTCAAAGAATTGTTGGGTTGCCAACTGGGTCACCCCATTTAATCAAATGCTGGCAATCAGTAAAGAACACAGGCAAATGATGGCACAAAAGAACATAAACAAATAGGCAGTAGTTGCCTTGGGTCATTTTCTTGAGTTAATACAGCTCGGTAAAGCAGGTCTCTCTTGGGCCAACTGAGGTCCAAATAAGATATCCGGTTTTTATAGCACTCCGACCAGAAGGGGCAGCGTCAGTTACCCCATTAGGGATGTACTCGCTGCTGTGGATAAAAAAAGGTTGATGCCGTTAATAACGGTGCCCCCCTCTGTCCTGGAGTGGAATTATGCACCTCTGAGGAGCCTAGAAGGTGATACTCCAACATACGTATGTGACTGTACTTCAAGAAAAGAACACTACACAACAGTACAGCTAAAGAAGAAATGGATCTGGTTTTGGTGACTAATGGACATTCTACAGAAAGTAAAAGGGAGGAAAAAAAAAAAAAAAACAAGAGTATAATTAAATTAGTTGGATTTTGTGAACAATAAATCAGTGTTAGAATTAATATTTTAAAGCATAATCCTTTAAATGTGCTTAATGAAATCCAGTGTGCCTTTAATTATTTATACCTATTTACATTTACATTTATTTGCTTAGCAGATGCTTTTATCCAAAGCAATTTACAAAGGATATAAACATAATCAAGTAACATTAGGTTAGGGCCTGCGTGTTCAAAAGTTGATTGCCATAAGTGAAAAGATGTAATAACTAATAATTTACAATCATAGATTACAATCAACACAGCAATTAGACTTAACACATTAACCAACAATATAAAATACTAGCTGAAATACCCAGCGTTGCCCGGGAGGAAAATAAAGTGTTTTTTTTTTCAATTGTTTGAGAAAAATATAATTAAAAAAACACAATTATAAAAATAAAAATAAATTAACAAACAATAAAGACTCGCCAATGTGCTTTTCTTGCGGTCTTGTATGTATGTTATCATCCAGTTGACGCTCGGAACCAGCCAACTCTATTTAATTTGCGCGGTGGTGCTCAGACATAAAGAGTGCTGGTAGTCACCTCCAGTTTGCCGCCTGGTGGTAGTTCCGAATGTCAAGTGGATGATAACATGCATACAAGACCGGAAGATCAACCCAGAAAGGGGGTGGGTTAGGGTTGATTTCACCCTGCAGTATTTTTAGTTGACCAATGAGAAACATGTGTACCAGGTTTCATGAAAATCGCTCCAGCAGTTTGGAAGTGATGTTGGAACATACATACATACACACACATACATACATTGACTTTTATATATATATAGATCACAGAGCAAAGTTTTTTATTTATTTTTTTAATCAATTAGACAGATATTCACAGAAGAGATGGGTTTTCAATTGCTTCTTAAATATGTTGAGGGAGACAGCATTTCAGATGGAAGTCGGCAGCTCGTTCCACCAACTAGGAAGCACACAGGAAAAGAGTCTATGTTGAGACTTGATACCATTCAGAGGTGGCATCACCAGACGCTGTTTCCTGGCAGACCTGAGTGGGCGAAAAGGAGCACTGCACCTCCCCAATGTCTCCATATACTCAGGAGCTGATCCACTGACTACACTGTTGGCAAGCATCAGGGATTTGAACTTAATGTGTGCTGCTACAGGGAGCCAATGTAGCAACCTAAAGAGAGGAGTGACAAGTGCCCGTCACGACTGGTTAAATACAAGATGGGCTGCTGCATTCTGAACAATCTGCAATGATTTGATAGCACATATGGGTACTCCTGCTGGCAGTGAGTTGCAGTAGTCCAGATGTGATAAGACCAAAGCCTGGACCAGAAGTTATGCTGCATACTCTGTCAGATAAGGTCTGATCTTGTCGCTATTGTACAGTGTGAACCTGCATGAATGAGAGGCAGTAGAAATGTGCAGAAAAAGATAGCTGCTCATCAATCACCACCCCAAAGTTGCGTACTGACTTGGCAGGCATTAGCAACTGTGAGCCAAGCTGTACAGAGATGGAGAGTTGAACAGACTGGCTCACCAGAAGTTTTCTGTAAGCTTAAGAGATGAAACCTCGCACAGCATTGTGGGATGTATTGTGCTTCAAGAGTATGAAATCCAAAGGCTTCACACTCTTTGTGTTAAGTCTAGTGAAGTTAAATTCATTACTTAATAAAACTATAACTTACTTGGCTTTCAGCACAAAAAAAAATAATAACTTATTTTGTAAATGATTTTCTATTGTGTTCCAGTGCAGAAAATGCTGCACTTATTATTCTTGTAGTTCAGATTCTGGAATAATGAACAACACTATTATAATGCACACATTTTGAAAATACACAAAGTTATAATACACTTTGTTTGAGTAATTTGAATCTCACCTTTACATACAATTGGAAAAATCTGACAAAAGTTAAATATGGTATAGCACTGAGCTTAATGTATGGGCCGCTGTTATTTTCTCTTTGCAATGCAGTGTATTAGTACCCCAGCTTTAGGGTTCTGCACGACTGAAAAAGGCAGAGAGAAAAAATAATTAATGGAATGGAAGATGAGAAGGAAAAGGTCACGTTCAGAAATAGAATTTGGAGGTCAAAACCAGGAGATCAGAATAACATAACTCAAAACATTCTTCTTCTTGTTCTTCTTTTGGCTGCTCCCATTAGGGGTCAGCACAGTAGATCATCTTCCAAAACATTTATCAAACACAAAGTTAAAAAATATGTGCAAGTCTTAACTCTTAAAGAATGTTGTATCCCAAATTTTGTACTTGATATACATCACACCGCCATCTTAAATTTCTTCTAGAATATGAGGCCCAATGACGCAACATTTGGGAGCTGCTTGGTGGCAATGAGCCACCTCGCTAACAACAAATGAGACAACATGGCAGCACGAGTGGTTAGCAGAATGGCAGCGAAAAAATAAATAAACACAACACTGAAGTTTAGCACAATTAGTAAACAATAAAGAATACTTCTGAAAGATATAGAAAGGAAACCTGAAATAATAATTTAGAATAATGTGACGTAGAGTAAAGGACGATTATAGGCATATTCTATGTTATTGTAGCTGCATGTTTAAACATTGAGTTCTTTTATTTCGTTTCGCTTTTGTACGTTTGATCTCAGTATAGTAGACCTCAAACCACAGACAGAGCAACTGTTAGTACAGACAGAAGACAGTTTTACCAAGAAAGAATTTTTCTGCAGATAGACAATTTTTGTCGACAGGCCAAGAAAAATGAAAAGGTCAGAACTTTAAATGGTGAAAAGTATGAAGTAATGTAAGCTGCCCTAATTCAAAGTGTTCATAAGAAATGGAATTATTTACTTCATGATTAAAAAAGAATAGTTGCATCAGATATTTGAAATATTAAAATGTTTACTTCAATTTAAATCTTTAAAGTCTAAATATTCTCAATTGTTTTAGAAATGTTTCATTTTTTCACCCTCTGATATAGGTCCATAGAGGGCTAGATCCCTAGTAAAGAATCAAAAATATTCACTGACCATGAAAAAACCTAAAATGATACCCCACATGCTTATATTTTAAATTTGTCGTTTTTAACATTCTGGGAGTAGCTTTTAGAGGACTAGGAACCCAAGTAACGAATCAATTGTCAAAAATATAATCATAATCATGATCAGCAACCTCAAAATAGCATAAAACGACAGTCCACATGCCTATATTACCGATCTCCATTTTTTCCAGGTTTTCAAGGAGTAACTTTGACCCCTCGTGTCCCTTTAGGGAGTGAATCCCTAGAGTCAGTTGATGTGATATGCACAACTTCACGTCCTTCTGATCATGTTTGCTAAAGACACCTATTTGTTTACTCTTTATCATAAGGGTATACTTTCCTAAGAAAATATGGTCCAAAAATGGCCTAAAAATGAGGGGTTTTCAGATATAGAGTGAGAAAAATGGGGTAACCCCAAAAAGCTTGATGTAGACATTGAGGTGTGTCCATCAGCACATCAAATATGACTGTTTTCTCATATCAGTGACTCAGGAGTCACCAGGAAAAAAAACTGAAGTGATTTTAATGTATTCATAAGTACTTCTTTTCTCGACTTTCTACAGCTCTTGAATTACTGGTTATCTTCGTGCATACACACATTGCGCACATGTACTGAAATGGTCTGTCAAAATAACATTGAACAGAGAAGGGCTGGGGTGTTCCCCTTGGCCCTGACAAGCTTTTAAAAGTCAGCTTCTAGCAAGAAGAGATATAGAAGACGCAGGAAGAACTCAGCCACACAGTAACGTAAACTAAAGAGTCAGGTTCTATGGTGATTTGCCACAACTGTTTATCTTTTTATTTGCTAGGCATTTTAAGAATACTGTATTTAAGAATGGTAAACACTATAATGATTGAATGGCTAAAACATTTTTTGCCCACTCTCCTTGAATGCATTTATTATTTTTAATATTTGCCTCCTGGGTTATAAATGAACAAAGAGAAGACACCCTCTAAGAAGAGAAATGAAGCACAGCAGTACAATTACAATACAATACAATTTATTCTTGTATAGCCCAAAATCACACAGAAATTGGGCTTTAACAGGCCCTGCCTCTTGACAGTCCCCAGCTTTGACTCTCTAAAAAGACAAAGGAAAAACTCCCAAAAAAAAACCTTTGTAGGGAAAAAATGGAAGAAACCTTGGGAAAGGCAGTTCAAAGACAGACCCTTTTCCAGGTAGGTTGGACATGCAGTGGGTGTCAAAAAGAAGGGGGTCAATACAATACAATGTGCAGAACAGAACACAAGTAATCCTCAATACAGTATAAAAATAAAAAATATTACAACTACGGATCAGAATTTAACAGTAGATGACATCACATAATATGATTTGGATTTTTTCAGAGTCCTGGAGACCTCAGCCATGGCGTGAAACTCATCCTATAGGCTATGTAAAATATTAACACAAAATGTAATGGGCAAAAATGAAATGCTGCTTAGGAAAAAATAATCATATGGAGTTAGCACACATCTGTCTGTTTTTGTAATCCACAGCAGAACATACTGTAACTGTTGAAAGAAGAGAAATGGAGAAGCAGGAAGTAGGATTGTGAGCGGAATATAGCTTTATGCTAGGGGCTTGTTGGAGTTGTCATAACTCCCCCATGACTGTGTTGTGAGAAGACAAGCAAACAGAAAATATATTCTTACATCAAGAAAAATTGTTCTGCGATTCTGCAATAAAATAACTACTTCTAGTTTCATTTTGGTATCCCAGGGATACATTATAAACACAGACGGCATATTTTCTTTGTACCCAAGTGTCCTCTGAAATCTTGACTGACCTCACATAAACTTAAATTGTTGTTACCATGTTCCATAAGGCTGGTTTATAACCACTGTTTAGCAAGACCATTACCTTTTCAGACAATTCCCAAAGTTCTGTATCATACATTTTAAAAAACAGCATGTTTTCAGGCTAATTTGTGACTTTAAACTGACCCGATATGAATGACCAGACTGGACTTCTGTACTGGATTGGCTTTAATAGGCTCCAGGTTAAAAAACGAAAGCATAGATTTTATAAGTTGTTCTATTTATATTATTTCTGTTAGTTTAAGTGCAAATTACTTTTTTGTCATGGTGTTTATAATGGAAATCTGCTCCAATGCGAACAGCCAGACTAGTTGTTTTCATAATAAGCCAGCAGGAAATGCTGCTCCACTTTCAGGTCATAACCTTCCCAAAGGCGATCTGTATATTGGATTTTGGCAGAATGATCTAGACAATGGAAAAGTGTTAAACATAATCGTTTGGCTTCACATCAGGTCTGTCAAATCAGACTGTGCAGATCTCAAAATGAGCATCAAATGTCGGAGTAAGCGTCACAGTAGAGAGGCATAAATCACTGATATTTAGTTTTATTCTGTTCCTTTATTCTTTCTCCTTCTCGGAGCAACCCGTAGGATGAGAGCACTGGAAACAGCTGAGATGTGGACGTCTATGTTTTTAAGTATTTATGCTCCTTGGTCATTCATAGAGGCCATTTACATCATTGTCTAAGACTCAAAGTGACATTTTCTGAGCATTTAGTAATGCTTCACAAGACCGAACTTCGGCAGACAGTCTTATAAAACACAATGTTCCTTTGTCATTCTCTTAGCACTACAAATAGAAACTGAAAGGCAATTTTCCTTGCAATGCTTTTCTTTAATGTGAAAATGTACACGGATGTAAACTTTACAAAGAACAAATTTCCACATAAGGAGGAATGTTTAGAATTTCTTAAGTGCAGAAATTAACTATACATCCATCCCTGGATCCTTTCCACTTCTTCTCCTTCCATTACATAGTAACAAATAGCCAGAGCGTACCCCAGCTTCAAGAGCCGCTAGGCAGAAAGACCAAGACAAGACACCACAACATTCACTCTTACCAAGGCAGGTACACTTGGCATTCAGTCTAACATGTCCTCCACCGGGAAGAAGGAGGAAACTAAATGACCCAAATCCAAATCCAGCTACCTCTGCCTGTAAGGCAGTAGCACTAAGATAGATAGATAGATAGATAGATAGATAGATAGATAGATAGATAGTGTAACAAAGGCACTATAAAGGCACATATAAAAGCAAATTAACTTTTATTTTTCTTTACCTGTGAGGTACGTCTTCCCAATGTCCCACAGACAGTACACAATCCCAAAAACACCAAAACAAAACACACACTACTCTTTGCACCACCACTCCTCCTGGCAAGCGCTGTCCTCCTCCTCCCGACTCAGGCTTCTTGAGTAGTGGTTGCTGGTTCCTTTTTATAAGGCATCCAGAAGTGCTCCAGGTGCTTGATTGCCGAGTTTCAGCTGCACTTCCAGGTGTGGCAAAAACACTGCCCATAAGGACTCAAGAGCTCCACCTGCAGCACCCCCTGGCCGCGCTTGCGGGACCCAACAGGGCTGCACCAAACTCCAACTCCCATGAAGCCCTGCGGGAGTCCGAGGCACCGCTGCGACCCAGGAGGGTTGCCATCTAACGTCCAGGGGGAGGTATTGAATAGCCCATGGTTTCTCCCACGTAACATATACTGAAGGGGCATCCCGGCCAGGCATGGGCCCCGGCGATCCACCACAATACTGTAGATAGATAGATATGAAAGGCACAATATAATAGATAGATAGATAGATAGATAGATAGATAGATAGATAGATAGATAGATAGATAGATAGATAGATAGATAGATGCTAATCTCTTTATGTTGATTTACATCAAAATAGCCAAATTAAATCCACTGTGACTCAATCTTATATAACAAGAAAACGTGAAGGCTTCCAAATACTTTTTATAGGCAATGTATGTCTACAAATTAATTTAAAGATTAATTTACAGAGCCCTTAATTGATTATGTTGATGTTTTGCATCATTGAGAAATGAAATGGGACATCTGTCTTTCTCATTTGATTAAATAGCAGCGAAGTTGTCTGGATCTTACATGGTAGGCTATTAAAAGACGTTCAGCTAACTGCATCAAGGGCACTACAGTACAGAAATGTTTAATCCTGTTGTCTGCTGTGCCACCCTCTACTTTTCATCTTAAGATCACTTCTGTCCCTTATATCGATTGCAGGGTTCATTATTTCTTTCGGCTGATTTGACTTTTCGGTATTTTTAGGACATTGGCCAACCTTGAGAAGGTGCAGTCTGCTCTGGACTTAAAACCTGATTTATTTTTCTTGTAAGTGATGCCCTCGACTCCACCTGTCTGCCCTTCTCTTAACAGATCTGAGTGTGGCATTTATTTTCTGTCAAGTTAATTTTACACCACAGAGTCAAAACCTTTTCTTTCAGTGTGTGAGTGAATCTGCACTGCATGATGGTTGTGCCAGCTGGAATTAAAAATAAAAATTAAAAATGATAGAAGCAAATCTGCTTGACAGAGTGGCACAGTGACTTGTCCTGCTTATTCATTGATTTTGCTTAATGGATCTGAATTCTGTGCTTGTTCATTGTCTAGGTCGAGTTTGTGTGTTCTCCCAATATTAACATGGATCTTCCTCCTATATTCCAAGGATGCATGTGTTAGGGGTCACAGGGGGGCCTGAGTCTATACTGCCAGCACCGGACATAAATCATAAAACAGCCCTGAAAAGGGTGCTATTCCATCAGTGGTATTCAGATATTTACGTAAACTAATGTAACATTAAGGCTGAGGTGTATCCCATCTGCATCAGGCCCAATGAAGAAACTAGCCATTGAAATGATGATAGTCCTTCACTGTTAGGATTGGGTTCCTTTTTTCCCATTTTTAAAATATTTTTCCTGTTTT
This sequence comes from Erpetoichthys calabaricus, assembly GCF_900747795.2. NCBI lineage: Eukaryota > Metazoa > Chordata > Cladistia > Polypteriformes > Polypteridae > Erpetoichthys > Erpetoichthys calabaricus. The sequence continues at coordinate 37,760,338 of NC_041401.2, forward strand.
GATTTTGATAATCCTACGCTTGTTTCGCTTTTTTGTTTTTTGAGTCACTGAGTCTGATTCTGACCAGTAATTGTGGTAATTCACCTTCCATTTGAATTTAATTATTTTTAGACAATCATTTTGGAGGTCCTGTCAAAGTGTCTATGTTTAGGAGCATATCCTCTGAGGTTATGACACAACACAACGGGTTATAAGATCCTCCATGAAATCACGCCTTCATTCATGTTACAGATTCAGAATCCTTTTCAAATTCCTGAACAATCTTCAGTAATGATTTATTTGCTTCTGTTTTTTTGTCCACAATTTATGTCTCTTGTTTTGGTCTTGATGCTCTTTTTTTTGGATCTTTCGGTTATTCACCCTTTTTTTGCTGTTTGTCTTTTTCCTGGTTCTCAATTAAACACTGTGCTTTTTAAACATTACATCCACAAAATTTAGAATTGTCAGTCATCCTCAGGTGCACATCTTTAGAGATGTAGGAGGAAACCCCATGCAAACACAAAAAAAGTACAAACTGCACACGGACAACATCTGGGTTCAGGGTACAAACCCAGCATGCTGATACAAGAAGAAGCACTGAATGATAAGTTCATTGACAGTTCTAAAATAGCCCCTTTGGTGTGAGTGGGCCTTGCAAACAGCTGGCACCCTTGTCTGGGGCTGATTCCTGTGTTTCTCAGGACTGCCAAAATAGACCCAACTCTTGCAGCCCTGAACTGGATCATAAGCCACAAAACAGGCTACCGAGTCTGCAGTTCAAACACCGACAGGCCAACCTGAAAATGCAAAATGTCAGTCTTATTACAACATGCTTAGACCAAAATGAGGATGATAAAAATATGTAGTTTGAAAAAAAAAATCCTTTAGAAACCAATTGTTGCACTCACTACAGGTTACAAATAGTATAGATAAAATCTCAGAAACTGACAGTTCAGCTAGCCTGAGAGAATACAGGTGGGCTGAGATAAAGTGCCATTAACCTGCTTAGCGTTAGGCCCGAGCAACACTCAGGATGTAAAAGTGCCAACAGCGTTAGTGCTGAACGTCTGTTGGGCAACTGTATAGACACATCTCTCACGTAAGGGCAAAACGTGAGTATCACTCAGGCTGTAAAAGTGCCAACAGTGTTAGTGTCGAGCGTTGCTCAGGAAATTATATAGGTGTGCCTTGCGTAAGCAACAGACCTGAGTGTCACCCAGCGAACGGTGCAAACACGTCTGCTCCTAGCTTCATAATGGCATCTTGTAAGGAGTATTTTTCAGCAGCCCAGGTGTTGCAGGCTCTTGACAGTGATACAAGCGGTGATGACAAAGTGAATCTGTCTTCAAGCAGTGAAATTGAAAAGGACAGTGAAATCAAAAACGATTCTGGTGAATCCAAACGTGATGCTCGTGTCAATCGCACATGTGCAGTGTGCTGTTCAAAATCTGATCAGTCTGGAAAGAAAATCCACAAGGAATTATGCTACTATTGTCACATCTGTGATGTTGTATTTCACCGTGCTTCAGGATATACCACACAAACGACACATTTTGACAGTATATACGGTATTAGCATTATTAAATTTATTATTACTAGGGGGCCGCGTGATCTGAATGTTGTGCAGCGCTTCAAACATTTAAAAGCCTGTACAGCAGATGTCCTTTTGTATCACTGCCTTGTGTCGCGGGACGTTAAAGTGTCTCCGAGAAAATCACGTCTCGACCCAAGATTTCTTTTCATAATAGAGAGATTATTATTATTCAATATTATTAATTTTTCTATAATTATACTTTCTACATTTCTGACTTTGTACTTTTAATGTTTTGCACATTTTACAGAAGTAAGATCATATTTAATAAATTTGTAACTTTTCAAGCAAAGAAATGCAATGCTTTTTACTTGTTTTTTCAAGAAAAAATGTAAATCTGAGGAGATTAACAGGTCTGGAATGGAAGGGATAGGTAGAGTTTATGACACTCCTTACCCCTCCAGGAGAAAAGTATGGGCTGAATATACCAAAACAGGACTGGAATGAGGAGTTGGCCTGCACTATAATATCCCATTTGCCTGGGAGGTACATCAATGAAGCCGGACCACCACAAAAACAAAGAAGACAAAGGAATAACAATGTAACTCTCTCTCTCTCTCTCTCTCTCTCTCTCTCTCTATGCCATTTTCCATCCGAGAACAGACTGGCTATACTATCTGTTTCTGCCACCCAATTCAATACAGAGGCCAAGCTGGATGAGAGACTAATCAACATAATAAGACAGAGATCCACCTCATAGCCTATGATCAAGTTGTATTATTTTGCCAACAGTGATACTCTGCTTATATTTCAAATACATTATCTATAATGCTGAATACATATGTAACTTTCTCTCCTGTCTGTTGTGGTCTTCTATCTGATTGCCAGGGATTACAGATGTAAAAGAAAGAGGGAAGTGTTAAACTACAGTCACAGTCAATCTTGACAGTGTGGTAAGAGTATGGGATTCAGGTCATTCTGTTATGGTCTATGTAACAAAGAGTCTAAAAGGGAAAATAGGGTTACCTTAGGACCCTTCTATGATAAAACAATTCTATAGACAAAAGACACACACATCTGGAAGGTGTTGAATGGTATGTCTCTTTAATCAAGCTGCAGAAAAGACCTCATTAGAATGTTAGTGAATCCAGAATTGCTTTCAGGTAGGAGGTAAGATTAGCACCTGATTTGAGATGTCACACAACACTGAAGACATTTTTATTCTGCGCAGGCTTTGTGGAATGGGTAGCAATCAGATAAGGTACCACAAGTGTCATAAACGCAATGCTGCCACTTGTACAGGGTGACACTTAGAGGCATTCTGTTCAAGTTGACTGTTTACTGTGTCCCCCTCCCTAACATTTATTAGATAAATAGAAACGTTAAACAACTGGCAGCTTTCAAGCCTGCATTCTCACTGTGTGCTTGAATCAGTAACACCAAAAAGGGCCGATCAATAGTCTAATAAGAGAAAAGCAGGCTCTGGGAAGGCACATTTTAGTCTGTACGCTAAATTAAAACATTAGTTTTGGGCTCAGCTGAAACCACATAATAATTTTTTTTAATGTTTCAATATTGGGTAATGTAGTGGTTAACACTACTGTGTCATGGGCAGAGATGTAGCAACCTTATGGAGTAGGTGGGAAATCCCACAATCCCCAGAGCTTGGGGGACCCTCTAAACCTTAAGCGCCTTCCTTATTTTCCAAAACTGTCCACCATTTCACGTTACCAATCAATGTATGTGTTCAGGATTTTGACCAACAATTTTGAAAGAGTACGATTTCAAACCGTGAGACAAATGACAGCTCCTGTTACAAGTTCTAACATCAGCTGTCATTGGTCAAGTGGTTTCATACCATATAAGTTCAAATTGGTGCTTGCTATCCTGTCCATGAAATGATGGAGGGTAACTGGGTAGCTGAAAAAACTGTGCAGCGAGTCGAGCAGCAAGTTGAAGAAGTTCTGGTACGTCTATTATCTATCTGTCTATCGATCTGTCTATCTATTTTCACGCACGTGCGATTGGGAGACTTCTAAATAATAGTAGCACCATGCCAGACCAGGGACTCTGGTCTCAGTTCTGTGAACAGCTCAACCATTTACCCATTTGCAGCCAGGGCATAATATACAGGTGGCTGCCCCAAATTTTTTTTGATGTCTCTGGCTCATTCGTATGACACTATCTAACGATAAATTCTATTTGTGTAATTGTTCCAGGCAGCTCTGTGTTAAGCAGTGTTGAGGGTAACACATTAAACACAACATGCACTACATAGTCAGATTACTTTTTAAAGTAACGAATAATGTAACGTAATACTTCTTTCATTGAAGTAAAAATACCTGCCTTAAATAAATAAAAACACATTTGCATTATTGCATTACCTTTTTTTGAACATGAAAAATCACTTTCTATGCCTACTGACTTTTGCTGCATTTGCTTGAAATAAGGCAGGTGCGAAGGGAGTGTGATGGCAATTAAAAAGGTATATTAATTTTGTTATAATTCAGACAATTTAATATTTCATTTTCTACACATATGTTTTTGGCTGTGTATTATATCACAGTGATAGTCTGAAGAAGAACAAGGCATTGCATTTACACAGTGCTTTACTCTGGGGACCTGGGTAAGCGGGATTTAAACATTTTCCTTGTGCCCATGTGGGGTTTCTTTCAGATATGAAAGACATTCAGGTTAAGTTCTCCAATGGCCTGATATCTAATCCAGGGCTGGTGTCTGCTATGGTCTGTTCTATGGGCTAAAGTGGACTAAGAAATTGGATGGATGGATGGATGGATGGATGGATGGATGGATGGATGGATGGATGGATGGATGGATTACGTATTCATGTACCTCCTATAATGCTGTACTGCTTGCGTAGCACCTTGAGCCCACCAACTGTGATGGGTACTTCATAAAAATGAATTGAACTTATCGTTAAGCCTGGCACTGATTCAACAGTAAGTATGAGACAGGTTTACTTTGGTTCATTTTCACATTTCTGCATGAAAATAGCAGGTATCTTGTAACCAGGTGACCTTTCGTTTTTAGAATAGTTTGCTTATTCATGTGCATGGAGAGGAAAAACTTGAAGACTGTTTGTAAATGAGGAATCAAATGAGAGCAGCGCCACCAGAAGTGCAACTAATTTTAATTGATCCTGTAGGGCTCTTCTTCTTACCAACCTAGAGACATAAAAGACAATCCTCTGGGCAGACCATCTGCTTTCTGTGCCTGTGAGTGGCATGTAAACCAAGGCAATTCTTCTTATGTCTCCAATTACTACACAGAAATATGGCATAAGAACAGATACCATCAGGGAAAGAAAACTTCCTCAGCTTTGGGGAAAGAAAAATTACATGTCGTTAATCATTCTTCATTTCATATTATATCTTTAAGGTTGATGTCATGCCCATTCAATTTATAGGCATCTACTAAAAAACAAAAACCTAAGATCAGGACATAGGCAAAGGAGGCTACTTGTTACTACTTCCCATTGACGGTTTAAGGTTCCTGGCATTTAAATTCAGCCTCAATGTGAACGTGACATGCTGCCACTCAGTCTAGAAAGACCTCTGTATCTGTTTGTCTCACCCCTGCTTTCTAAATGACTCTAAACTGACTTTGTGTGTATATCCTGCAATGGCCTGGAATCTTGTTCAGGGTAAGGTGCTGCCTTTTACTCAACTCTAGCTCTCCATTAGGACTAAGTGAGAAAAATGGTTTGCAGAATGAGTGAATGGATAATGGGAGCCTTTGTCTGCTGTTATTGCTATACACATTTTTGTTTAAATATTATAAATTACCATGTGCAGGGAATGATGGTGTGGTGACAGACCTTTGTCACAAAGAGGGGATGTAGTTGTAGTTATCCTTTCACCCAGGATAGTGTCAAGAAAGTAAAAATATACAAACATAGATACTGTAATTAAGCCCAGAAGATTGCTGGTTCAGTCCTCACGTCACTTGTACTGCTTCTTATCATGTAACTCCGGCCTATTTGAATGGTGGACCGTGGGACATGTGGCTCAGAAGTAACCTTCAATTGGCCCAGCAACGGAAACATGTTGTTTTCTGTTTACTGTGATTCAGCTCTTACTTTGTGAATTACTTAATAATAAGCATACAGTAAGCCTGTACAGCTTATTTAAACTGGGTTCTGATTACACTTTTTGATATTCTGGTTGTTGGTTGGAGTGAACGATCCTGTAAACTGGTTTGTTTGCACCAAGTATGGATAAAGGACTATCACTAATAAACTGACCTTCCTATGACAAAACGTTGGTATCCCACTGCCACCCTCTCTTCTCTCTTTCAAGCTTTCCATAACTTTGTTTCCTTTTTTGGAGCCCAGACTTTGATTTCAACATTTCAGTTTCATCAAAATGAAAACACATTTAACACTGGCTAGGAAGTCTGGATTACCGCTCTATGATTCAAGTTTACAAGGACGAGGCTAAGCCATTCCGACTAAAAGAAAGGGGAGGAAATATAAAGGCCAGAATGCCTAGATGGCTAATTTCAGCCAACAAAAAGCAACAAAACACCAGAATTATTAGTGTCTAAATCATAAATTAATATTCTTTTAACTGTAGTTACATTAACTACCAATAAAAACTGATAAAAATATATTCCAATATTTTTTAGGTCCCCTATCCATCTGAGGTATTTGGAACTGTCCTAACTTCCCTCCCTTTCACCCACTTACATACAAAAGGCACATCGAGTTACACCAGTGAATATCTTTGACGTTTTATTTATTTTTCAATGTTGTTTTCAGTGACATCATCATTGACAGCATTTTGAGACACCCGATGTTACAACCCACACTTTTATTAGGATGCGTGCAACTCATATGCATAATATGGCGAGGTTGTTGCCATGTCTCGGTTAGACAGAAAAAGTTAAACTTACGATCAGTGAGGAGATTGTGGATGAGATGCCCGTTGTTCGTAAGTGAGCGGATGTTCAAAAGATTGAAGTTAACAATGGCATTATCACATTTAGCAACGGGGGTTAGCTGGCCGGGCTAGGCTGGCTAACACACTGTAGTCAGTGACTCTGCCCCAGTTATGTGGAGAACGTCGAGAACTGGACCAGATGGAGTTTATTATTTTTGAAGTGTCAGCCTGGAGACTCCAGCGGGACCCACGGTGGATGTATCTCCGACTAGGGAGGAAAACAATGTCTGGGTGGAGATACAGCCCAGTCAGTGGAGGCTTGGACAGGTGGAAGCGCAGTCGGAGGAAACAGGCCTGTCGCAGGTAGGATAGCGAGCGACAGGAGGGACCAAGCAAACACGAACCAAATAAATACACATGTTAAGTGAAGACTCAGACAACTCAGATGTCCGAAGAACAAAGCCAGGTAAGTTTCAAAGTAGGGATAGGCTGAAAAATAGTCCATACACAGGAAAATTACCAGTTGAGCTAGAAATCAGTCTAGCTTTAAATGACTGAAAAATAAAACTCAACGAATAAATCTGCCCAAAATGAAAACAATTACTTACTCCATTAGACTGTAAGTTAACCGTAAAAAAGTTTTAAAAAGTTACCGGCAAGCAGCGGCGACCAGTCACGTTCAACCGGAATTATTTCTCCTGTGGCACCATCTTTTTTTCAATGTAGGTACTTCCATCTTTAGCTTATGTTGTTAAAGATGCATTCTGTGTGGCACCTTCTAGAACTCATACAGTGTGACATCATCAGCAACTCAAAAGCCCGCAAAAATGTGTGTGCATTGTCCAAGATTGTGGATACAATCTTACACTTAGTTTATTGGTCTGAGCATTTAAAATAATCTCTGGTTTTTAACTCTTTTCTGGCTCTCAACAAAGATTTACATTGATGTTTTAGGCTTTTTGTGTCTTTTCATTATTTTTGGTTTCTGATCTTCTAACTATGATTCTCTACTTATGCTTTTGTCTCACATCCCAGGCTTTGCTACTAAGTCTTGTCTTACCGTTTTGACCTTGGCTAGTTATTTTTTTGCAATCCATCTCCTGATTCCATCTCTATTCAAAAAGACTGATGCTCTGTGCAGTCAGTGGCATGTGGTGTCATGGTAGTTACAGAATAAGAACATAAATAAAAACATAAGAAATTTAACAAACGTGAGGAAACCCCTTGACTTCATCCACCTCATTTGTTCAGCTAATCACTAAGCTGTCCTAATATCTCATTCAGATACTCCTTAAAGGTTGCTTCAACTGCTTCAACTACATGACTCAGTGGCTGCTTCCACTCTTGGCAAAAATAAATGTTTCCTGACTTCAGTCTTAAATCTACATCTCCTTAATTGTCACTCGTTTCCTTGAGTCCACGTTTTGAAAATTTAGTTGAAACAATTCTCCTGGATCGACTTTATTGATGCCTTTGAGAATTTTGAAGACCTGGATTAGGTCCCCATGTAGCCTCTCCTCCTTGAGAGTAAACAGGTTTCATTCTCTGAGCCTGTAGGACATGTCCTTGAGTTCTGAGATGCACTTGGTTGCTCTTCTCTGCAAAGCTTCATATGCTGCTCTGTCATTTTTGCATCATTTTGACCAGAAATGCACTAGCGAGATCAGATGCGGTCTCACTAGTGTGTTATAAAGTCTGAGCATAGTGTCCTGTGATTTACTGTATATCTGTACTTTTTAAATAATATAACATAAATGTACACATTACTTAGAATCTTAGATGAAAATGTTGTATCAATGTAAACACCTAAATCCTTCTCAGAGGGTGCTTCGTGTGTCTCATTTATAACTCTTTGCATATTTCTACACTAAACTTAATTTTCCCAGTGTTTGCCTAATGCTGAAGCTTGTCCAGAGGAAACATCTGTCTCAGATGTTGAAAATTCACCTTCCTTATTCATCGCTTTCATGACATTTTTCATCAATCCAGATTTTATAGGAAGAAGAGGCAAAAATATCTTTGTTGTGGTTTGTGTACTACATTTTACTGTCCTGGAACCAAATGCAGAACGGCCATTTGTTTTTAATGTAATGAGACTCTTTAGCATGGCTGTCGCATTTACAAATGAACCAACAGGACTCAGGATATCCAAGCAGCAGTCCTAGAACCAGAACCACTAATTTTAGATCACCAGTAATGTTCCAATTATTGCATAGCAATGGGTATTAAAGGGTGGACATTACTGTTGTGTAACATGACAGCTTTCAGCTTAATAGTGACAAATCAATAAAAACCCACCAATGATTTGGGTCATGCTCACAACCCAAAGCCTTGCCTGGATTAATCAAGACAGCTTACTTTATGGAAAAAATATTATTAGACTTAAAATAAGGGAAAGGAAATAAAAAAAAATAAGAGATTGTAGTAAACCGGTATGTGATAGGAAAATTTAAAGGTGATTTTTGTGATCAGCAGGCCAAAATCAATAAGATACATCTAACAGTGTTCAAGAAGCAAAATCTTTGTTGTCCAGTGATATCACAAGAATGTCATCCCAATATCAATTCCAACTAAGCCCTAGAAATATGGTGTTAGGGTGAGCACTTTTACTACAACAAGATCACCAGGGTAGGGCCTTTTCTAATGACACCTGCTGCCCTTCTCAGTTACTTTCATGGGGAGACCATGTCTTCATGACTGACTTCTCCCTGCCCACCTTCTTAAAGGAGTAACTCAGTCGTTGTTGTCCAAGCCTGTGGCTGTGTGCTGCTCTGTTTGCCAGGGTGCCTTTTAAAATGTTATTTATTTTGATGATTTCTTTAAAATAAGTTGAATACAAGTTGGTAATACACATTTTATATAAAAGACAGAAGACAAAGAAAATTATTAAAATAGACAGTCATAGATACAGAAATAACCAACAAGGCTAACAAAGGTTCAGCAGCTCAGCTAACAGAGAACAACAATTATAAATGCCTGACAGATTCTAAGCAACTTTTGAACTGTTTCTTGTATGTAAATGTATTTTTTTACATTTTTTAATTTAAATAGAATATCCTTTTTCTATTATGTTATGGTATGTGAGTTATGATTCTTTCAAAATAAGATGGTATGCCAGCAGAGTGGTGGAAAATGTTATGTTTAAGCCCGGGGCTTTGGCTTTTATCACTTATCACTTATCATTGTTTATTATTTGTATAATTTTTATTTTTACCAGTTTTTATTGTTTGGTTTTTATGTTTGGATGCTTATTCTGCTGAGTCCCTTTGTTTTTTGTTGGTGGTTCCCTATGAGGAGGGGCCACCTGTCAATCTCTATTGAGGCACTCCTCCCAGCCTTATAAAGGTGAATGGGAAATGCAGGCCCTCACAGTACATTGTATGCACATGGTGGTGGTGTGTTCTCACATAAATATTTATTGTTATATCGTTAGATTTCTTGCGTTTTGATTAATGGTTTTTGGGAGGTGGTTACTGTGGATGATTGTTTTTTTAGGCAACTTTTTTTTTTTTTACTCTTTTGAGCATTTTTCTGTATTTATCTATTTTTGTAAATAAATCTTTTATTTTTAAAGATTCTTTATTTGCCCTTTTTGTGATCTGAATGTTGGAGGCTTATGGTGATCCTCCTCCTTGTGGGGCTTTCGCTATATTTTTTGTGATATTTATTCAATTTTTTGCCAGCTCCCCATTTTTTGTGTTAGTATATCGGGCCTGGGTAAACTAAGAGACCAGTGAATATCCCTGCCTGCTTCTTGACTTAATTTTGGAGGCCTCTTTTATTTTTCTTTGGAGTAAACTCTAATTATAGATAGATACTTCATTAATCCCAAAGGGAAATTCACAATATAACATAAATTATCAGAACAAGTTGCTCACAAAGCAGTAATGTCCTGAAAGAATTACTACAAACAGAGCCATGAGAGGACTGGGGATTATTCTGAATCCAAAATTAATAAGGGATTGTTTTGAGATGAGAATGGTAAGTCCAAAAGGGAAAAATTATTAAACAACCAGGGGTCTCATGTATAAATGGTGCGTACACACAAAAATGTTGCGTACGAATGTTTCCACACTCAAATCACAATGTATTAAACCTAAACTTGGCGTAAAGCCACGCACATTTCCACGGTAGCTCATACCCTGGCGTACGCAAGTTCTCCGCCCAGTTTTGCATACTGGTGGCACCCAGCGTCAAAGCAATGCTTTTGTTCTAGTGTGGTTTCCCTTTTATTTTTAGATCCACATCCCTGATGCAGCTTTATCATATACACTGAAACCGCATATTGTTTATTAGTTTAATGCATCTGATAGTAATTAACCTGTAACAATATAGTGGTCCAGGGAATAGCCAAAGTATTCCAAATACCATAACTTCTTTAGCGTTGTTACTCTCACTGCACCTTCTTTTCCTTCTTTCAGCTACTCCCGTTAGGGGTTTCCACAGCAGGTCATCTTTTTCCATATTACTCTCACTGCACCACTCAGAGTATTTATATCACTATATCTGAGTGGGGAATCACAGATTTACAGCAGCTGATCAGAAAGAGAATTATCAGTATACAGCATCAAGCACACGCTGCCTCAGCCATGCTGCCTTTTTGAACTGCTCTCAAAGCCTTTCCTGTACGGACCTTGCGGTTCAGAAACAGTTTCATCCCAAGAACTATAAACGCGCTCAATCAGTCCATCAAGTGCTCCTTGTAGAACTGTTTGTACCTATAAGTACAATTACCTCAGTGTAAACTTGCGATACAGTTATAATATTGCACAACCTGTGCCACTTTATAAAGCGCGTATTTACACATGATTACAATATCGTTTTTAAGATGAAATGCAGCAAAATATGTTTATTATATTATACAGATAAAACTTTAACTTCATTTAAATAATCTGTATTGTTAATAATTAAACATGTGAGGACATGGTGCCGCAGCTAGTTCACGGATTGTTCTTGCCTCGCGCTGTATTCTTGCTGGTGCTGATGCGACACTGGAAGGATATATATTCCAAGATATTTCAATGTTCCTTAAAAGGTTTTGAAGAATCGGCGTTCTAAGCTTACAGATGGCTTAACGTAATGGCGATTGGGTATTTGGAGAAAGAAAAGTAAGGACAGGAATTGGGGGTTAGTATGTTTGAAAGAGACAGTACTGTTACAATAAAGTATTTCATCGAAGGTCGCGCATGGTGCAGCAAGCATCTTGCGTGAGACATGAACAATCACTGTGCCACCGTGTTCCCATGTTTAATAACATGCTTTAACTCCTATCATCATGAAAATTATATCACATATACATCTCAGTATTTTAATTATTCAGAGAGCTGTAATATCACGAATGTAATGGATTCTGTATACTGTCGGAGGAAGAGAAAGCCCGAAAGCACGTAGTGATTCACACACATAGAGCACATAGAAGATCAAATACAAAACAAAGCATTTAATGTGCTACTTTAGTTACGTTGGGATTTGAGAAACTAGTAAATTAAACGATTTTAAGATGAAGTTTATGATGTTCTACTTTAATGACAAAATAAACTACGTGATTAAAGTGGAAATTTCGAGATTAAGGTTGAAATTTAATGCTTTTTTCCCCACTGTGTGCCTTTTTTTTTCTCTGTACCCTAATAAGCTTTCATATGACACTTAGACGGTGGGCTACGACTCACCTTTTCACAGTGACTTTGATACGTGACAACTTCTTTTTTGTTCACTTTGTGAACTTGAGCTTTTGAGTTTCTCCGACATGCTATGTCACTTGATCAACTTCCTTTTATTGTTTATACCACTGTTTAAACCAACAAATAGTACGTTTTTCCTTGCCTCCACTTGGTATTCACTGAAATTCTTCTATTTTCCCCTGTGTCTTTTTACAGAAGGCTGAGCTTAAGGGCTATTTATATTGATTTGCATATTCAAAGAGGCATAATTCTGGGAGGAGTTGGGGCGGGACAGCAAACATGAACACGTGTATTACTTTTCACGCTGATCGGGATTTATGTAGTGGAAGAACGTGGAAGTTGGCGTTCTCACAGATTTATGCATCTGGATTTTTTTGTGCATACGCACATTCCCGCTTTTGTGTTTATGCCATGTTATAGTGTGAGTTCTACGCATAGCATTATACATGAGGCCCCAGGCGATCACAGAGTAGAGTGCAAGGGGAACAGGCCAACAGACAAAGGTAATCAAAACCAAATTCTGCAAGTGTCAAAATCTGGGTTATAATGTTAATTTTTCCCAACTGTTCCTTAGCATTTACAAATAATTTGAGTGTGGTTTCAGGATTTGTAAGGCCAAGAGATTGCACTGATATGTTTGAAAATACAGCTAAAGATTTTAGAATCAGAACATGAGATGTAATCAAAGCATTGGTCAAAAATGTAAGGTCAAAAAATGAAATGACAAAGAGCCAATATGTGAGACAAAAATCAAAGTAAAAAAAAACCTGTTCAGAGATCACAAAAACCAGAATCAGATAGCAGAAATAGGGTTTGTTTTAGGTTTCATATCTGCAGTCTTTGATAGAGGTCATGCAGAAGTGTTGACCTTTTATTCTTTTGTGCAATAGGCGTTACACACTCTGGATCGTGGATGTTATATTATCAATGGGCAAACACAAACTGGCAGTGACCATAAGGAAACAAAATGGTGACAGAAATGGTACAAATCAAAATTCTAAATCATAAATACACTTAAATAGTAATAATCCAAATAAAATCTCCATGAAATTAAATTCGAATCATGTTCAATAGCTGCCATTAAAATGCAAGAAAAAAAGCAGAAGGAAATAAATCAAAACAACAATCTAGACAAGAACAGGCCATTCATCCCAACAAACATCACCAGTCCTATCCACTTAATTCTTCTAAAATAACATCAAGTATACTTTTGGAAGTTCCTTAAGTCATACTGTTTACCATATTATTGGTGGCTTATTGCAAGTGTCTATGGTTCTCTATATGAAGAAAAACTTCCTAATGTTTGTGGAAAATTTACCCTTTACAAGTTTCCAGTTTTAGTAGTTGTAGTATATTCTACACTATCAACTTCCAGACAGTGTTTAGAAGCCATTAAGAAGGCAAACAGAATGTTATCTTACACAGCACAATGTGTGGAGTACAAGTCCAAGAAGGTTATGCTCAAGCTTTATAAAGCACTGGTGAGGCCTCATCTGGAGTATTGTGTGCAGTTTTGGTCTCCAGGCTACAAAAAGTCATAGAAGCTCTGGGGAAAAAAGTCCAGAAAAGAGTGAATTTGCTAATTCCAGGGCTACAGTGGATGAGTTATGAGGAAAGATTAAAAGAGCGGAGCCTTTTCAGTTAAAGCTAAATTAAATTATTTTAGTATCACGAATGGAGATGTTACTTTAAAATGAGTTCCACAAGAACATAGGGACACCGTTGGAAACTTAAGGGTAAATTTTGCACAAACATTATGAAGTTCTTTTTCATTTAGAAAACCATAAACATGTGGAGTAAGTCGCCAAGTGGTGTAGTAGACAGTAGGACTTTACAGATTTTCAAAACTGGACTTGATGTTATTTTGAAAGAATTAAGTAGATAGGTTCTCGTCTAGATCATTCTAATGTTATCACACTGTAGTTGTGAGCTTCTGCCTGCTCTGTCCCTACTACCTTCTCTTTCCTAGACATTACTGAGCCCTGTTGTGAATTTGCAATACAAACATTGAGAAAAGGGTGAAAGGCCTACAAAAAGACCCACAAATCAGACCAGGACCTTTACTGGCCTGCCTAGAGATAGGCCTCACCTTGCCAGCCTGAGCCCAAACATAACAGACAAGCTTCAGCCTGCACAGGCCCAATATAGGGTTCAGACTTTTAAAGTTCAAAAATATGCTTTAAATTTTCAAAATACATAAAATTCTCTTCAAGGGAGGGGACAAACCAATAAACCTTTTTTTGAGAGACACATCAAATAAAGAATGTTTATAAAATAAAGAATTTATTTAAATTTACAAAAATAAAAATAAAAAATAAGTCAATACAGATTAAAGAGTAAAGGATAAGGAAAAAATGTTTGGGTTTGCCTAAAATGCAATACAGTGCTGACAAGTCCAAATCATAAAGCAATGATCAAATCCAAAGACAAATGCAAAAAATAATCAAAGACCAGAAAAATCCAAGACATACTTACAATGAAAATCACTCGGCCTACAAGTGACCCATCCTGTATCCTGCAGTGAGGTATGTTTGTTTCAGTGCACATGACTGCGGCTGTTTCACTGTTTTAGCATCAGAAGTAGCTGTCAAATGAGTAAAAGAAAACAAATATGAATAGAAGAAACTGCTCTCAAGGTAAAATTGAAAGAGTTAACTAATTTATAATTGAAGTAACACAGAATGTTTGGCAAATTTGCCAATGCTTTTCAATCGGAGATTTTGAAATTTCAAAAATGTGCAGTGTAGTGTATTCATGATAGCTCAATGACAACAGAATTGTCCTGGCAAAATTCATTCAGCAATAAGTGCGTCCAATGTCAACAATGAGGACAGACATCTGGAATGACAGACATGGCTATTACAGTAGGTGCTTTTCACATTATGTGCAATAAAGTGTGGCTTTTGCTCAATCTGACTTTGAATCCTCTGCACTCAGGTCCATCACTGTACTGCTCCTTTAATTTTGGTAGAGATTCCTTTGTCTGTTCACAGGTGGGATGCTTGCAACTTTAAATGGTCCCTGCAGCATGGGACTGGAACATTGGCTGCTTGTTATCTATTCTGACAGTTCGGCTTTATTTAATCACTGCTGGGAATTGTTTAGATATTTTTTTAAAGCTGAGAAGTGCAGCCTACTGTTACCATTCCACAGGAGGCAAACAGTAATGTGCAAAAGCAAATGAAGAGGAATGTTAATTGCTATTCACTGGAGAGCAAGCAAACTTTTTCATAAACAGATGAGAAATGCCATGAAAGTTCTACATTAAAAGAGACCCACAGAACGGCATGTCTGTGTTAGTGTGCACAGGCAATTAATCTAGCTGTTCCCTTATGAGTGCAAGAGCTGTCGTATTACTTGAAGAATGGAGAGAGCAAAAAATCACAACAGGGAGGAAAACTGGAGAGGTGCTCTGCATTATCATAGACTTAGTAGAAGTTAAAGTTTGCCAACTCTTGCACGCTGAGCTTGACACACACATGGAAAGACACAGACACAAATCCTATCCACTTAAGCACTGGATATAAGTGATGCCTGCACTGTCTAACACTCCTTAGTGCTCCAAACAGGCACTCAATAGCCTCAGCATGTACAACATGCAGGTTTCCCTAGATTTAACGTAGACCTAATGGGTACCTTGGTCCCTGGCGGTAACCTACACACATTAGGTTGACATACTTTTACAGTGTCCCTGGAGAGAACCTAGACCTAAAGGGTACTTTGGTCCCTGACAGTGACCTAGATACATAAAGGCTAACACCCCTTTGTGGTGTCCCTGGTTATAACCTAAACCTAAAGGGTACCTTGATCCCTGGCAATGACCTACACACATTAGGCTGACACACTTTTACATTGTCCCAGTGTGATTGGGCAGAGTGGTGGTACCCTTTAGGTCTAGATTATATCAAGTCACACCATGAAGGTGTGTCGGCTTTTAGATACCTAAGTTATTATCAGGGACCAAGGTACCCTTTAGGTTTAGGTTATAACCAGGGACACCACAAAGGGGTGTTAGCCTTTATGTATCTAGGTCGCTGTTAGGGACCAAGGTACACTTTAGTTCTAGGTTACATCCAGTCACCCCATAAAGGTGTGTCAGCCTAATGTATTCAGGTCACTGTCAGGGACCAAGGTACCCTTTAGGTCTAGGTTATATCCAGGGACACTTTTTGCACTGGTAAACAGAAGGTTGAAGGTTTGAATCCCGTAAATGCCAAAAGTGACTCTACTTCGTTGGGCCCTTAAGCAAGGCTCTTAACCTGCAATTGCTCTGTCCTGAATATGACGTTAATCTGCATCCATCCCAGCATGTAGGCCCTCCAACCTGCAAGAAAAAAACCTGGGGGTTGGTGGTAGAATTGGTACTCTGGCCACCATAAAAAACCTCACACTGGTTCCATTCCATCTGAACTTGTGTGGTGCTGAGGTGTCACCCGTTGCATGGCTACACTTGGGTCCCAATCTGGGATCCTGAGTTGGTTTGTCATGTGGTGGGTTCAGCAATGCACTGTATCAGCGCCTGCTCCTAACGTCTCTCCTTTGGATGTATGGATATACACCTAAAGGGCACCTTGGTCCCTGACTGTAACCTGAATACATGGTCACATTTACGGGGTGACCAGATGTAACCCTAGACCTAAAGAGTACCTTGGCCCATGACAGTGACCTAAACATATTAGGCTGACAAACTTTTACAGTGTCCCTGGATATAATAATAATAATAATAATACATTTTATTTATTCATAGGTGCCTTTCTAAACTCTCAAGGACACCAAACAATAAATAAAACACACATTATAAACAAAACTAAAAATACAAAAATTAAATCAAACAGAGCAAATGTAATTAAAGAGAAAAAGCATTCTTAAACAGATGAGTTTTAAGTTTAGATTTGAAAAGTGAGAATGTATCAATATTTCTAAGCTCAGGTGGTAATGAGTTCCAGAGCAGAGGAGCAGAGCAACTGAATGCTCTGCTCCCCATAGTGGTAAGACGGATGAAGGAGACAGTCAAGTGGATGGAAGAAGAGGATCTAAGGGTGCGGGAGGGAATGGCAACATGGAGGAAGTCAGACAGATATGGAGGGGCAAGGTTGTGGATAACCTTGAATGTTAACAGAAGAATTTTGAATTGAATGTAGAACTTAACTGGAAGCCAGTGAAGCAGCTGCAAGATGGGAGTGATATGGTGAATAGAGGGAGTTCTAGTAATAATGCGGGCAGCTGAATTCTGGACCAATTGAAGCTTTTAAAGAGACTTACAAAAAAGGCCAAAGAAAAGGGAATTGCAATAATCCAGGAGAGAAGTGACAAGGCTATGAACAAGGATAGCAGTGGGGGGGGGGGAGTGAGGGAGGGGCGAATATGATTAATGTTACACAAGTGGAAATATGGAGACTGGGAGATGTTATTGATGTGGGACTGAAAAGCCAGAGCACTGTCAAGGATGACACCCAGACTCTTAATCTGTGAGGAAGCAAAAACAGGAATTATCAACAACAAATAAAAAATTCTCAGTTTTGGATAATGTTGATTTTGTACCAATGAGAAGAACCTCAGTTTTGTTACTATTTAATTTAAGAAAATTTGAAGAAAACCAGCATTTGATTTCTGCTATGCAGTCAATATAACATAGACCCAAAGGGTACCTTGGTCCCTGACCGTACCCAAGGTACATAAAGTCTGACACACCTTCATGGAGTGATCAGATATAACCTAGACCTAAAAGATGTCATACTTTGATCTTATAGAATAACCTAGACACATGGACCCTTATACACCTGGCCAAAACCACTTAAAAACCAACAAAGCATAACCCTTTCTGTGTGGGAGGACATGTGCTCTGTATTTACGTCATTATTTTAGTAATTCAAGATATTCAAGAAAAGTATATAAATTTAAATGAAAAGTAATATTTATTAAGAATTGATCAATAGAATCTAAATGAAATAAATGATAGAAAATGGTGAGTAATAGTAAAGTTTGGATGTGAATCCCTAATACACCCTTACTTTAAAGTCACAAAGCATAAACAATACTTTCCATAAAGTTAAACATAACATTTGTGTCAGATGAGGAATCGTCTTGGTGGTTGTAGACTCAGCAGTCAGGCTGATACATGGAGTCCATCTGAAGTCTCTGTTGCCTCTCTTCTTGTCTTTCAGATGGGCCCATTCTCTACCCCAAAAGGCACACATGGGATTCCGTACCTCTTGATAATACACACAGATAATTAGTTAGCAATGGGCTGCTCTATTTAAAAGATCTGATTGCAAATGTATATGAAAAACACTTTATCTCATGAAAGAAGTATTATTTGTTTTCTTCCTTTTCCCTAGTGAAAAGAATTTCTCCCATCTAATATTAGAATTATAGAATATCTGGTTGGAAATAACAATGAAAGAAAATAAACAAAATACCTAGAATTACAACCACAACTCACAACTTTGCTCTTCATTGCTTTTGTGTCCAGATACTTTATTTATACTTCATCACAGTCTGCACTCACATGGACTTGTAGACAAGGCAGTCTGCAGCTAGCTTGTTTTATAGTGCCTGCTATCAAAAGATGATCATTGTCAACTCCATAACATGATGCTATGCAGCTGAAAAACTTTGCAAGACGTATATCAGGATCACACTGTTGTTCATAGCACAAGCAAACAGCTTGAAAAAGTGGACAAGTTGAACATCAAGACCATCTGTGTAGCAGCAGGTGGCAGTCAGCATGGAGAGAGGTCTGCCTGTGCCGATTTGCAGGGCTTTGTTCTAAGGCAATAGGTGTTAGATTTAAAAGGTGATTATGTGGAAAAATAATACATTATTTAATAAACACAAATCTCTCTAAGCTATTAAAAAAACATGTTAACAGTGATTGTCATGCATGGTGGGATATCTTGTGTTGGAAAAGTTGGTGTACAACTTATGTGAGGTATTACACTGTATGTGGCTGCAAAGTGGATTAGAACTGTGAACCCTAAGGGGCACCACAGAGTCCCAAACCCCAATCACAAACACACAAAACAGTCCTGGGTTCAAAACATAGGAGGGTTTATTTCAAAATACCTCAGTATAACAATTGTACAGGTTATTTCTGCTTCTTCTTGCTTCTTTGCCTGGCTCCTCTCATGTGGCGAGTGTTACCTGACTCCACTCCCAGCTCCGACTCGTCTGGACAAGGTGGTGTGGTCTCCTTTATTGTATATCTGGGAGTACTTCTAGAGCCAAGAATTAGGGAGTATAACTCTTTGCAGCATACCCTAGTGGCTGTAGGTTGCGCTAACGGACTACAATTCCCAGCATTCCCTGCAAGTCAAGTCAAGTCAAGTCAACTTTATTTATAAAGCACTTTACATACAACAGCCGCTGACCAAAGTGCTGAACATAGGCTAAAATAAATTTTAAACAAAAACAAAATAATAAATAAGTAAAATAAAATACAATAAATTAAACTAATTAAAACATAGTAAACACAAGTAAACAGAGTTAATACAGAGTAAAATCAACTGCTCACACAGGATCAAACGCCAAACCAAAGAGGTAAGTCTTAAGAGCAGACTTAAAAATGGGCAATGAGGAGGCCTGTCTAATGTGGATCGGCAGAGAATTCCAGAGCCTTGGAGCCACAACGGAAAAAGCCCTATCCCCCCTGAGCTTTCGCTGAGTCCTAGGCACATCCAGAAGCAGCTGACCAGCTGATCTGAGTGAGCGGGAAGGAGAGTGCATATGCAGCAGCTCAGCGAGGTAGGGCGGAGCAAGCCCATTTAAGGACTTAAAAACAAATAAAAGAATCTTAAAATGAACTCTAAACTGAACAGGCAGCCAGTGCAGTGAGGATAACACAGGTGTAATGTGCTCATTTTTTCGCGTGCCAGTTAAAAGGCATGCAGCAGCATTTTGCACCAGCTGGAGCCAAGACAGGGTGGACTGGCTAACACCAACATATAACGAATTACAATAGTCCAGCCAGGTTGTAATGAAAGCGTGGATTACTGTTGTAAATTGATCTTTGGAAAGAATGTTTTTTATCTTCGCCAAACGTCTCAGCTGAAAAAAACAAGATTTCACCACCGCGCTGATCTGACCGTCCAGTCTAAAATCCTCATCTATCCTAAAACCCAGATTTGTAATGACAGGTGTACCATATTGTGCAAGGGGACCCAAATCCACAGGAGCAGAAGTAGAAATAGACCCACTGGTGCCCCCAGGACCAAAAACTATAACCTCTGTCTTATTTTCATTAAAATTTAAGAAGTTTACTGTCATCCAAGTTTTCACCTCTTCTAGGCACATAACCAAAGTTTGTATGGAGTAAGCATCCTTGCGTTTGAGGGGTACATAAACCTGAGTATCGTCTGCATAACAATGGAAAGCAATTTTATGCTTTCTAAGAATAGAGCCAAGAGGCAGGAGATACAAAGAAAATAGCAGAGGACCAAGTATGGAGCCTTGTGGAACCCCACATGATAGTGAAGCAGAGGAGGATCTAAATTCATCTAGCCTCACTGAAAAAGTTCTTTGAGTCAAGTATGATTTAAACCACGCCAAGGCAGTACCACGAATGCCCACACAATGCTCCAGACGAGATAATAAAATACTATGATCTATAGTATCAAAAGCAGCTGTTAAATCGAGCAGAACTAAAATCACATAATCCCCTGAGTCTGTTGCCAAAAGGATGTCATTAAAAACCTTCAGTAATGCGGTTTCAGTACTGTGAAGCGGCTTAAAACTGGCAAGTGTCTAAATGGGCACCAATGCTCAGGGATGCTGCCAACTAGTGTATGTGGGAGACAATAAAATGAATATATTGCTGTTCCCTGTCCTTGCTATTGGTGTCTCGGCCAGGTAAGGATCACAAACCAATTCCAGCAGGGATGCCAGTCTTTTCTTGTCATCTCCCACAGAACATAAGACTTTGTTGGTGTTTTTTATTTTTGGACCCTTATTTCACTAGCCTCCCCGCTCCAGAATACTGGGTCCAAGTCCTTGCCTAAGCACATGTATAGTTTTCATGTTGTCTCCATGCTCTCATGGGTTTTTCTTTTGGTACTCTGGTTCCCCCGGCCACGTCCCAAAGATGTGTGTGCTCTGTTAATTGCTGACTGTAAGCCGTTCCTGTGTGAGTGTAGGTTTATCTTAAAAAGTGTTCACAAAAGGCACTTTAACATCTAAGGTTCTTTCTGCATTGGTGGACAAGATAATACTGAAAATGCCTAAATTATTAGACTTGGTTTACATGTACCTCCTGCAAAAAACTTTCTTATTTAACATTAACTCATCATTCAGTTCTCAGCCCAACACACTGCACTGTATGCTCCACAGCACTTTATTCTTAGAGAGGAAAACTTCAGCAGACTATTTATGGCAAAAAGACTGGAAGAGGCAGGGCTTGACCTGGACATCATGGTTGGGTGCACATACCCTCACTGTTTGTCTTCTCTGGGCAATGGAAAAAGGAGAGGATACCGTTTGCGACAGCACCCCCTCTCACCCCAAGGTGATGGTGCTTGCCTCATTTATGCTTGTCAGAGGAGCCCAGCACACTGTAAGCAGTAGGGGGAGCCACCGAGCCCCAAACCCCTGATCCAATAATACCCAACACAATCACAGATTCAATTAATGAATTTCTAATCCACCAAGCACTTTTAACAAAGGACTCCACCATTAACCATACAAAATCAATGAACCTCTTTCCTCTCCTTCCGTCTGCAGTTGAGTATTGCCCACTTCCTCCCGACTCAGACTCCTCAAGGTAAGACAGTGGGCCCCTTTAATTAACTAATTAAATTCCTTTAATTAGTTAACTTTTACCAGTCATATTTAGCAAACTATACATTTTTTATCGACATTACAAATGTGTCCTGCTACCAGGATAGACTTTGGTCCCCACAAACCTGAACTGCAATAAGTTTATTCAAGGTTGGATGGATTATAATTGCAATTTTTATGGAGCTAAACCTTGAATAATACTGCGGCCTAGGCACTGTCTGTGTGTAGCTTGCATATTCTCCCTAAGTCAGTGTTTTTTACTGTGTGTACTCTGGTTTTCCCTGCAACATCACAAAAATATATGTTATTTAAACCAGTCACTCTAAATTGCCCCAGTTGGTGTGAATATGTGTTTGAGTTGCCCTGCCATTGCTCATTACTTCATTTTGCATGATTGCTGCCATCTAATCTCCTGTACCTTATTACCCAGAAAGGAATAAAACAGATCAGAAAATGTATGGATGTGCTGTAGAATGATTATTTCACTAGTCACAGATACATGGCAAGTAACGAAACTTGTATTTGCTAAAAGGAATCCCTCTAGAGTCATGTGCCTCATTAGCATGTGTCAATATATTTCTCTAAATCAGTAGATAAACATTTGCATAGAAACACATCTGGTGCTGAGTGTCCATTTCTCATTTTTAAATATCCTAGTCAGACATTTGGTGGTTTGTTTAAGCCTTTTAACCAATGTTCATTGTGAGAGAAAAAATATCAAGGACCACCCCTGAGGTTTGGTTGCAATATTTTTTTTTCTTGTTCTCCACTTTATAGAAGTTTTGTCAGTAATTCTTCTTCTCACAGCTCTAGGACCTGCAAATCTATCTAGAGCTTGGGGGCCTAACTTCAACTGATAAAGTGGGGGAGTCAGTCAGTTTGGACCTAAAAGGTGTCAGTCAATGCCTGCTTAGGAGGGTATCTGCTATTGGCATGGCAAAGAGTACACCTCTTTGGAAAGATGCATGAAACCAAAAAAAATATTACCAATTACAAGTTGCCAAGGCATCCGCATCAATGCATCATCAAGGGACATGTGCTGCCTACAATGTATCACTGGGAAATACCTTAGGCCTTATCTGACACAGATACATTGAAAGGGGGTAAGGGTGCTTGAGATTAACAAATGGCTGTGTACCTTTAGGATTGTATTATGATATATCACAGTGTAAGGCTTCCTGATTGCCCTTTGTAGTTGCTGAATAGAAACACATTATGAACGTGAGTGAGAGATAAGGATGCACATTCAATTACCAGCATTATAGCAAAGAAATAAAAAAAAAACATTATTCTTATGTATGAATGTAGACTATAAAGTCAAGAACAAAAGGATAGATAGATAGATAATACATTATTTATCCACAAGGGGGAAATAAAACTTTACAGAAGATGAAGAAAATATAAATAAACTGCTCAAAAAAATTAAAGCAACACTTTGAAAGCTCATCAGATCTCAATGGGAAAAAAAATCCTGCTGAATATCTATACTGATATATAATACAATACAATATAATACAATACAATACAGTTTATTTTTGTATAGCCCAAAATCACACAGGAAGTGCCGCAATGGGCTTTAACAGGCCCTGCCTCTTGACAGCCCCCCAGCCAGGACTCTCTAAGAAGATGAGGAAAAACCTTGTAGGAAAAAATGGAAGAAACCTTGGGAAAGGCAGTTCAAAGAGAGACCCCTTTCCAGGTAGGTTGGGCGTGCAGTGGGTGTCAAAAGAAGGGGGTCAATACAATACAATACACAGAACAGAACAAATCCTCAATACAGTATAAAATAAAAAGTTTTTTTAGAAGTACTAAAGTGATATGGACTGGGTAATATGTTAGGAATGAAAGGATGTCATTCAAAGACACCCTGAAAATCAAAGTGAAAAAATGATGTGGCAGGCTAGTCCATTTTGCCGAAATTTCATTGCAGCAACTCAAAATAGTTCTTAGTAGTTTGTGTGGCCCTGTGTGCTTGTATGCTCCTAATGAGACAACAGATGGTATCCTGGGGGGATCTCCTCCCAGATCTGGACCAGGGCACCACTGAGCTCCTGGACAGTCTGAGGTGCAACCTGGCAGCATTGGATGGAGCAAAACATAATGTCCCAGAGGTGTTCTATTGGATTGAGGCCAGGCGAGCATGGGGGGGGCAGTCAATGGTATCAGTTTCTTCATCCTCCAGGAATTGCCTGCATACTCTTGCCACATGAGTCCGAGTATTGTTGTGCACCAAGAGGAACCTAGGACCCACTGTACCAGCATAAGGTCTGACAATGGGTCCAACGATTTCATCCCAATACCTAATGGCAGTCAAGGTGCCATTGTCTAGCCTGTAGAGGTCTGTGCGTTCCTTGTGGCAGGCAGCCAGGGTCCATGCCCAGCCAGGATGCCCCTGCACTCTATATTCAGGGGGAGCAGCCCTGGATGGTGCAATACCTCCCCCTGGATGCTAGATGGCCACCCCCCTGGGTTGGAGCGGTGCCTCAGTTTCCCACAGGGATCCATGGGAATTGGAGTTGGGTGCAGCCCTGTTGGGTCCCGCAGGTACCGCCAGGGAGTGCTGCAGCTGGGACTCCTGAGCCCGTATGGGCAACGTATTCACCAAACCCGGAAGTACATCTGGAACTTGGCAATCAAGCACCTGGAATACTTCCAGGTGAAATATAAAAGGGGCCAGCAGTCACCACTCCAGCAGCCAGAATCGAGAGGAGGAGGACAAGGTTGCCAAGGAGGTGTGGTGGAGGAAAAGAAAGAGTACTATATTGGGTGTATTGGTGCTTGAAACTCGGCAATCAAGCACCTGGAGCACTTCTGGGTGCATTATAAAAAGGAGCCAGCAACCGTTACTTGAGAAGCCTGAGTCGGGAGGAGGAGGACAGCGCTTGCCAGGACGAGTGGTGGGGCAAAGAGTAGTGTGTGTTTTGTTTTGGTGTTTTTGGGATTGTGTACTGCCTGTGCGCCCACAGGTTAAGAAAAAAATTAATTTGTTTTATTTTACACGTGCCTCCATGTGAATCTGTGTTGGGTCGGGCGTCTATATAGCGTCTTTTCACGCCCTCCATGGATGTACCTCCCCAGACCATCACTGACCCACCACCAAACCAGTCATGCTGAATGATCTTATAGGCAGCATAACGTTCTCCACGGCTTCTCCAGACCCTTTCACATCTGTCACATGTGCTCAGGGTGAACCTGTTCTCACCTGTAAAAAGCACAGATCGGCAGTGGTGAACCTGCCAATTCTGGTATTCTATGGCAAATGCCAATCGAGCTGCACGGTGCCAGGTAGTGAGCACAGGGCACACTAGAGGACATCGGGCCTTCAGGCCACCCTCATGAAGTCTGTTTCTGATTGTTTGGTCAGAGACATTCACACTAGTGGCCTGCTGGAGGTCATTTTGTAGGGCTCTGGCAGTGCTCATCCTGTTCTTCCTTTCTCAAAGGAGCAGATACCGGTCCTGCTGATGGGTTAAGGATCTCTGTCTCCTGGAATCTCCTCCATGCCCTTAAGAATGTGCAGGGAGACACAGCAAACCTTCTGGCAATGGCACGTATTGATGTGCCACCTTGGAGAAGTTGGAGTACCTGTGCAACCTCTGTAGGTTTCAGGTATCGCCTCATGCTCCAGTAGTGACACCGACTGTAGCCAAATACAAAACTAGTGAAAAACAGTCAGAATAGATGAAGAGGGAAAAATGTCAGTGGCCTCCACCTGTTAAACCATTCCGGTTTTGGGGGTCATCTCATTGTCGACCTTCTAGTGCACCTCTTGTTAATTTCATTAACACCAAAGCAGCTGAAACTGATTAACAGCCCCCTCTGCTACTTAACTAACCAGACCAATAGTCCAGAAGTTTCACTGACTTGATGCTCTACTCTGATTAAATAGTGTTCCTTTAATTTTTTGAGCAGTATATTATAAAACAAACTCTCAAATACAAATAAGAGTTAACAGGCTTCTATGTGGTAGTAAGATGGAATCGGATCAGCCCAGTTGTGCCACAGGTTTGCATTTAAAGGTATTGATGTTCGGATGGAGCAGGTCCAGCTTGTTGTGTTCACAAATGGAACATGTTGATAGAAGTTTGTTCCTTCCATAGTACTCCTAGTTAATGTTACCAGCATTCTACGGTCAGACTGATTCATCATTATAGTGTTAGCAGCCGATTGAATCATATTTATCGCTGAAATAATAAACATTAACAAGCATGATGTACCTCAGTGTTTCCCAACCTTGTGGTGTCACAACCCAGTTTTTCATATGCCAGTGTGTTTGCCATGATTGGGGGGGGGGGGGGGGAATCCTCTCTGTAAATTTAGCACCACCAAGTCTCCTGAATGGGGGAAGGGAATTGGCTTGTGTGAGTGTAAAAGCCTTCCTGCGTGATCACCAGAGTATCTGAGCATAAGATGAATCAAGCACGATTGATAATGCTTTTCCTTCTTGGTGAATCATGCACAATCCTCAAAGCGGGGTTAGGGAGACCAGTCAAAGGAGGTTGGTCAGTATCAGCTGCGATTCACCTGCGATGCTGCTACTGTGCACCCAGCTCCATCTCTGGGGGGGGGCTTTTTCATCAAGGGTTGGCCATGGGCCACATGCAATGCCGCCACGGCCTTATCTCCCTCAATTCAGTCAGTATTTCAATGTCTAGATTGCTCATTTTAGTTCTAACTGTAATGTGCTCACTTTTCACTATTGCTTATATAGATGTCCAGCCCCCTACTCCCCCCACCAACCTTTTCCACTCCATATGGTCATATCAAATGAAACCCATCCAGCATTAAAATAACAAATGACATAACATGTTTAAGCCAGTTCTCCGCTGTACTCAAACCTTTCTCATTATTCAAGGCAGGCCAGTTGTGAATCCTTTCCATCTGACGTTTATTTTTTTCTTTTCCATCCTGTCATCCAATGAGCTGCTCCTCTGATAAGATATAACAGACTTCCTTAGGCAGTGTTGAATACATAAGGTAGCCTTCAGATCCTCTACACTCACCCTGTGACATCTCTCAAGTCCACACCTTCCCCAAAAGGGAATTGAGATGGGCTGAAGTGAGGGTTTGTGATGATAGAGTATCTTAAAGAAAATGTCTAGAAATTTTTTTGACAAACCTGATGCCAGATCACATATAATCTTAATATTATTAATACACTCAATTACTCAAGTTAATTGAAAATTATATTGTGAATGTTAACACAATGAATGATAATTTATTGTAAAATGTAGTTAAGAGGGAGTATATGACCTTTAGCAACTTGAAGAAACACCACAGAGTCAATTAGGGTCAGAAAGCATTTGCTGAGAAGTGTGCATTACCATTTCCATGGGAATATTACTTTATCTATTTTGTTTTCATCCAATTCAAATAAGTAAGTAAAAAACATTAAAAAAATTACTTATTGTGAGATCAGAGAGCTAAAAAAAAAGCTGGGGTACCACCCTGGTAACTCCTTTGAATTCCAACAAAAAGACACCCGATAATGGCTCAGACAAAAAGGCAACAAAATACGGCATCAACATTTGAATAAACTGGTAGGAGCTCTGTCATCTGCTAGAGTCAGTTTGGTATTTAACACCACCTTCCAAGCTTTATAGGTCTGGGACCGCAGTGGGGCTTCTTAGGGGTGGCAGAGAGGGACGGGGCTTTCTTGAGGAGGTGGGGCAGGGCTTTCTTGGTGAGGGGAGGTGGGGTCAGTCATTCTACTTGGGCATTTTTTCTAGGCAGCAGAGGATGAAGGGGAAGATAACTTTATAGTCAGTACTCCTACTCATTCCAGGATTGAATTGCTTACCTCCTTAGAGCCAGTAAGCTGGTCCCTAGAAGCACATGCATGACACCATATTTAACAAGCATCTCAGAGTAGGAAAACAGTCCTAACTGGCTCAAAAATCTCACCGTGATACAAACTTGATCCTGTTCTTAGGAGTAGAAGTAATAATTTATTAGTGTTCCTATTTTAGGAAACTACTACTAACTTCATCAGAATTCAAGATAACTCATGAGCTTTCCTAATTTGATAGGAGCTCCCAGAAGATGTCATTCAGGCAGAGATTGGCATACATATCCTGGGAAAGGCAGAACATTTTGGAAATTCTGGACAACAATGAACTCATAAAAAGATATTGATTTGACAGAGATTTCCTTTATTGTTATTGCACACTGAATATCATTGTATTGTGTACAACTCCTCCAGAAAACAATAATCTTCCCATAAAATGACAAAAATAGCATAATAAAAATATACAATATGAAAACATAAGTACAATGTACATATAGATATAGTGCAAAGTGCTCTACCGGGAGCACTTAAGGGACTGTTTGAGTGTGTTTATAGCTTTTGGGATGTACTTGTCTTTGAGCCTCAAGGTCTGTGCATGAAAGGCTCTGTAGTGTTTGCTGGATGGGAGAAGTTCAGATAGACTGTGGCATGGGTGAGTGCCTCTCCTGGGGCAACATGTGCTATAGATGTCCTCCAGGGCTGGAAACTGCACCCTGACAATCTTTTGTGCTCTCGATACAACCCACTGTAAAGCTTTCCAATCAGTAGCTGTGAAGCTAAGCTATAGTCCACAAATAGCATTGTCACGTATGTGCTCTGTCCCTCTAGATGAGTCAGGGCTGTGTGCAGAGCTAGAGAGATGGCACCCTCTGTAGATCTATTAGCTCTGTAAGAAAATTGATATGAGGCCAGGGAGACGGGGATGTTGACTTTAATGTAAGAGAGAACCAGTCTTTCAAAGCACTTCATTATTATCTGTGTCAGAGCTACTGAACAATAGTCATTCATATTATTGATGTTAGTTTTCTTCAGCACTGGCACAATAATGGCTGACTTAAGGCATACAGGGACCTTTTCCAACATCAAGAAGAGATTAAAGATATTTGTAAATACCTCAGCAAGCTTCTCAGCACAGTTGTATGTTACACGATCATTCCATCTATGCAGAGAAGCCAGTCAGATGAAATTAAAGTGTTGACAACAGTTTTTAGCCCCAGTGAAAATGCAGCTTTGTAACAGTGATGATATGGATATGGCATCACCATCCATTGCTCAAAAGCTGCACCAGACTTTGAACGCCCTTACCATGCGTGAGGCAAGAAGCAGATTTATACATTTCCTCACCAATCCATGTTAGGCAATGTTAAACAATGCTGCCTTCATGCAAATCCAGGCACACATAACAATCATTGCCCCAAGTGTGGATGAGTCTACATATGTCAATCACAAGCGATATCACCATATCAACAAACAGGGTTGGTCATTTACAAAAACTGTATTGTAGCAGCCATCGTATTACTCTGAAGATAGGCAAGACTGGATGGGTGACTGACAATGAAATGTCAAACAGGTACACTGAGCTTTGCATTCCATGAAATCCCGGAACAGTCACATTATACTTTACAAGCCCAGGAAGGTTCAAGAAGGCAGACAGACACTCCCAGAGCATTAGATAAATTCAGCCTTGCAGAAGGTAATGGGGGATTGCAGACAGAAACAAGGCATACGGCTCTGGAAGATGATCAGGAACAGTGGAAGACAGAACGTGACTGGAATAGCTATTTTCAGAGACTATTACTTAATGAAGCATTTCCTGTGGCCAAAACAGCAGAAGGGTGATTCATCTAAAAGTACGGCTGTGAATCATTCATTGGCATAAAAATATGCCTGATATGCACTCTCATTGGATTGTTGTGTCTTAGTTTCAGTCAGTGTGTGTTCCAGTATCATTCTTAATTGTGTAGCGAAGTGGAAATGATTACATGAATCCTAGCCCAATATCCTACCGTATTACTGTATATTTCCCTTGGCCTAAGTGAAGGTTTATGGATGTGGTGAGAGAGGACATGCAGGTGATGGGTGTAACAGAACAAGATGACGAGGACAGAAAGATATGGAAGAAGATGATTCACTGTGGCAACCCCTAACGGGAGCAGCTGAAAGAAGAAGAAGAAGATTATATTTCCTTTGATCTGTTTCTTCTTCTTCTTCTACTACTACTACTACTACTACTACTACTACTCTGAATATTATTTTATCATTATTGTTATTATAGTTGTCTTTGTAGCTAAGCTTTAGCATTAGGTTCAGAAAGCTACAAAACATTATCATGAATGTATCATCATCTTGTGGATTCGAGTGCCATAAATTCATGATGTCATTCATTCTCAAACGTGAATTCCTACTCTGTGCTGTGATCAGGTGTAGGACACTTCATAACTACTTGTCATGTCCCACTCTGGGGTAGGATGAATTCTTTTCCTAGTCAGATTTTTAGTGCAATTCTTTTAGTTGCAATGCTTGACAAATACGGGCACAGGTGCCATATAAATGTGTATACAGCTACCTAAGATTGGGTTTTAATGTTTAACAACAAACATTTAAGTATTTATCAGTAAGACTGTTGGTACTGTTCATCACAAAAATCACTCTAATTACTCCTAAATCACTTTAACGTGTGATTTACAGAGCAAAGTAAAACTATCAGTAGATGCCCCAAGTAAAGGAATGGTGTCTGCATGTTTCAGCCAAACTTCTGAATGAAAACACATCTCCGACTTTACTCCTAAAGTAATCTCACTAACTACAACTTTTTGTTTCCTAATATGGGAATGTTAAGTAGGCAACATTTTGAGATGCTTGGAAGTGATTCAGTTTTGTATCATGTAACAAATGACACTAGACAACAGAGACTTTGACTCAACACTTTTATGTGTATTTTATGGATTTTGGCCTGCTGATCACAAAAATCACCTTTAAATTTTCCTATCACATACCAGTTTACTACAGTCTCCTATTTTTTGATTTCTTTTCTCTTATTATGATATGTTTTCCACAAAATACACTAGTACTATTTTTTCCAACCTAGTATGTTTTCCACAAAGTAAACTGTTTTGATTATTTCAGGCAAGGCTTTGGGTTGTGAGCATTACCCTCAACAAAGGTGGACTTTTATTGATTCGTCACTGTTACCATTACACAATTACTCATCAGCTATGCAAAACACATGAAAGAAGCCTGCGAAAAGATGGAAAAGTTGTTGAAACATGCAGACAACACCTTCAACTGGGACATTACTGGTGATCTAAAATTAGTAGCACTGCTACTCGGATATCCTGAGTCCTTTTGGTTCATTTGTGAAAGGGACAGCCATAATATAGAGGCTCATTACATTAAAAACAAATGGCCTCCTTGTAAATATTTGGTTCCAGGGCAGAAAAATGTGGTGTATGTAGAAGAAGAATGTTCTCCTCAGCACCATGTATTTTGTGTGTTTAGTAAATTAGAATTTTTATAATAACTATTTTGTAACTTGCCAGTGAGAGACGCTTTGGCTTATGAACTAACAAAAATATGTTATTCCAGGGTTCAGGAGAAATAGTGTCCACATGAATAAAACCTAAGCTGTTTCTTTTTTTCCTTTCTCAGAGTGAATGTTTCAGGGACAAGGTCACAAGGCTGCAGAAAGTACATGTAGTTTATGCAAAGGCGTCTCTCCTGTGCTTAGCTTTGAGAACACAGATAATGCTTAGCTCAACAGACATATTGTTTAACTTTACTGTTTTGATAAGGATGTTCTTTCTGTCTTATTAATCATGAGATGCTGAAGTATAAAAAAACCCCTCCTGGCTTTTGATCAGGGTTCAATTGAGCTTTGCGGCAACAAGTTATGCTCTTTTGAATCTCTACTTACTGTGACTCCGAATGAATAAACAAGAGAATTGAGAAAATATTATCTGCCTGCTTTTCAGTGTGCCTTTTTCGTCCACATGTACAAACCACAAGAAACATATTTTTGCCTGTTCATATATAATCTAAAATTGAATGTTTCTCCAAATTCTGAAATTATATTTGCATTCAACCTGAAGCTGTCTATCATAATCACCAAAATATCTTCAGGAAGCAAAACTGTTGTAAGAATTTGTTGTCTGGTGTAATATTAGCAACCACCCTTAGCAGGAAATCTTAACATCTTCTATAACTCTGTGATGGTCAGTGTGATTTTCTAAACTGTGGTGTGCTGGGCTGGTTTCATCACTTCAAGAGAGGCCCATTGAACCAACAGGCTAATTAAAAGGGCAAACTCAGTTATGGGACACACTTTGGACCCCCTGGAGATCATAGCAAAGGAGAGAGAGGTTGGGAGCATGCGCTGATTACAGTGTGTTGCTGTACCCACCACACTATGAACCACCCAGATTGGGACCCAAGTGCAGAGAATTCAAGAAAAACTGACTGCTATTATGAACAATGCTGCACATCCACTCTCTGACACACCAACACTGAGGACTTTCAGCCAAAAAATCACTTAGCAATAGTGTGTCAAGAAACACTACGGGGGCTCTTTAAACCAACAGCAATACGCCTGCACAATGCCTCATTGTGACTGGGACTGCCAAGTCAGAACTTTTTCTTTCTTTTTAATTTTCTTGCTTTATAGTCATTCTGGTGAGTGTTTGTTTGTTTATTTATTTATTTATTTATTTATTATAAGGAGCTTCTGTAAAAAGCCACATTTTTCCCTAGGGGCAAACAACATTCTATCTATCTATCTATCTATCTATCTATCTATCTATCTATCTATCTATCTATCTATCTATCTATCTATCTATCTATCTATCTAATTCACTCCCCAAAGTAGTAAATTTCAATGAATGAGGGAGTGCAGCACAGAGTCTCCCTTGTCATTTCTAAATATATTATGAAAATGTTTGTTTTGGTGGAGGAATATTTCATTAGATGGACTAAACAGGAGGGCGGCACGGTGGTGCAATGGGTAGCACTGCTGCCTCGCAGTTAGGAGACCTGGGTTTGCTTCCCGGGTCCTCCCTGCGTGGAGTTTGCATGTTCTCCCCATGTCTGCGTGGGTTTCCTCCAGGTACTCCGGTGTCCTCCCACAGTCCAAAGACATGCAGGTTAGATGTATTGGTGATTCTAAATTGTCCCTAGTGTGTGTGTGTGTGTGTGTGCGTGTGCCCTGTGGTGGGCTGGCACCCTGCCTGGAGTTTGTTTCCTGACTTGTGCCCTGTGTTGGCTGGGATTGGCTCCAGCAGACCCCCGTGACCCTGTAGTTAGGATATAGCGGGTTGGATAGTGGATGGATGGACTAAACAGGATCATTTTGATATTCTTCAGTTATTTATCAGGATGTATAGTCTGACTGTCCTTGTCACTGGGATGTCTGGTCACCCAAATTAATTACCTTCAGAGTGTCACATTCACCTGATATCCGTAATAGTCACTCATTATAATAAAGTTTCCATTTCATTTTTGTTATTCCCTAACAGTTGTCATAACTGAATAGCTTTGAAAGTCCCATTTCATGAAAATTACAACAGCTAGATATGCAAAACCCAAGAAGGAATTAACTACAAAAGTTATTTTTCTTGTGTTTTTTTAGGATATGTTAATTGCCAATTACAAATTGTCACTGTTTGTGAATATGGTGTGTGTGTGTGTGTGTGTGTGGTGAGATGTACTACAGTCCCATCCAGGTCTGTTTTCAACCTTTTGCCTACTCCTGATAAGAGAGACTTTGGGCTGCACCATCCTGAAATGGATTGAGAAGGTTCTAGAATCTACCTACTACACTGAGTCCATTGAGGGCCCTCAAACACACCTCAGTGTTACACCAGGTGCACATTTTCTAACTTGTTTTTGTCTCCACTATTAGTTGTTAGCAGTTATTATGTGAACAGTGCCCACGATGTGATTTTTGTCTCGTCCATTCTCCATATTGTATTGCATTCCCAGCCTCATCTTTAGTGTTGTTCAAATTGCCAATGTGGTGTGAGGTGGGAGGTGTTGTTTGCTCCCCAGGGAACATCTGTGAAAAACTGAATAAAAATCAAAATCCATATTGGAAGGTTGTTCAACCCACAGTTCTACAGAATTATTGAACGCTAGCTGGCTTTTTTACTTTTTCTCTATCTCAGTGGAAATCAGCAGGAGGAGAATGGAAGGCTCAACCACACCAAGAGTGGGGAGTATTTGAGGAAGCCCCCTTTCAAAACTTAATTGCCCCCTTAAAGTAATTGTCTTTCTCAACGTGTACAAGCCATTTTCTTTTGCAGTATTCTGCTTCCTGATAACGTGTTCTCTCTAAAGTTTTCTTACCGAGTTTCCTAAACTGCAGCAAAATAAATCAGTGCTGACAGGCTGTCAACAGAAATTAAATTAATGAGCTCTGAAAAGCATTGAATAGAAAAACTGCGGCCCAAAGAAGTAATGGCTGACAACTTCAAGGTTTGAATATAAAGTAATTAGTGCTATTAGAAAATAGCAAAAATAGCAATGATTATTAAAAAATGGAGCTATTTCACAAAATTGTATTTGTGCACATTGCATTTACTAAACAGGAAAATGGAAGTCAAACAAGCCCGTCACTCCTAATCCTTTGAGCCAGCCTGCTATTAAACTGCCGGAGGGAGTCAACAAATCCCGGAAAATGATTATAATCTCTACCTCTCGTCTATTTGATAAGGTTTAAACTCTGTCCTGTGACTCTTTTCTCTGCTTGGATAATTATCCTTACATTGGGAGCTTTGCAGCAAAATTACAGCGATAAGAAAAAATGAAGAAAATTGTTTTTAAAAAGGTCATTTTAAAATTAAAGTTGTGTGTTACCGCAATATTTTGTGAAACCCATTAGGACGAGGAGTCTAGGAAATAGATAGCTGGAAAAATGTGAAAATAATTAGACTTTATAAAAGAAAAAGCATGTCTGTCTGACTTGAATAATACTGAAAAAGCACCATATGAAGGCAACATTAATCGCTTATAGTAAAAGTGTTCACCTCCTTGGAAGTTTTCATATTTTATTGTACGACATTGAAACCCGGTGGATTTAGTTTGGCTTTTCTGACACTGATCAACAGTAAAAAGACTCTTTAATGTCAAAGTGAAAACAGATCTCTGAAAAGTGGTTTAAATTAATTACAGGTTTAAAACACAAAATACCTGGTCATATAAATAGTCACCCCATTTACTATGACACACCTAAATCATCAAGGGTCCAGCCGATTGGTTTCAGAAGACCCAGAATTAGTTCAATGGAGACCACCTGTCTGTAGCGGAGGGGTTGTGGTATAAATGTATGCAAGAATATATTGGACAAAATAAAATAAATCCATCCATCCATTATCCAACCCACTATATACTAACTACAGGGTCACGGGGGTCTGCTGGAGCCAATCCCAGCCAACACAGGGCGCAAGGCAGGAAACAAGCCTCGGGCAGGGCGCCAGCCCACCGCAGGGCACAACAAAATAAATAAATATGCAAATAGATAAAAGTACTGTAAAAGTGACCAAGGAAAAACAGCATGAAATGTGAGCAGAAATAAACAAATGTGTCATAAAATGTTTTTCGTTGCTCGTTTATCTATTTCATTTTAGCCGTAATATTCCTGCACACGTTACATAAAATACGCAGTGAATTTTAAACTGTCACTTTCACTCGTCAGAGCTGAGGGGGCGGGCTCTAGCCAGTGCTGTTTTTTGATTGGTGAATTGTTCGCATTTGTGCTTTGCTTGACTTGGGAATCCTGTGGCCCATGTGCACACTCAGAGCTGTGACTGTGCACGTCGACTACGATGGCAAGAAAAATGTTGCCCAGAATTCCTGTGCAAAGCGGGTACTTACATTCTATAAACTCCAAATTCGTCATTTGGAGCCTGCATCTGAAGTGTCTGCTGTAAATGTGGCATTTGATGGCTGAAGGTTTCCATCCGATGTACTGACAATTGTGTATGAAGGAATACTATGGACAAAATAAAATAAATAAATAAATAAGCAACAAAAACATATTCCATAACACATTTATTTATTTATACTCGCATTTCATGCTTTATTCCTCATTTATTGTCACATTTCACAGGACTTTTATTTATTTGTGAGGGGTCACACTTTAAAACATGTGGCACGCTGGATGACTGTGGATTAGAAGACTGTCCAACTTGGCTCTGCAATATCTGTAGCGATTGTAGATTCATATTGCTGATACCGGTGGATTGTTAGTTTTATTCTGGGGACACCAGGAATCCACCCAGCCTTGACACAGCACACACACTCATACACAGACACATGAAATAAGTGGCTCAAAGGAATTGATAATAAAGAATATGTTAACCAAATGAAGAGGTCAAAAAATAAACAAATAAATAACACGCATGCAAAAATCCACCCAAATTCCTTAACGGTGGTAATTTCTTAACAAATACTGAAAAACACTAACACTAACACTGAATAAGTGAAACCCATCCAAACACTGAGCACAAAATGGCTAACACTCACAATATAATCCACAAAGAGTCCACTGATACAAGTGATGATGATAAGTGAACAGCCTCCTGAATATGATGAAAAGTTTTTGTCCTACTGAGTTACACTTGTTACATTAGGATTTGAAATGATTGGGAGAGCTCCCCAGATGATGACATATCCAACCAAGATGAAATCACAAGAGCAAGAAGGCACAGGACAAGAACATAAATCAAGAAAAACGGTAATCCAAGATGGCATTTGTAATCCAATTGAAAGTGAAATATTGAAACAAATGACCCCTTCGGTGTCTTTCGGCTCCTTTTTAAAAGTAGCACCTCATTACATTTACAACCTCCAGCAACCCCTGCAGCAAAGCTGACGTTGTCCAATAACACACTGCTTCTGGGGTTGCTGGGACAATTTTGCCTGAAATATTCCTCCATATAAATGCACCTTATTTGGAAGGTTCAACTTGTTGTCAGTCAGTATGGTGGCCTAATGTCTATTATGAGGATAAAAGAACAATCCAAGCAACTCCACAAAAAGTTGACTGATGTTATATTTCACAAAGGGTTCCTCCTCTGGCTGGAGTTCAAATTCTTGTTTCATGCATTTTTGGCTCATTTTTGAGTCCTTTATTTATGTGAATATTACTTTTGTTTATTGCCTTATTCCCTATGCCTTTGCTATATTCCTTGTGTTTTGCGGGTGGTTCCACAAGAGCAGAGGGCCACCTGCCCATCGTCACAATGGACTGCCCTTTGCCCTGTAAAGGCGGAGACAAACTACAATCGATCCCTTGTAGTTCATTTTAAAAGCACTCACAGTGTGGAGAGTTCAGTTCTGTTTATTCTCATGTTTTTTGTGATTGTCAAACCGGTGCTGTTTTTTTTTTTTTTGATTTTGCACCTTGGGATGGGATTTGGGACTTTGCTTTTGGCATTGCCTTTTGCAGGGAAAAACCTGGGGGTTGGTGGCAGAATTGGCACTCCAGCCACCGTAAAAAACCTCACACTGGTTCCATTCCATCTGAACTGGTGTTGTGCTGAGGTGTCACCCGCTGCATGGCTGCACTTGGGTCCTAATCTGGGATCCTGAGTTGGTTTGTCATGTGATGGGTGCGGCAATGTGCTGTATCGGCGCCTGCTCCTAACTTCCTCCTCCTCTTTTCTGGGAATTTCCTCTTTGCATTTTGTACTCTTCAGTGTTTTGCAGTTTTATAGAGCATTTTTTGTGAAATAAATCTTTTTACTTATTAAAAATCCATTTGTAATCTGTTCAAATGAATTAGTAACTCATTGAAACGAATTAATAACTTGCTAGAATGAGTTACTAATTTGTTCAAACTAGATATTAATTACTAACTTATCTGAACAAATTATGTAACTCGTTCGAACTGATTATTTTAATTTTTTTCTCCTAACTCTTATTTCAGCATTATGGAGCCCTGTTCCATATTAATTTGTTCAAACAGATTATTATTTTTCTGCCTTGCAGTCCAGTTCTTATTACAGAGTTCAGTTAACCATAAGTGAACTGTAAGGTGTTTATTAGCATCAGTGAACCTAAAGAGGAACTAGTTGGAAGACCACCGCAAATGAAACGGTTCTTTTGAATCCTGCGTTTGAGTTTCAAACACAGGAGAAATTACAAGAATGGATGTATGGAATTTTCTCTGAGAACATGATATTCCAGAGTCAGAGATGGAAACGTTAATCGAAGAAAAGTTAAGTTTAAAATCTAGTCGATAATGGCACTGAACAGCGTAGAACAGACTGAAACTATTGGCTGGCTGTACTATTCTAGTATAGGAGGCCCAGACCCCTCATGGACCCCGTGATCATCAGAGGTGACTGTGTGCAGAGGGTGCAGACCTATTAATACCTGGGAGTGCAGCTGGATGATAAATTGGACTGGACTGCCAATACTGATGCTCTGTGCAAGAGAGGACAGACCCGACTATACGTCCTTAGAAGGCTGGTGTCCTTCAACATCTGCAATAAGATACTGCAGATGTTCTATCAGACGGTTGTGGTGAGCGCAATCTTCTACGCGGTGGTGTGCTGGGGAGGCAGCATAAAGAAGAGGGACGCCTCACGCCTGGACAAACTAGTGAGGGAGGCAGGCTCTATTGTAGGCACAGAGCTGGACATTTTGACATCCGTGGCAGAGTGATGGGCGCTGAGCAGGCTCCTATCAATCATGGAGAATCTACTGCATCCACTGAACAGTATCATCTCCAGACAGAGGAGCAGCTTCAGCGACAGACTGCTGTCACTGTCCTGTTCCACTGACAGACTGAGGAGATCGTTCCTCCCCCACACTATGCGACTCTTCAGTTCCACTTGGGGGTAAACATTAACATTATACAAAGTTATTGTTTGTCTGTTATACCTGCATTGTTATTACTCTTTAATTT
The DNA here is from genome assembly GCF_900747795.2 of Erpetoichthys calabaricus. NCBI lineage: Eukaryota > Metazoa > Chordata > Cladistia > Polypteriformes > Polypteridae > Erpetoichthys > Erpetoichthys calabaricus. The sequence continues at coordinate 37,798,892 of NC_041401.2, forward strand.
AATATTGTTCTTTATCAGTATGCTGCTGCTGGAGTATGTGAATTTCCCCTTGGGATTAATAAACTATCTATCTATCTATCTATCTATCTATCTATCTATCTATCTATCTATCTATCTATCTATCTATCTATCTATCTATCTATCTATCTATCTATCTATCTATCTATTCTAGTATTGGTTCACTAAACTGCATACCAGGAAAAATAGCAACTGGAAAAATAAAAAGAAAAGAAAAAATAATCAGTTCAAACGAGTGCGTAATTCGTTTGAATGAGTTACTAATTCATTCGAACAAATTATGATCAGATTTTTTTATTGCCTGACACCTACAGAGTTCCGTAAGATTCTGTGCTTGCCTCTAGTGGATATTTGTGGAATTGTTTGGGACTTTATGTTTAAGTAACTTTCAAGCTCATTACAACTGGCAAGCACAAGTCAGGAGATGGAGACAAAAAATATCCATGTCACTGAATATCCTTTGGAGTCCACATTTCATTCTGGAAATTACACTGTAATGATAAAGAGTAAACCAATAGGTGTTTCAGCAAAAATTAAATGAAGGACTTGAAGTTGTGCATGCTTCATCAATTGACCACAGGGGTTCACCACCTAATTTATTCATCTTCGCAGAACGTTCAGAAAATGTGGAGTGTTGTTTTATTCTAATTCAAGTTTGCTGATCATGGATACGATCATATTTCCGATATATGATTCTTTACTGGTGGTCTTAGTCCTCTAAGAACCACACTCAGAAGGTTAAAAATACAAATTTCAAACATAAGCATGTGGGGTATTGTTTTAGAGTATTTCAAGATTTGTGATTACAAATACTGTATAATGTAATGTTTGATTTTTGATCCTTTACCAGGAATCTAGACCTCTATGGACCTCTATCAAAGGGTAAAAAATGACACATTTTAATTACAATCGAGAAAATTTAGACTGAAAACATGTACATTGAAACACACATTTTAACATTTTAAATATCTGAATCCATTATTCTTGTTTATCTCTCTATTATAATAAAAAAAATCTTGGGAAGAGAGACGAGACGTGACTTTCTCAGACAGACACTTTCATGTCCCACGAGACGAGACTTTGTGCCAAGAGATTTAACCATGCCCGGGGCCTGAAATAAGACAAAGAGTAGATGACAAAGTAGAAAGTCGTAAAGAATTCAAAAACTGCGCAATACACATGCAGAGCAGGTTAGGGATAAAGGAAGTACGAAAATTCGAAAAATTCAAAAAAATAGTAAAGATTGCATTAGCGCAAAGAAATGGAAATTATTACTCGGTGAAATAACGGAACAGTGAAAAGAGATTGAATATATTGTTTGGATTTAAACTTTAATTCAGAGACTTGTAGATCGTCTAATTCATGTTGCCATCAGGGAAAAGTAGTGTTTCTTCCCAATGAAGAGGCGTATCTGCGAGAATTAAAAGATTTGTTGTTTGGTGAAAGTGAAATCCCGCAAGAGAAAATTTCAAACCCTGCGAAACAAAACTTTATGTACAGAGATTTGGAAAAGTTCTGCCCACATCTAAAACATTTACAACCACCCACACGGTTCAATCATTTCTCATTTGTGTGAATGCTATTGGCAGACACAGTTTGTGTAGAGAGAAAGAAACAATATTCACTCACGGGCAGTTATACGCTGAGTTGTCACGATGTAATTCCAAACACGGAATCAAAATTCAATGCGATATTGACGAAAGGTAAAAGCGAAAAGAGATCAAATATATGGACATAGGTGATAATGACAGAAGTATGTAGATATTGTTTGGCTTTAAACTTTAACTCGAAGACTTGTAGATCGTCTAATTTGTGTTGCCATCAGGGAAAGTAGTGTTTCTTCCCAATGAAGAGGCCTATCCGCGACAATTAAAGTTTTGTTGTTTGGTGAAAGTGAAATCCTCATACGTGAGCGGCAAAGATGTGAAGTTGCTGGCGCGTAGCGCAGGTTATGAGGGGCCAAACAGGCCATAAATCATATATTTCTGTGTGTAATCTATTGGTTTACGTATCAACACTATTGGTTTATGAATATTTACTATCGGTTTGAGTGCATACTTAAGTGCGTATAATACTGGTTTCACAAAGTCCCCTTGTACTTTCAAACTGCAAAAAAATAAATAAATAAATAAAGACACTGCTTGAGCCCGTTGTGACTTATATGAGATCTCTGCTGAAACTCAAGAGGAGACACTTGTGAAAATACCGGGACATTTGTTTTTTAGGAGAAAAATCTGAGAAGAATGAAACAAAAGAAAATATTTCCGTTTTATTTTGTTCTGATCTCATTGTTGTCTAGGAGAAACCAAAAACATATTAAGGAGATCTCTTTTTTTGATTCTTCATTTCTATGGGCGAGCCTATGACTGATCTGCTCTTAGACAAGCCGCATTAAAGACATAGCCTTGAAAGGCGTTACCTGGAAGTCAGAGACGGCATTTGTGCTTTGCACGTTTATGCTGTGCCATGGTGCACTTGTTTATTTGAGCACACAAATTTATAAAGGGGTTGCCCGGATGGCTCCCCAACTGTTCCCTGGGATGTTGTGAAGTTACGTTATGAAGTTGTGAAGTCACTTGGCCAATTACAGTAGAAATGTACATTTGGTTGAACAGACAGTAAACACAGCAGTTTTTAGCTTGGTTAATAAACCAATTAATTAATTAATGTGCACATCTTTGGAATGAGGATCGAAACAAGAAAACCCAGAGAAAAGAAACATGGAGAGTGTGCAAACTCCAAAGTCAGAACTGAACTTGTCCTGCCGCAGCATTAGCCTAATTGTACCATCTTGTTGCCCCTCCACCTTAATATAGGTATTATCTTAACTGAGTCAGACACATAGGAGTGTTGCCTTTCTTTCTGATACCTAGAAGCATCAAATCTGCAGTTTCTAAGAAAGGCTACAAGGCAGGTCCCGCTCTTCTGAGAGATGCCCACATGCCTGGCTGAATAGGGATCTCAGGGTGCCTATGCTCTGTGCCAAGAACCTGAAACAACCTTAAAAAGCCCACATGCACAATAAAGAGGGCAATCTTAAACAAACGAGAGAAGGCTCCGTGGCTGCAGCACTAACTTGCACGCTGGCGCTTATTTAAAGCCCACTTGATATTTCTGGGAGCAAGTAATGAAATATGGAGGTCTAAATATTCCAATTATTGCTCAACAAAAGCAATTTGAAAAACTCGGCTCTAGCAACCTTTCTAGCCTTTTCGGTTCCAATCACTTGCCATCTTGTCATTTATTTATTTAATTATTTGTTAGTCAAAAGTCTGCGTCAACATGTAGCCATGGCAACAAGCCTCCTCGAAGTCCAGACAAGACGCATTAAAAAAAAAAAGAAAAAAAGAAAGAAATCTGCATGCCGATGAGAATATTTTTCAAATAAACTACAAACTGCTGTGTTTTCTTATGGGGGTATGGCTGAACACTGATGATAAAATATCGACAAAGGCAGCAAGCAGGTGTCGTACGGAGAAAGAAAACTTACTTCTAAATTCACTGGTCCTTGCAGGCTGCTACTTGCTTGAAACATATTCATTAGCTGGAAAGTGAAGTAATTATACTCATTATCACACAATCACAAACCTTCATGCAAGATTTAAGTGCAATAAGGAAGTAATGAGCTCAATGCATGTTACAGCAGGGCAGCCATCAAAGTCCCCTTCCTCAAAGGACTGGGCCTTTGTCACTGGCGCTAGGCATTCAGTAATTCAGATCGGAAGCTGCCTAGCCCTTCCATAGTATCTTTTAGGCAACAAAAAAACTACTTAATGAGGCATCTGTCAAATTTCTAATAATAATTTAATCATTAAAGTTTGTAAACCCACACTGTTCTTTATGCTATTAGAGGTGGGCAGTATAGGATACATAGGAACCTAATTCCTAACCTAATTCCTAATTCATAACCTAATTGTGAATTTCCTCTTTTGATTAATAAAGTATCTATCTATCTATCTATCTATCTATCTATCTATCTATCTATCTATCTATCTATCTATCTATCTATCTATCTATCTATATGTTCTGATCCTTCACTTGCTTCAGAGCAAATACTGATGTCCTCGGATGTGGTGACAAGGACTTTGCTGTTGTTGTGAGACTCCTATTAGAACGGATCAGTAAGTTTAACTGGGAGTACTGGAGTTTAATATTAAAATTAATGAAAAATTAACAAAGAAGAGAAGAACAGTGCCTATAAAAAGTATTATTATTAATAAAAATTAAAATAATAATAATTCATGTTATTTAAAGGCACCTTTCACAGCACTCAAGTACACTTTACAAAAGTAAAAGAAAACACTAAAATAAAATAACATTATGTAAATATAATAATACCTGTAACGGCGCACTGCACGATAACATTCAGTGAATACACTTGACTTGAGTATTCCTAGTTTTCATCCTCGTTCTCTGTCCGTTTAGCATTCGTTTGCTCAGAGGTTGATGTGCTTGGTGCTTCCTGAGCTGCTCTTCTTTTCACCACCCTAGCAGCCCGCTTCTTTTCTTCTTTCGTCGACATCTCATGTTAAAACTGATTAAGCCAGAGTTTGTGTTGCAATTACTTAGTACGTTGTCCTTGATTTTTCACTTATGCTGGCACTTGAGGCAGATTGAAGACTTAAGAATGATTTAAGATATGAAGAGGCAGGGGAAGTGACGGCAAAGATGGTAGGGATGAGAACGGCGCATGTCTGTGTATGGAACCCCAAGTGCAGTGCTGTGAACATTGTTCTGTAAAAATGGTGCTGTCCATCGGATGAGATGTAAAACTGAAGTCCTGACTCTCTGTAGTCGTTAAAGATCATTGGGCTCCCTTCATAAAGAGTATGGTGTATCACAATATCCTAGCTAAGACACCCTCCATGGCCTGGTCATTGTGGCCCCCTAAATAATCCCCTGCCTCTAAATGGCTAACAATCTCTCACCCTTTCACCACCTAGTAACTAATTTGTGGTGAGCATACTGGCGCAAAAATGGCTCCCGTCACATCATAATCCATGTAGGTGCTGCACACTGGTGGTTGTTAAAGTGGCTCCCCACTCTAAATCTAAAGCATTTTGAGTAGTAAGAAAAGTGCAATATAAATGCAAATAATAAGAATTATTATTATTATTATTATAGACTAGAAACAAAAAAGATGTTCCAGCTCAGCCAGTCCTACCACTGCTTCATGGCACTGCCAGCGTGTGCCCCGAGACTGGAACTCTGTGTGTAATGGTATAAATATTTGTTTTTCTTCTTGCTAGTTTGTGGCTGTTTGTTGTATTTTGTTTGTAGTATTCGCTCTGTCTGCGTCTTTTGTTGTTTGAGGCACAGTGGTGCAGTGATTAGCACCGCTGCCTCACAGCTCAGATCACATATCTGGCCACAACAATGAGTAGTACATAGCTAGCAGACAATCTCCTAGACCTCAGGGACAATTAAAACACCACTGCGCCATTATAATCCACTCAACACTAGTTCAGTCCCTCCTTCCCCATTGACTTCAGTGGATTTTGTGGAGTTTGGTGAAGTTTGCGAACATTTCCATGACTTTGCTGATTCAGCGGGGTTCTCTCATCACGGTAAGATCTGACTGCTGATATCTTGTTGTTTTACTGCTCCATTTTACAATTTGATATATTTGGTGTTTATTGCTGACAATAAGATTTCCAAACCAGGACAGCAGAACATACTACAAGTAAAGAAAGGGTCAATACAAGATTTACTGTATAAAAGAGCGACATAATGGTTGAACTCACATTAAAAGACTCAGCTTCCTGAGACAGTAGTGGTGCTGCTGTCCCTTTTTGAAGATGGCTTCTGTATTTTCATTAAAAGTCAGTTTTGAGCCCATGATTGTCTTGATATTTGTAACCATCGACAGTCTCCATGGCCTGTTCTTTGATGATTGTTTCTTGTGGGTGAAGAGGGTTTCTTCTAAAATCAACTATTAGTCCCTTCAGATCTGTAACATTTAGCTGTGGAAAAGGTTTGGTGTTGCTGTCTGCTTCTTCTTCACATGTGCTTCATTTTTATCTGATGCTCCTTTAAAGAAGCTGATGATATGATCACAAGTCCCATGGGAAAATTTTACCACTCACATTTTGATCTTTGATGGCTCATGAGACTTCACAGAGATTCTCGTTTATGTTTCATGTAAGAATGCACTTTGTCACAGAATTCCTTAGGAAAAACAGATTTAGACAAAAAGAAGACACGAGATACACCTGAGGGAAAAGGAGTCATATCTGAGAATTTGAAAAGCATCTCTGTCTAGTCTTGTTTTAATCTCTTCCAAGACTTCATATTTATTATTCGACTGATGCCTTTATCTAAGGCACAGGTGTCGAACTCCGGTCCTGGAGGGCCGCAGTGGCTGCAGGTTTTCATTCTATCCTTCTTCATTTGTGACCAGTTTTTGCTGTTAATTAACTTCTTTTGCCTTAGTTTTAATTATCTTGATTCAGACCCCTTAGTCGTCTCTTTTTCCTTAATTAGCAGCCAAACAATAATGAGACACAAAACAAGCCACCACATGACCAGCTCACTTGTGCCCAGCACATAATATCTGAAAATAACGAAAGGTGAAGGTCTCAGTAAGGTTGATCTCTCAGGTTACCAAAACATTTTGACGATGTTCTTAGAAAAAACAGAAAATCAAAAGTTTTAGAAATGTCTGCCGTGGTAGAATGAGAGCAGCAACAAGCTGTGGAATTAAATAACGAGTTTAATTAACAGCAAGAATCAGCTTTTCATTAAGAGATTGGTTGGAGTGAAAATTGGTTGGAGTTTGAAATCTCAATTTAGCTGGTCATCTGTTGGCTTGTTTCACCTTTCATTTCTGTTTGGCTCTCATTTAATGAAGAAAGGAATAAATTCAGAGGACTGAATCCTTAAAAACAGGGCTATTAAAATGAAGGGAAAATAAGTTAATTAGCAGTGAAAACTGGTCAGTGATTAGGAAAAGGGTTAGAATGAAAACCTGCAGCCACTGTGGCCCTCCAGGCCTGGAGTTCGACACCCCTGATCTAAAGTGTCTTGCAGCATCTGACATACAATTACATTTCTTTTGTTTTTCCAATTGGAGTACAGGCAGACAAAGTGACTTGCTTATTGTCTTAACCTTCCACTTATGTTAACTTTCTGTTACTATCTCTTATGTTAACGAGTCGGTTTTGACCCGTGTCTTTAATCAGCCATATTACCCTCAAAACAATTATTTATCATCCAATTTTTTTCCTTACCTCTTGGTTACTTTGTTACGCTTCCTTGTCCATTAAAAGAATGTTTTTAATATTTTTGCTGTGACCTCATGCGCTTTTACTTTAATAGCATACCTCTCGTTTTCAATTTTAAAAAATGATTAAATGAACCTCAAGAGAATTATTTAAATAAATAAAAGGTTGTTATGTTACCTGACTATTACTGAGGGGTATTAGAACACATCTCTTAAATAAATTTGTTATATATATTTTTTGTTATAATATTAATTACTATAGTAACATCTATGGTGTTGTGGGTCAAATTTGACCCATATATATTTATTTCAAAGAAAAAGGCAAAAAAGTATTTTCAAAAATAACTTTAATATAAATGGAAAGCTAAACAAGTAAATCTCAAAATGTGGATTTGCAAGGTCAAACAAACAATGAACAATCAAGCAAATCAAACCAATAGAAATGAGGCACTAGTTCCAAAAAACGTCTTTGTGTGCAAGAACATGCATGTGCATTTAGATGCATGTGTGGCAAAAAGTGACACTTTTAGTGTGTTCTTTGCAAATATATTTTTTGCAGTAGAAGCAGAGTACGTTTGTCCTGTCCTTCACCTGCAAAATTTCGGCAGGCAGCTCAGGTTTATTTTTTTTTACTGTTCCCACCATGGTAAGTTTCCACCTGAGAAGTTCTTGTCCAAGGTCATAGCTGGTAAAGAAATTGTCACATGTGATATTGTGACCCTGCAGTCCAGTAGTCATATCGAGGACTAATCGTTTTCCTTGATTTTTCTCAGGAATGCCACTTGCATGTTTGCCTGTGTAAATCTGCAGATTCCATGCATAGCTGGTTTTTGCATCACAGGCTACCCAAATTTTTATGCCTATTTCCCTGGCTTACTAGGCATGTACTGCCGGAAAGGGCATTTTCCACGGAAAGGGACAAAACGTTCATCTACTGTTACCTCTGGCCCTGGGTTGAACATCAGTGGAAGGAGCTGCACCCACCTTTCCCAGACATCCCTGATGGGAGCAAGCTTGTCAGATTTTTCTCTAGTTTCTCTGTTGTCAAATCTAAGGACTCTTGATATCATTCGATATGACTGAAGTGACATTGTTGCCCAGAAAATATTTCTGCCTGTCGACGCATCCCAGAGACTATCAGTGGCCTCATTGCTGGATTTGTAAACACCAGCAAGAAGAAGAACACCAATATAAGCATCCAGGTATACCTCATCAATGTTATTCCACATGTCGCCATGAACCTTTTTTCCTTCAAGGTTTGTCATAGCAATCATGACTTTCTTTAGTGACAATGGCATAAACAGATCAAAACATGTCTTGATGTCACTTACTCTCGTCACAGCAAACCTTGTGATTCCAGGGGTCATTTTGATGACATTTGCAGCAGCTGCCCTGCCATGTAAGTCAGGAGGTACTGAGCTCCAAAAGATGTTACCACTTTTGGATTTGAACGTTTCAGCAGGAGTGAGTGCAGCTTCAGCATCGGTGACCTCCTCATCAGACTCATCAGATGTGTCTGTGCCTTCTGGTAGATACTCTACAATGTCTTCCTCCTCGGAAACCTGCTCATCTGTATCAATATGCTGTTCTGTGTCCTCTGCCTCATTTTCAGAAAAGATATGATCCAGAGCTTGGCTTACTGTAAATCTTCTTCTCATTTTTGACTGCTGCAAACAGGAGATGTGTACTCTGCAAGTTATCAACGCTAAACTAAATTTGTCTTATGCAAGCCTTACATGTCTGAAAATGTCTGTCTTTGTTTGTTTGTTTTGGTAAGGAGACACACAGGCAAAGAGAGAAGCCCCTCAAAGTGTGTTTAGGATTTTTGTTTTGACCCTAACTATTGTTTTATAACCTTAAATTATAACTGGGTCAAAACTGACCCTACCAACACAAAGGTAATAATTTTCACCAGAGCATTTTATAATTTAGTACAATTGTTTTTGGTTTTTTTTTATTTTAATTAAATACAGATTCCTGACAAAGTCAAAAAGCCTTGATGCAATAAACAAAATTAGGTAGTAGTTTTATGCATTTAAAAAGTAAAACGGGTCAGTGCTGACCCTAACACAAGAGGAAGGTTAAAGTGGTGTCAGTAGTGGGATTTGAATCCACAATTGCAGAATTTGAAATTCAAAGTCTTAACCACTGTGCCATACTGCCTGACTTTATTGTTAGAATGAGTATGACCTGCAATATAAATTAAAGCAACTAATAGTATTATTCAGAAGGATGGACTACAGCTTTGTAATCATAGAAAAGTGTTTTATTACTACTGTCCATACATTTCACTATATATTACTGATCACACAATACAAAAATTTTGAAATTGCAAAAAAAAAAAAATTGCCAATTGGAAAATCTGAGCCCATTGTATGACTTTGCTGAGATCTCTACTGAAACTCAAGAGGAGACACGTGTCTGAATATCGGGGTAAAGTATTGTCTCCACTTTATTGCTTTCTGTTCTCATTGCAGGCGGCATGGTGGCGCAGTGGTACTCCTTGCAGAAAGGAGACCTAGGTTCGCTTCCCGGGTCCTCCCTGTGTGGAGTTTGCATGTTCTCCCCTTGTCTGTGTGGGTTTCCTCCCATAGTCCAAAGAAATGCAGGTTAGGTTCATTGGCAATTCTAAAATTTTCCTGTGTGTGCACCATGCGGTGGGCTGCCACCCTGCCTGGGGTTTGTCTCCTGCCTTGTGCCCTGTGTTGGCTGGGATTGGCTCCAAAAAGAAACCCGTGACCCTGTAGTTAGGATATAGCGGGTTGGATAATGGATGGATGGATGGATGGATGTTGTCATTGCTGTCTAGAAGAAACCAAAAAGACATTAGGAAGAACTCATTTCTGATTTTTCATTTCTATGGTTAATAGTTTTGCAGAGGAATTTAAATTTTCAACCAGGTTACTCCAATATTCTATGAGGCCGTATTCCATCTGTCACCCAAACCTTTAGATGCTTTCTAGACCAGGGGTCACCAGCTCCGGTCCTGGCAGACCACCATGACTGCAGGTTTTCATTCTAACCCTTTTCTTAATGAGTGACCAGTTTTTACTGCTATTTAACTTCTTTTGAATTAATTTTAATTGACTTGCTCTTGAAGACTCAGACCCCTTAATTGTTTCTTTTTCCTTAATTAGAAGCCAAGAAATAATGAGATATAAAATGAGCCAAAAGAACTGGTGTCCATCATACAATATCTGAAAATAAAGAAAGATGAAGGTCTCAGGAATGTCGATCTGTTCAGGTCCCCAAAACATTTGAACAGAGCTCTTAGAAAAGAGAAAATCAACAATTTCGGAAATGTCTGCTAATGCACCACGAGAGCAGCAACAAGCCATGAAATTAAAGAATTTTAATTAAAAACAAGAATTGGCACCTCATTAAGCAGCTGGTTGGAGTGAAATTGGTTGGAATTTGAGGCCCTGACTTAGGTGGTCTTCTGTTGGCTCACTCACTTCAAATTTCATTTCTATGAAGCGATTCAGAGGAACGATGAAGAAATCGAGGGGAACAAATCTTAAAAAAGCAATTCAATTAAAATGAATTCACAAAAAGTTAATTAACAGCACAAACAGGGCACTCATTAAAATAAAAGGGTTAGAATGAAAACCTGCAGCCACGGTGGTCCTCCAGGACTGGACTTAGTGACCCCTGTTACAGCATCTACCGTCAGCTGATATTACAAGACAGCCCAACAATCATTCAAGTTCAAGTTAACCTTAAAATGGAATTTCTTACAAGGAAAGATTAGATTGGAATTCATATTCTTGTCTTTGCTCTCAGTAAGAAAACTAGTAATATAATATAAAAAAATGGATATTTCAGGCACAGACTATAGAAAACCAATACAACATTCTGAATTGTTAACTAAATACATGAATAAAATAGTCATAGCAATGGCACAATGTTCTAGCTAACATTAAATATAGAAACCTAATACATATCTCCATGTTCAAATGTGAGTAGCACCGGATATCTGTCACACAATCAGGGTGCTGTATCTTTCCATGACACACAGTCTCTGATGCAAAATGTTGATTTTGAACCCACTGGTCTGGTGTTTGATGATTCATTGCCATTTTTCAGACTATGAGAACATTTTATGCTTCAAGTAGTTCAGTCCCACATTGTACAAAACATCAGCATCTTTAGCATGAGCAGCTGCCAGCTCCTGTCTCTGCTGGTTTTCATTTTAGGGCATGTGCTCTTTGCTCTGGCTGTTTATTAGCCTCTGCTCAAGTGTTGCTTAATCCACTTTGATCTGTTCAATACCTCGCTGTCAACAGTCAGATCAGATGTCAACATGATAATGTGTACTGAGTCAACACAGACAGCACACTTCAGGGCGCATTTCTAGAACATAACGGAATCAGGCAAGAGGGAGCCGATTAGCTTGCAGAAATAAAATCACTGCATTAGCTTTATTGCATATTGTCATGGAGGGTCTCCCGTAGAGGGATGACATGAAACTAAAGAGTGGAATTCCAGGAAGGAAGAGGCAAAAACCCTGGCACTGTAACTGAGACTGAGAAAGGTTAGTCCAAAAGATCAGTCCCTGGTTTGAGTCCTTAACAGAGGAGAGCTGGCAGGGGAGACATTATATTCTGGTAGGCCTCAAGTCAGAGAGGAACGGATCATCTGTTGCAGTTTATAGTCCTGGTAGAACGTGTGCTCACAGCCTGGGGACAGACAGACAGCCTGTCTGTAGTCCTTCAGTGGTCCTTAGTTGAGTTCTGTTTCAAATGTGTGTTGAGGGTCAGGGAGGCAGGGACATCACCAGCCTAGGTAGGAGGCCACAGTGGATTCAGAAAGTATTCAGGCCCCTTTACCTTCTGCACACTCTATTGTGTTGTAGATTTAATTTGGCATTGATTTTTGCCCATCAATTTACAAGCAATAACCCACAATGTCAAAGTGAAAATGTTTTAACATTTATTAAAAATCAATGAAAAACTGAAATCTCTCATTATTTTAATTATTCTGACCCTTTGCTGCAGCAGTCCAAGTTGTGGTCAGTTGCATTCTGTTTGCTTTATTTCTCCTTGAGGTGTGTCTAGAACTTGCGTGGTGCTTACCTGTGGATAACTGAATTGATTGGGCATCATTTAGAAAGGCACATACCTGGGTATATACAGTCCCACAATCCACACTGCACTGAAAGATCAGATTAAAATAAAAAAATATGTACAACGGTTGCACATAATAAAATTGTTTTTATCATAAATAATTTCGTAAATTAATATATGCTGAAACAACATGATATTTTTATATAAAATGAATGAATGTTTTTCATTCTCTGTTAAATTATGTTAAATGAACATGTCAATAAAGTATAATATTTTAACAATTGTTTTATAAACTTTTTAAAAAATGCACCTCATTGAATTACTTATAACTTTTATAAGTTGTCAATTATACTTGTTCCAGTGTCATTTTATAGTTCAAAGTTATTAATAAGAAATAAACAGGTTTGCTTATACCAAAACTAGTTTTGTTTGGTAAAAACAATACAAACCAACAAAAATACAAAAGATTAGTATTCAAAAGCAGAAATGTACAACAGTTGTACAAGAACACTGCTTCTTTAGCTGTGCCAGAATGCCATGAACAATTACTAAATACAGTGCATCCGGAAAGTATTCACAGCGCATCACTTTTTCCACATTTTGTTATGTTACAGCCTTATTCCAAAATGGATTAAATTCATTTTTTTTCCTCAGAATTCTACACACAACACCCCATAATGACAATGTGAAAAAAGTTTACTTGAGGTTTTTGCAAATTTATTAAAAATAAAAAAATTGAGAAAGCACATGTACAAAAGTCAGAATTTTTCTTTTTCCAAGCACGTAAATGTACTCGTACTAAGTGAGTAAATCTAGACAACTTAATAGCACATTTACTGTCTGGTGACGATCGGTCCTGTTCAAAGGAGTGACATGTCATAGGAGTGAAACCTCAGATATAAATTTCAAAGGAGTGACAACCATCCAACCAACCATCCAAGTGGTAGGTGAGGCGACAACGATTTGTTTGGCGAGCGTACTTTCAGTTGTGTGTGGTCCAATAAAATGTCACTGCTTTAATACGGTATTTATGTAACTCCTTTGTTATGTCACTCCTATGAAGTGTCACTCCTTCGATACAGACCCGTGACAGTAGTTAGTGAGCATAGTTTAATAAAACATTAAAAGGAATAAATTAAACATGATCGAGTTATGTTCAAAAGTGGAACATAAACAATGCATGTAATATAAAGTAAATCATTTTTTGTAAATGTAACAACCTGCCATTTCCCTTTTTTCCAGTGTGCATGGCAGAACAAAACCAAAGCATGAAGTCCAAGGAGCTCTGTGTGGACATCTGTGATCAAACTGTGGTGAGACATACAGTGGTGTGAAAAACTATTTGCCCCCTTCCTGATTTCTTATTCTTTTGCATGTTTGTCACACAAAATGTTTCTGATCATCAAACACATTTAACCATTAGTCAAATATAACACAAGTAAACACAAAATGCAGTTTTTAAATGATGGTGTTTATTATTTAGGGAGAAAAAAAATCCAAACCTACATGGCCCTGTGTGATAAAGTAATTGCCCCCTTGTTAAAAAATAACCTAACTGTGGTGTATCACACCTGAGTTCAATTTCCGTAGCCACCCCCAGGCCTGATTACTGCCACACCTGTTTCAATCAAGAAATCACTTAAATAGGAGCTGCCTGACACAGAGAAGTAGACCAAAAGCACCTCAAAAGCTAGACATCATGCCAAGATCCAAAGAAATTCAGGAACAAATGAGAACAGAAGTAATTGAGATCTATCAGTCTGGTAAAGGTTATAAAGCCATTTCTAAAGCTTTGGGACTCCAGCGAACCACAGTGAGAGCCATTATCCACAAATGGCAAAAACATGGAACAGTGGTGAACCTTCCCAGGAGTGGCCGGCCGACCAAAATTACCCCAAGAGCGCAGAGACGACTCATCCGAGAGGTCACAAAAGACCCCAGGACAACGTCTAAAGAACTGCAGGCCTCACTTGCCTCAATTAAGGTCAGTGTTCACGACTCCACCATAGGAAAGAGACTGGGCAAAAACGGCCTGCATGGCAGATTTCCAAGACGCAAACCACTGTTAAGCAAAAAGAACATTAGGGCTCGTCTCAATTTTGCTAAGAAACATCTCAATGATTGCCAAGACTTTTGGGAAAATACCTTGTGGACTGATGAGTCAAAAGTTGACCTTTTTGGAAGGCAAATGTCCCGTTACATCTGGCGTAAAAGGAACACAGCATTTCAGAAAAAGAACATCATACCAACAGTAAAATATGGTGGTGGTAGTGTGATGGTCTGGGGTTGTTTTGCTGCTTCAGGACCTGGAAGGCTTGCTGTGATAGATGGAACCATGAATTCTACTGTCTACCAAAAAATCCTGAAGGAGAATGTCCGGCCATCTGTTCGTCAACTCAAGCTGAAGCGATCTTGGGTGCTGCAACAGGACAATGACCCAAAACACACCAGCAAATCCACCTCTGAATGGCTGAAGAAAAACAAAATGAAGACTTTGGAGTGGCCTAGTCAAAGTCCTGACCTGAATCCAATTGAGATGCTATGGCATGACCTTAAAAAGGCGGTTCATGCTAGAAAACCCTCAAATAATGCTGAATTACAACAATTTTGCAAAGATGAGTGGGCCAAAATTCCTCCAGAGTGCTGTAAAAGACTCATTGCAAGTTATCGCAAACGCTTGATTGCAGTTATTGCTGCTAAGGGTGGCCCAACCAGTTATTAGGTTCAGGGGGCAATTACTTTTTCACACAGGGCCATGTAGGTTTGGATTTTTTTTCTCCCTAAATAATAAAAACCACCATTTACAAACTGCATTTTGTGTTTACTTGTGTTATATTTGACTAATGGTTAAATGTGTTTGATGATCAGAAACATTTTGTGTGACAAACATGCAAAAGAATAAGAAATCAGGAAGGGGGCAAATAGTTTTTCACACCACTGTAGATCAGGGCAAGGGTACGCATCCATTTCTAAAGATTTAAGGGTTCCCTCAGGCACAGTGGCCTTAATAATTATTAAACAAAATAAGTTTGAAACTCTTATTAGAGCTGACCATCCAGCCAAATTGTATAATCAGTCAAAAAGAGTCTTGACCAGAGAGGTTGCCTCAATCATTGTGAAATGGAAGAAGTTTGGAACCACCAGGACTCTTCCTAGAGTTGGCCATCTGGCCAAACTAAGCACCTGAGCAAGAAGGGCCTTGGGCAGGGAGGTGACCGAGAACTGAATTGCCATTGTAACAGAGCTTCTGCTGAAAGAGGAGAACCTGTCAGAGGGATGACCATCTGAGTAGCCCCCCATCAATATTGTGTAAAGCTTTACTAAATGGCATTTGAAAGACTCCAAGAAAAAGATTCTCTGGTCTGATGAGACAGAAATGAATGTCTTTGGACAGCTGTTGGTGAAGACCAGGCACTGCTCCTTACCTGTCTATTACCATCCATACAATGAAGCATGGTGGATGCATCATCATGCCATGGTGGTGGTTTTGAGCGGCAAGGACAAGAAGACTGGTCAGAATAAGGACCAATGAAGCCAAATACAGAGAAGTCCATGTAGAAAATTTGGTAAGGTAATGGTTCACCTTTCAGCACAAAAGTGACCTGAAGCATACAGCCAAGACAAGTGGCTTTGGGACAAGTCTCTGAATGTCCTTGAGTGCCAAAGCCCAAGCCCTGACTTAAACCCCATAGAATATTTGTGGAGAGACCTGAAGCTGGCGGTTAACAGGCACTTCCCATCCAATCTAAGGGAATTTGAGAGAATCAGACAGGAAGAATGAGATAAACTGCCCAAATCCACATGTGCAAAGCTTGTACAGAGTTACGAAAGAAGACTCAAAGCTGTAATTGCTGCCAAAGAGGTTTCTACAAAGTACTGAATTAAGTCTCTGAGAGATTTTAGTTTTTGATTTTTAATAAATATGCAAACCTTTCTGAAAGCATGCTTTGCTATTATAGGTTATTGAGTGTAGATTGATAGGCAAAAATCGCAAATGCATCCATTTACAATTTAATCTACAACACAATAAAGTGTGCACAAAGTGAAGGGGTGTGAATACTTTCTGAATCCACAGTATAATTCAAGATCTGACTTAGTTAGTCGCATGATAGGCATCTGTGACTTGGTGAACATCTGGGCCTTAAAGTGCAGCCAACTAATTTGAAATATTTCACAACTAAATTCCATTTCTACTTATAATGCAACATTTCATTCCATAAATTTCTGACAGCCTTCCAGTTTGCATTTTGAAGCATTGACTCAGTCCAAAAATTAACAACGTGAAGAATGTGTTTTTTGTTTTTTTTTGAGAATAAATCCTCACTTATCTTCTTATTTAAACCCCTGTAAGCTGAAGATGGTAATGAAAATAATAAGATGACAAAACACACCTGTTGGAGAGCGGATATTGTTTGGCAGAAATGTTTCGATTTTCCTCCACTTGCACTATTGCATCACTAATCGGCTTCTGTCTTATTCCTTTGGTCACGTTAGAAAAGTGAATTAGAATTGCAAACGAGTAAAGTCCAAAGAACGTAAAACCAACTTATCTTGTGTATATCTTTGTTCCTGATTAAATTGAGAAAGCAATCAGGGGGCTATAGAGAGATTACAGCACACATGGCAGATTTATCTGAGTAATAAAGAAGTATGAACCTTAAAGGACAATTATTTTTAATTCACATTATGAAAAGAAAAAGATAAAAGAACTTTTATTATACGCAAGACAAAGAAAGCAGCTATTCTGCCTTTTAAGATTTAAATGAGGGCCAAGTAATCTTTTTTGCCTGTTTATTTCACTTTGAAGTATGTGGCAAAGCAACACACTGTTTATAACAAAAACCAAATTGACTTTCATTAAAATGATGATGGTGACGATAATTGCATTCAAGGTAAATTGAAATATACTTTCTTATTTAAACCAGAGATATACCATGTCAATTATTAACTTCTTTGACACCTCACGTTTCTCTCCAGGTTTTATATTGCCTTTTAAGTAGATCTGTTCTTATAACACAGAAATTCAATTAAACGCTTTATATTTCCTTCCACTGGCATCCATTTGAAGGTTCCTTCCTGCCTTATACCCATTACTACTGAAGTAGCTCCTTGCTTCCTTTCACTTTGGCAGCATCTATGAATGGATGGATTTATTGGATATCTCCTTTTGTCCTTCTAGTTCATGACCATAGAGAGCAGGGACAGTAAGATGTTAACGTGCCCTTTGTGGACACTACTTCATCATTGTCATCACTGTCTCTATCCATATTGGCCATTTTACAGAGCTACCCACATTAGCTGGGTGTCCCCCAAATCTTTTTCATCCACTCTTCATGATCCTGGGCACCCCTTGGAGTAAGACCCATTCTTTTCGTATCTTCCGACTGCACCTTCCATCACGTCTTCTTCAGCCTCATCCCCTGCACCTCCATCTAGGTACAAATTTCTATTCTGCTCCCTTTCTTTTGCCTCCACATCTCAGCCATTTTAGTCCGTGTGTCCTCATTCTATTACCAGCACACAAAGTGCTTTTGTTATCTTAACATTCAGCTTCTTCTCAATCCATGACAAACCAAAAATCCTCCTGATCAGTCCTATGTTCTGCTTCATCAGTCACTTCATTGCATTCATGATTTTCAATGTGTCTCCTTTCAGTTTGTCTCTGAGCCTTAAACGAAAGCCCAAACATCTGTGAACAGCTGGCTATCAAACCTATGTGAGCTTGTCGGACATCTTATTCCAAAACCATGGGTATTAATATGGAGTTAACTGCAGTTATACCAAACACCACGTTCCCAGGAAGGTTTTCCAAAAGATTTTAGAGTATGAAATCCTAATTCATAATGCTTCCAGCACACAGTTCTTGTGCTGATGTTGCTTCCAAACTGATGCCACAGAGGATACACAATTTTTATGCACTCTGTAAGTTTGTCAGGTCTGTTACTTCATGGCTGAGCTGTTGTTGCTCCGAGACGCTTCCACTTCACAGTAATAACACTTACAGTTGACCGAGTCATATCTAGCCGAGCAGAAATTTCACAGGCTGACTTGTGGCAAAGGTGGCATCCTATGACAGTGCCACATTCAAAGTCACTGAGCTCTTCGGTGAGACCCATTTCTACTGGCAGTGTTTATCAATGCAAGGCAATGTGATTGACCTGTTGACAATTTGGAGGGCTTTTGGCCTTATAACACTGGTCTACAAAAAATATTTTTTGTTTGCTTCTGGGAACTTCAGAGCAGCTCTTTATTAAGTTATTTACACTGATTTCATATATGAAATCAGAATTAAGCTAGCACATCAGTTTTTTGAAATACACATCATTGACGTCTTGACACTTTTGAATATCGATATAATGTATCAACACGATATCTGGAGTTTGGACTATGCCCCACCAAAATTGTTTTGATGTGTTTATTCTGAAGACAAACCAGAAAACGATACCAGAGACACGTTAAAGCATTTTTATGTCAATTTACCTCAATATAAAAGTGAGGTCAGCGTGCCCAAAAATGTTGGAGGCACTCGCTTTTACGCTTGTACTGCATATCTGTCTCTCTTTGCATGAACCAATAGTTCTCACCCATCGTGCTAAGAGTGAATTTTCTCCGATATCAGTTTTCCATCACCTTTATATCTTGATGAAATCTTTCCCCATGCTCATCTCTGACATCGCTTAGATTTGCTGGAAAAAAGTTGAGATGAGAATGTAAAAAATGCGTCTTCAGTGACATTCTGGCTCCCGTAAGATAATATATTTTCAGCATATTCTCCACAAGCTCAGTATAATTCTCTGCTCTGTGACTGTCAAGAAAATTCTGGACAACCTGCACAAATGAGGGTGCTGGTTCAGTTGGCTTCGGTTTCCTTTTGAACTCATCGTCAAGCATCAGTTCACGGATTTCAGGGCCAACAAAAACACCTTCCTTAATTTTGGCTTCACTTTTCTCGAGACCAAACATATTTCTTAAATGCTGAAATGCATCGCCTTTACTATCCAGTCACCCTAGTTGTCCAAGACCTGGAACATCATAACTAAACAACTGGACATGCTGGATGAAAATGGTTTTCAGATTTGGAGTCAGCAAGTGAAATTTGTTAAAGTACAGGTGAAAGAATCCCAATAGCAAAATGCTTGTTGAGCAGTGTAATGTATTAAAAGGGGGTGAATGCCTTTTCTGGAATTGAAGCACATGAGGGACTGAAATTAACCAGAAAGCAACAAGAGTATAAATAGAGAACAACAAACCTACGGCCTCTGTAGCTTTCCCATACAAGTCTGCTAGGTGGGTCACCTTGTCCACAACCCACCTCTCTTTTTCCGTGACCCTCCTTACTTCTTTCTGTACATCTCTGACCTTCCTTTCAGCTCTGGGCCTCAAGCTCACTTGTGGTCTCACTGTAAGTAACTTTTGAGCTACAGTCAAGAAACCCATCATTACCAGGATCAGGAAAGCCCTCTGAAACTCCGGGACCATTCTCCTAGAATTCCCTAAATGTGCAACTGCTCCACAAAATGATGGCAGGCATACTGAACAAAATGTCCTGGGGAAATGACATAAAATAATGTAACTACTTTAAATACATTTTAAAATTGAAAATTGTTATCAATACTTCAAACTGCAAAATGGGTATGGAAAAACATCAGAAAACTGCAACTTACAAACTTAATCAAACCCACTTCATAACTGTTCCTTATGTGGCAAAAGTCTATAGATTACAAACTGTATTATTAAATTGTTAAAGTTTTATTATGAACCTCAGTTGAAAGTACTTAAAAACAATAACTAAGGTAATATTTGCTCAAGATAAAGTGGGTAATATTGCTGCATTACACATACAGTGTCCTGCCCTCCTGCATTGTCCATATATATTTGGCATGTCCCCCTTTTGAATATTCCTGCTTACCTCTCAAATCCACAAAGATGTGCTAGTTAGCTGATTCAAACTTGTCGGAGTTTGACTGTGTGTGTCTGAGATTGTGAGTGAGCACCCTGATGGATGGTCAGCCTATCCAGGGCCCCTTATGTCTCTCGTTCTCTGTGTTTGTATGAAATGTATCCTAAGTAGGTTTCCATATATGTCCCTGTGTTGTTGATGAGAAAATCATTTTAAAATGATAGCTTTCCTCCACTGCACTAGTTCCTTTCATAAATTTAAATGCCTTGACCATATCACCTCTTAATCTCTGTTTGCTTTGCTTTAAACTGGAAAGGTTCAACTCCTTTAATCAGTGTGTTTACATGCGCACAAAGAAAATCAATCGGATTAATGTGAAACAGAAACGTGGTTTCTTAATAATCCACGTTTACATGCGCAAATAATGTTCTGGAGTTCACTTTTGTCAAAATACTCTGATGCTACTAAACTTCCCAAAAGGGAGTTACCATATATACTCGCGGATAAGTTCTCCCGCGGATAAGTCGGGACTTGATGGAAAACTCACACTATTGGTCCAAGAAATTATGATATGCTAACGCCCACCTGAGAGAGTAACCACGGAGCACACGGCCTTTTTTTCTATGTATTGTGCCTACGTGACCACACGGTAATACCCAAACTATTCCGAAGCGACATGTTTTTTTTGTATCTCACACCCTCATACACCTTTATCATAAGAGCATCCCTTATCTATGATGGAGCGTTCAATCAGAAGAAAATGTATGAAGTTGGTTTTAAATTAAAAGTTATTGAAGTAGCGAAAGAAATTGGCAACTGCGCTGCTGCAACAAAATTCGATGCACCTGAGAAACTGATGTGAGTTTGGAGGAGGCAATAAGATGTAAGTCAGGGTCTGATTTTATGATCAATTTTTCGGGTTTGTTATACGTGAGTATATATGGTAAACGTCATCATCGGCCACCATGACTCTGAACATAAGCATGACACTTATGGTAATTTTCTTGCGTTTTATAAATATGTTTAGTCAAACTGATATTTTATTTATAGGTTTTTGTTGGTGGATTGTATACAGGAAACTCTTTTCTGCTTGGCTGTGCAATCGAACCCTCCAAAGAACCAACTCATGTGCTCCTTGCCTAACATCCAGTGCTGCTGGATAATAATAACGCAGTGTCACAGGCGGCCAGGGTCTTTATCTGGCTGGGACACCTCTTCACTGAGAGGACCGGGGAAGCAAGCGTGGGCAGAACAGTACCTTCCCTGGGACAATAGATGGCAGCCCCCATGGGTTGCAGTGGTGCCTCGGACTCCCGCAGGGCTTCATGGGAGATGGAGTTCTCTACAGCCCTACAGCTGTTATGAACCCTTGTAGGTGGTTCTTCCTCCACACCCGAAAGTGCAGCCAGAAGTGGGGCAACGAGCACCTGAAACACTTCTGGGTGACTTATATAAGGGGCCAGCAGAAACTATTCAGGGAGCCAAAGTCGGAAGGAGGGAGACAAAGCTTGCCGAGGATGAGTTGTGAGTTGTGATAGTGCTTGTTGGGACTGTGTTGTGCATGCGGGAAACAGGGAAGGTAAAGAAAAGAAAACTTTTGTGTTTTATTAGTGTGCCTCCTGCGTCTGCCTGTGTCTGGTTACACGCTGGTATAGCACCATCTACTGTCACAGCAGGTATGTTTACTTCAATAAGATATACATTAGGATACTCGTTAATTTAAAAAGTAACTGGATTACAAAACTCATGTTACTTTTTACATGTTACCCTACTGCTCTCGAGATTGTGTTGCTGAGTTTAGCACTGTATGTTCACCTCATCAACACAAATGTATCAATTTTTGAAATCTTGAGACAGATTATTTCAACCAGAAAAGGGAATGATGCTAATGCCTGAACATTTGTCTCTGGAAATGTATTTTTTCAGACTCTTCTACCCGTGGCTGCTGAAAGTGTGTGCAAAGTGAAACAAATACTGTACATGTGCAGGCTGATAAATATGGCAATAAACAGACTACAACATCCTTAACAGTAGTCTGATTAAGAATTTACAAGGCCACATAATCAGGTTATTTACCGAGAAGTCTTCCTCTGTTAATTAGGTTTCTCAGAGACCAACAACCTGACTTCTCTAGCTAGCATTAGGGTTTACATGGCATTTTAGAAATTAGGTTTCTGTGAATAACTGACTTCTTGAAGCACATAGCTCTCAGTCTCTGGGTCAGCTTAGTCACACTTCTCTGGACTTTCTCGAGTGCTGCTATGTCTTTTTATTGTAAAATAGAGACTAAAACTGAACACAGCACTCTGGGTGAGGCCTCAATAGTGCATTATGAGGACAGAGTCACAGGGAGTTGGTTTTGGAGCAAATGTCAACCTTGGATGGAACGTTAGGACAATTGTCTGAAACGTCATCATTCCTGAGTTCGCCATCGGCTCTTAAGATGTGCAGGGGTGTCAAACTCAGATCTGCAGTGGCTGCAGGTTTTTGTTCCAGCCGCTTTCCTAATTAGTAAACAGTTACTGCTGCTAAATAAACATCTTTCTTGTGCTTTAATGTTAATAGGTTTTCAGTTTTAAATTCACAACCCTTAATTGGTTCTTTTTTCCTTGACTAGCAGCCAAACATTAATGAGATGTAAAGTTAGCCGACGGATGACCAGCTGAATCAAAGGTCTCTAATTCAGATCCTGGAGGGCCACCATTTTTGCTTCAAATAATGTTTTAATTAGAAGCCATTTCTTGATGTTGTTAATTAAATCTGTGGATTCTTAGAGCTCTCATTGTGCCACACCAGAAATTTCCAAAATGGTTT
Organism: Erpetoichthys calabaricus; assembly: GCF_900747795.2. Lineage (NCBI taxonomy): Eukaryota > Metazoa > Chordata > Cladistia > Polypteriformes > Polypteridae > Erpetoichthys > Erpetoichthys calabaricus. Next base: position 37,821,912 of record NC_041401.2, read on the forward strand.
TCCTTTTTCTGAGCGCACCATCAATGTGTTTTGTTACCCAGAACAGATCAACATTTCTCAAGTGCTTACGTTTTTCTTTTCAAATATTTTATTGAAGCAGCTTTTGTATTATAGACAATAGGAGCACATGGGATCAAGTTAGCAGGTCATCTGTTGGACCGCATTGGATTTCATTTATAGTTTGGCTACTTGAAACAATTAATGTCTCTGAATTTTAAGAAAATCTCTTATAAATGCAAAGAAGTAGGTTCTGTTAGCAGCAGTAATTGATCACTCATTCAGAAAGTGCTACTGCAGCGCCCTAAGATTTAAGCTTGACACCTTTGATGTGTAGGACATTTTGGAAAGACTTCTGATTTATGCACCACAGCTACAGGCATGTAGCTGACCAGAAACATGAAATAGGCGTGGAATGACGTCATATGGACAAGTATCCAGACCATTTTTTTTTAACTCAATAGCATGCTACATTCAAGCGTTCCATTCGTCTAATATTGAAAATGCTACTTAATGACTTTATTTGCAATAATGTTTTAAAAATTATCCCCTGATCATTATATAATTGATATATCTGCATCATCATGTGCCAAATTGTGCCAGACCTGGTAGAAGTTAAATGACACTTTCATGCTGTTGCAATTTTAATTTCCCCTAGTGCTTATTAAATATGAACGTGTGGCAGGACCACGCTACCTGTTCATTTATTTTAGGGGTCTGTGGCTCTTTGTATGAAGAAAATCCTTCTAACATTTGTGCTAAACCTGCCATTAGTAAGTTGCCCTTAGCAAGTTTCCAACCGTGTCACCAACTGGGATCCACTGACGTAATTTCTTTTCATAATTTTAAACACTTTAATCATGTCCCTATTACTCTCCATTTAATTCAACTGAAAACATTCACCTCGTTCAGTCTTACCTCCTAGCTAACCGGCTTTCTGTCCCAGTATCATCCTAGTTGTTCTTCTCTGGACCACTGTGACACCAAGTTGTTTCACATAAGGTGCACTTTAAAGCTTCAGACATCCCATTATATATTAGTAGAAGTAAAATATTTTAAAGTAAATGTCCCCACCAAGTGACAAAATAATTGAATTAACAAATACAGTCATGCATGGCCAAAAGGGCTCCATCCATCCATCCGGTCATAGGAGTCTGCTGGAGCTAATACCAGGGCACGAGGCAGAAACAAACCCTGGGCATGGCGCCAGCCCACCACAGGGCACACGCACACACTAGGGACAATTTGGGATCGCCAATGCACCTAACCTGCATGTCTTTGGACTGTGGGAGGAAACATGCAAACTCCACGCAGGGAGGACCCAGGAAGCGAACCCAGATCTCCTAACTGCGAGGCAGCAGCGCTAGCACTGTGCCACCGTGCCCTTGCACCAGTGCCGGATTAACCAATAGGCACATGTAGCATGTGCTACGGGCCCCACAATTTCGGGGGCCCCCAAATGGTGGACCCAATATTTAATGAAAAAGTGTAGCATTGAAAAACTGGTCTTTAAAAATATTATCTTTACGTTTTTAAACTGTAAATTTCTTACACAACAAAACTTTAGGGGCCCAACACATAAAATTCACATAAATATAATAAGATTCTTATTATAATCGAGAGTAAAATAATTATTTAGTCCGGTTTTAACTGTTCAGAATCTAAACTTCAGATGATGCAGACCAAAAGGGCCCCCAAATTTGAAATGTGCTACGGGCCCCCAAAGCTCTTAATCCGGCCCTGCCTGGCACTATCCTTGAAATAAGTAATGTGCTAGTGATAAATTGATAAAAGGGTTGAGCATGGTAAAGGCGCTATTTAAATTAAATGTATTATTATTATTTTGCATGTCATTCTAGTGTGACAAGGCCATCAAGGTGGCAGAATATGTCATATTGTTGCCTCGTAACATTTTGGCTCAGGTTCAGTGCCTGATATGGCTGTCTTGTGTGTGCAGTTTGCAGGATTCTTTCCTAGAATTGCTGCACACTGACAATTCCCTGCCAGACCAGTTAATGTGAGAATACCCTGCTTGCTCATAGACATGTATCCCATTCAGAGGTGGCCAAGCTGCAGATCCTCACTATACCTTGAGTTTAAATAGAGGTTGACTCTACAAAAATGGACACACAACTCTTGGAAAGGGAATAGAATATTACTGAAATGTTCAAACCATATTTAAATTGTTTCATTGTCAGTGCGTGTGTCCCTCTAGTGGAGAGAAATATATTTTATAAAAAGGGAGAGGCAAGAATAAGACAGAAAGTGAAAACATGAGCCAGTAAAGGTTGAAGCAAGGAACAGGATTTTATTGCCTATTTTTTTTATAGTGAAAAAAGTAAAGGTAATTCCTACTCTGAAAAAGGGAAAGAAAGTAAGGGACTGAAGTGGAAAAAGCATCTTGCATAGATACTTTGAACTTTATTGCCAGACAACATAGTTTCTAGGAATTCCTACTGGTGCTGCGTCCATACAAACAACATACATACAATCAAACAACGCAGTATATGATACATGACACCAGCATAACATTAAATACAATAGTAATGAAAATATATAAAACAGTATAATAAAGCACAATTGAAGTCCTACTCAGTCATATATGAAGTAAATCCTCACAATATAAAGAGAAAATAAAAACCCTAATTTAGATTGAATGGAGGATAACAGAATCAGGAAGAGACAGATGAATCAGAGACTGTATTTAACCACAGTGACTGTAGTGGGAAAGAAACTGTGTCTATGTCTAGCAGTTCTAGTGGTTGGTGAACCTTTCCTAGATGGTAATAACTAAAAAGATGGTTGCCTGAGTGAGTTTAGTCTTTGCGTATATTTCCAGCATGTCTCCTGAATTGTGATGTGCACAGGATCTCAATGGCCCTACAGTCTTTTCTGCTCTCCAAATACCACTCTGCAGTTTAGGTTGCGAGTGAGCAGATGCATTGCCATACCAGACTGTTACGGAGAAAGCAGAGAAATTCAGTGTTTCTCTTTAAAACCATACCAGCATCGAGTGGGACATGATAATCTTTATAAGTTGTGAGATAGAAAACTTAACTGCTTGCAAGCTACTGAGGGTTAAAAGCTGACAAAGCTGTTTTGCTATAACGGCAGGTTATTCGTACAGGCGTCTCTCATAAGACAGGGTTCAGTAAGCTGACCGAGGACAACTTCCTCTTTAGGAACGCGTCTGTTAGACACAGGAAAGATGATCTTTCCTTCTTTAGGGCCCCATCTGACACGTACACAAAACAGAATTGGTTGCCCGATTTGTGCAATATAAGATGAAATGCTTAGGTAAACTATATTATGCTTTTTGGGAAGTAAGGGGAAGGGGGAGGGAGGAAGAAAATATAAAAAAGCCAACTGAAAAAAGAGAAACTTTGCTCTTCTGCCTTGCAACGCATGAATCCATGTACTCATCTGTGACTGAATAAAAGCTGATTGATTGAACTATTTCCTGTCTTCCTCAGGGGTTTCTTTCACAGTTGACAGAGAAACAACATCTGCTGCTGAACGTTTTTTGAAAAGACCAAGTATGTTTTCATCCCAGTTAAGTCTGTGAATGATAATTGTGCCAAGAAATTTAAATGATTCCATCCTGGTCACAGTGACACCATTTATAAATAGTGGAATAGAAGATGAGGAGTGTCTCCTAAAATCCACAATCATTTCTGCTATTTTCATGGAATTCAAGGTTAGATTGTTGAGGGTGCAGCAAATTACCAGCCGATCCTCCTTCCTACATTATGGCCCCTCATCCCCGTCGTGATCAAGCCAATCAAGGCTGTGTCAGCAAACTTCAGCAGCTTAACAGAACGGTCACTGGAGGTGCTCTCATTGGTGTAGAGAGAGAAAGGGAGAGAAGACAGAACACAGCCCTGAGGGGACTCTGTGCTCAGCTTCAGGGATCCTGACTGATATTCACTCATCTTCACTGTCTGACCCCTGTTCCTTAGAAGGCCAGAAATCCAAATACATCATATGGCATAGTCTACGCTCATAGTGAGAAGTTTGCTATGGAGGAGCTCTGATATGATTGTGTTAAATTTAGAACTGAAATACACAAATAAGATCCTGGCATAAGTCAGGAGAGTCTAAATGCTGTAAGATGTACTAGAGAGTCATGTTCACTGTATCCTCAACTGGCATAGTAAGCAAACTGAAGTCGGTCAAGAAGAGATTTCAGATGCTGAATAATCAGATGTTTAAATGACTTCATTATTACAGAGGTCAGTGCCACTGGCTAGTAATCATGTAGACTGCGCTTTTTAGGCACAGGGATGATTATGGTTTATATAAATCAGGGAGGGACAAAGTTCCATTTAGACAAAGACTGAGTGAAAATGTACATACATACAGGTGCTATCTAATCAGAACAATGGCTTAGTGTGTAAAGGGAATTGTTGTCTGGACCAGGAGCTTTACAACATTTCTGTCTCCAGACACACACATGTGAATAGGAGACGGCTAAAGGGCGAGGTGCACTAACTGTCTTTCTCAATCCCTTGCAGACCATTCTCGGGAAATCCCGCCTGGTTTCAATGCCTCTGATTATGCCATTTCCGGTGCCAATGACATCACTGCTGGTCCAGATGATGTCACTTCCAGTTCCAGCCCCGATGACGTCACTTCATCCACTGGCCTTTAAAGCTGCCATCTTACCTTCACATCATCAGTTCTGTTTTGGACTCAGTCTTGTGATCATCTCACAATTATTCCAATTTGCAGCCAAGGAACATTATACGGGTGGCTGTCCCAAACCTTTACGATGTTTTTGTGTCGTTCTTGTGACATTACATACAGAGAGGGAAGGTGCAGTTAGACTATAGGAGAGAGAAGGCAGGAAGATGGATGTCCTGAGTGATGGAGTGAGGTGGGGGGGTCTTAACCCTGCAATAAAAACGTTTTTTCATCTCAGGTAGAGTGGGGTTAGTTTGTAGCAATTGTTTGAATTTGTAACCAGTGATCACTTTTAAAGCATTCCAGGTAGACATACAATCATTTGTATAGAAATTATGTTTCACCTTGGCCTAATGTCTTCTTTTAGCATCCTTAATGGCTTTGTCTAGATGATGTTTAGCCTCTCTATAAACAGCACTATCTCCACATTTGTAAGCTTCCTCTTTAGTTTTTCAAAACTTTTCTCAGATTTTTAGAGAATGTAGAACTGAAATCCACAAATATGTTCCTGGCATAAGTAACTGGAGAGTCTAAATGCTGCAAGATGTGGAGGATTGCCATGTTCACTGTATCCTCAACTGGCCCAGTAAGCAAACCGAAGTCAGTCAAGGAGAGATTTCAGAAGCTGAATAATCAGATGTTCAAATGACTTCTTATTATAGAGATCAGTGCTACTGGTCATGGTTTGTCATTACTGTATTTAATAATTGTTTTAGTTGGAGTACAAATTTTCTGAGGAAAACTAATGCAAGGCGTGACTGTATCTGTGTACTCGTCTACTTCATCAGAGATATCTCTGAACACCTCCTAGAGGGTGGAATCCAGACCATCCTGTAGTCTCTCCACAGCCTCACTAGTTCTCTTTTGCACTGTTTTTTTATTTCTGGGTTAGGTTACTTCAATTTCTGTCTATATGTACGGACAAGAAAACTCATGACATTGATCAGAGTTACCCAAAGGTGCCCATGCAATGGTGTGGTAAGCATCAGAGATAGTGCAGTAACAGCGACACAGAATGTTCTCCTCCCTAGTTGAGCATTTCACCAGCTGTTTGTATTTGCGAAACTCAGATACCATGTTGGAAATATTAAAGTCACCCAAGAAAATAACTGTGGACTCCGAGTATTTATTCTCCACACCTAAGATATGATCAACTAGAAACTGCATTGCTATTTGATTGAGGAGGGCACATAAACTCCAATTAGAATGACAAACGCAAATTCTCTCTGGAGGTAAAATGGTTTGCAATTAAGGGTGAGAAATTCCACGTGAGGTGAGCAGCTTCTTCCCAGCACTTTAACATCTTTGCACCATGTATTGTTGATAAAGAAACACCCTTCACCACTTTTACATTTATTGCAGAGATCATAATTTCGATCCACTCTAAACAGATTATACTCATATTTTTTTCAGAGAATTAATCAGTCAGTCAAAACACTGAAACAAGTGACATTCTAGAGCATATAAATTAAAAAAGCTCATCCATTTTATTGCACAACAATCAGACGTTTGTAAGAAACATACCCAGGAGAGGTGGCCGAAAAGCAATTCTTCTGAAATGGAGCAAAACCCCAGCTCTGCAACCCTGCTTTCTTCTGTTAGTGTTGGTTGTCTGCCACTGATCCAGCATCCTGTTGCAGTGAGATCAGGTGTGTGACTAAAAACTTTGATGTGGAAGTCAGAAAAACCAGCAGGAATCCGTTCATTACTGAATATCTTACTTGCAGTAAGTCGGCATGGGTTTAAACAAAAGTAACTTAAATAACAGAGACGGTAACACAATGTTGCCTTCCTTCTGTGCCATCTTGGAGTAGCGTCACTGGAGAGGAAATAGAGAGCAAAGCCAAGCATGATGAAAGAAGCAGCAGAAAAAGGTATGAGTAATGAGGAAATTCTTCGTCAATAAATAGGACCCTCAGTTAAGCCCAGAGCAGACCTTGAAACATCCACCCTAAAAAGAACTCTAGCAATGATATCCACATTCTGCTGGTCCTCCGTTTCCTTCTTTCTTTTTCACTCTATTTTTCTTAGGTCATTAAACAAATTTTGCAGAAAGATCCAACCACAGGAGTCCTTTTACCCACTCGTGCCTTTATCTCCTTCGATCTCCCATCTAATTTACAGATCTACAGTTCGCTTGACAAAGCACAGCCATAATCCCAGCCTGGCATTTGCAGCTATAATAGGCGTCTCTGTGTAATTTGCAAATATGGCGCCAATTATATCTCCTGAATCTGGTCCCTTTAAAAAATGTAATATTAAAGAACAGGACCCATGCCGGCCCAAAAATATCATTTACTCAATTTCTTCTCAAAAGTATCCAGCCATCTACAAAGGTGAAATAGTGATATGGTTGGCAGAGTATTTCGGGGAGCACGTTTGAGCTGTTAACATCAAAGACCTTAGAGAGACTATTGGAGAACACTTTATGTCCCTTGATCATGGCCACACTGATCTCCCTGTGTTCTTTCAAGGACACTTTCAAAGAAAAGCAGAAAAAGCTAAGATCATTCTCAGTCTTGGATTGCACATTTCTACAGGACTTAATGACCGACTAACCTTTTGATCTTCCCCCTCATCTTCTCTAATGGCTGCTTTTCACACGTCTCCTTGCCTTTCACTTTTATCATCTCCCATGGCTTTATTCTTTCCTTTCCCCTCCTATTTATGTTACTCACTTTTTTCTTTTCAGTGAAACACCTGATGAAGGCTGTACAGGCGAAAAAGTTGGGTCTCTTACCTTCTTTTCATGTTGGTGTCGGAATAACTTTAACTGTTCTTTCTATGCAGATCCATGCTTATATAACCCTTCACTAACTCCATTATTTCATAGTGTTCTATCCCTCTTTGAAGAAGTGGAACTAAATTAAATGAAGCTCTAACGTTAGTGATAAAATCATTGGGGTGATTCACTGTCTCTGTCTTGAACTGAAATGGTTTAAATAAAGCAACACCGAAACTCACTCCTCATGAATATTGTGTATTAATGAGAAGTAAACCTGCGGTGGGTTGGCATCCTGCCCGGGATTGGTTCCTGCCTTGTACCCTGTGTTGGCTGGGATTGGCTCCAGCAGACCCCCGTGACCCTGTGTTCGGATTCAGCGGGTTGGCAAATGGATGGATGGATGGATGGATGAGAAGTAAAATCCATTTGGTAAAAATAATATTCCACAACAATTATTGGAGTGATATTATTTTTACACTTTCCATCTTACTATCCCCACCCTTTGGATATGTTGTTCTTCATAGAAAAGCACCTAGGAATATATTAGATTTTTATTTTGTTTTTGTAAAACTGTATTCAATTCAATTTATTATTATCATTGTTAATTATTCCTTATTGTAATCTATTTATTTACATTTACGAGCCCAACATACTATCCAATAAGGATACTCCAATCAGGTATTTTTAGGGTGAATATCATGTTACTGAATCATCCGATTCTGATACCAATTTTTTTTTTCTTTATGTGGTATAGGGGGGTCTGTGTCAATACATCTTCGTAAATAAATAAATAAAAGGTACACTCAGGCGAGGGGGTATAGGTGTGAGTGATAGCATGGTAGGCAGCTCCAGGAGGTTAGTGGGTAATTAGCCAGCCAAGCATTCATGTGTGGACGTGCACAGCGGTCAGTTGCCTCATTAGTACTCTGGAGGCTGTTATCGTAACACCTGTGCCAATCTATCGACATTTAACAAGGAAGCCTGAATAGAGAAGAGTGGGAAATGGTTTCAAGATCTCTTGAGCAAAGCCAGTAAGAAGTTTTCTGTGGTGTGATGAAATGTTGAACCTGTGACAGGAGAGTCGAGGCAGGGGAGACAGTGGAATCAGGCTATTCTCTGCATGCTGTATACTGATCACAGGTGGCAGAGAGGGCTTCCTGCAGACAGCCCGGGGTTGGCAGAACAGGAGCAGCTGGCGCAGCCGAGTCGAGATGTAGAATATCAAGGCTGTGAAGACACAACGGCAGTGTTTTTTCTGAGTGAGGAACTGCAGTCAGGGTGGCCATAGCAGACACAGCATGTTGATGGAGTAAGTAAGCGGGGCAAGTCATCACTTTCAGATTTGTTAGGATCATGAGGAAGGAAATGATGCAGTCACTGTTTACAGATCAAGTGCGGGTGTATACTTCTATAGAGAATGGAATCATAGGAGACATGTCTTTAGAGTTACTGCCAACGGAACTGGATCTAAGCATTCAATCTTTTATCCTGCACTCCGCAGACTAATCAGCATGATGGATGCTGTACCACTCATCCTCCTTTCTGTTACCTCTCCAAACCAGTGAACTCTCCAGTGTTTAATATACAGTGGAACCTCGGGTCACGACCGTAATTTCTTCCAAAACTCTGGTCGTAACCCGATTTGGTCGTGACCCAAAGTAATTTCCCCCATAGGATTGTATGTAAATACAATTAATCCGTTCCAGACCATAAGAACTGTATGTATATATATATTTTATTAAAGATTTTCAGCACAAATATAGCTTAATTATACCATAGAATGCACAGCATAATAGTAAACTAAATGTAAAAACATCGAGAAACACTGAGAGAACCTTGAACAACAGAGAAAACTAACATTGCAAGAGTTTGCGCTATAGCGCTATGAACCGCTCGCTAAAAGCACTTTTTTTAAATGAGTTTTAAGCACAGGGAAAAAATGAACATTTGAAAAATCTGTAATTTAATAAACAACCAAGAAAAGTAACATTGCAACAATGCACGCTATGAACCGATCGCTGTAAACAGAAGTGAAGTGGAGGTTAAAATCCAATAGAAAAAGTCTTCATTAAATACAACGAGGTTAAAACAATGCTCGAATCAGTCTCTTTAAAAACAAGCCTGGTGCATTCTTTAACTGCCTTCTCGGCCTTATGCCAGCCCTCTCTCTCTCTCTCTCTCTCTCGTGTGTGTGTGTGTCGCACTCTCTCTCATGCTCTCTCTCAACCGAAAGAGAAACTGGCTTGTTCGTATACCGAGTGTTTGGTCGTGAACAGATGCAAAAGTTTGGCAAACTTTTTGGTCGTAACCCGATTTGTACATGTACAGAGACGTTCGTGAACCAAGGTTCCACTGCTGTATATATATATATATATATATATATATATATATATATATATATATACAGTATATATATATATATATATATATATATATACCACCCCAGACCAAGAGGGGCTGCTGCCTCTCACCATTTTGTCTTTTTCCTCCTCAGTGCAGAGAAACTGTCCAATAAGGTCAACTGATTCTGCCCCTTCTGGTCCCTGGGTTATAAAGGCACGACTGCCCAGAAGCAGGCATATCTTTATTACCCGAGGGACCAGAGCAAAGGAGCTCCACTTTCACCTAATGACAGATGAAGGAGTTGTAATAGAGTTAGCCATGTTATTTTGGTAGCAGTATTTTATGTTTCCTTTATAAGCCATCGTGCATTATTTTTGTTTAAAACCTTGAGTAAATGGGGACAGCATCTCAAAATTTATCCATGTATTAGCCTGTCATTCCCTTTGATGACCACTATATATATATATATATATATATATATATATATATATATATATATATATATATATACTGTATATGCAGCTGGAGATCCACAAAGGGAGAAAAATGAATCACGTATCATAAAGTAGTTTTTACTCCTGCCAGGGGTCTTCATCAGAGGATAATGTTTAGACTTACAAGAATCAGGAATAAAAACTACTTTATGATATGTGATTCATTTTTCTCCCTTTGTGGATCTCCAGCTGCAAATATGCAAACCGTATCACAGACCTTCTCTTCCATATATATATATATATATATATATATATATATATATAAAATATACAGTACAACCTCGGTTTGCGAGCATAATTTGTTCCAGAAACGTGCTCGCAGTCCAAAGCACTCGTATATCAAAGTGAATTTCCCCATAACAAATAACGGAAACTCAGATGATTCGTTCCACAACCCAAAACTATTCATATAAAAATGATTAATACAAAATATAAAGTAAAAATACATAAAACAAATTAACCTGCACTTTACCTTTGAAAAGAATCATGGCTGGTGTGAGTGAGTTTCTAAACTCTTGTGGGATTCCACCCAACAGGACAACATGCAGAAGAGTGTCCCAAAGCATTCGTAGTCTCCCAGCGCTGTAGCAGTTCGCCGTAAAAGCGTATCCGAAAAGATTGCAGACATGCTATAAGTGCCTGCCGTCGATGGGTGATACAAGGAACAAGGAACATTATAAATGCGCAGGGCACAGTATTACGGCCCTGCCTGACTGCTTTGTCTGTGTATAGGAGAGTGGCAGATTCCACTACAATAAATAACCGCGCTGTTGCTGTTTCAAGCTGAATAAAGCTAAAGTACTGAGACTCAGCTTCATGTTTTGGGGTGCATGACAGGGACTCGCAAATCACAGCACACACGCGCGCATACATACACACACACACACACACAGTCACAATGCTAATGCTGTAGTAAACAGTATACGCTCATACGGATGTTGACTATATGAGTGAGGCACGCCGACTCAGATGGAGAATAGGAGACGATTGCCCACAATCCTACAGCAAGAGAGAAAGAGAAGAACCATCAGCTCAGTTGTGATCACATGATGCTCAGCAGACAAAGCGTATACATACTACTCGTATTGCAAGACCTCGCTCGTTTATCAAGTCAAAATTTATTAAAAATTTTAGCTCGTCTTGCAAAACACTTGTAAACCAAGTTACTCGCAAACCGAGGTTCCACTGTACTATCCATTATACACTATATAATATACTCAAGTACAGTATGCACAGAAAAGAGAATGGTGCCATGACCACAAATACCCATCCATGTGGACCTTCCCCAGCAATTGTGTCCCACCCCACCCATAACAGCTTTTTAAGGCACAGTCACACTATTCAAGTCGAGGTGCAAGTTCTGTCTAACCATTGGTTAATTGGTAGACAGGTCGGGAGAGTCTCTGCCAACTCTCCATTAAAGAGAGAGTTACCTTTAACAAAAATACAATTTTAGTCTTCTCATTTAAACATGTCCAGTTTTGCCTTACTTTTCAACAAGTTAACAACAAATTAAAAGAATTTCTGATTTTTGTGACTTTAAAAACAAGTAATTGCTATTTATCCACCATTATACATCAGTAAAGAAGTTAGTTAATGATGTCATTGAAATGGTACCATTTGGTATAAATAATAAATACTGAAGAGAGGCATCAGCATACAACAGAAAGTTAACATTGTCCTTCTAAATGACATTATCCAAATGGCCAAGTAGGAAGAGAGAGGAGAATTGATCTCAGTACCCAACGAGGGACACTATATCATATTGCATGCAGGAATGAGGTACTATCTTCAGAACTTTGCACATACAGAAAATGATTTGATAAATATAAAGTAAACCAACTGAGAAAACAGGCCAACTAAATTCTCAGGGTGGTGTAGGATTTTCTTTTTAAGGTCAATGCTCAGATTCCTTCTTAGGAATTCTTTGCAGTCCCAGAAGCTCTCTTTTGCTTTATGTATTCTTCTTTTGAAGGAACCTCCTTCCTCTGTAATCTAGCTTCTGGCATTTTATATTCCTTCACCTTGTCTAACTGTTGATCTTCCACTTTTATATTAATCTGTGAAGTTTTCTTCTTGTTATTACCATTACTTTACTCGTCATTGCATTAATTTCCAACCCATGCTCCTTGAACGATTTGTACATCCCTCTACCATCTTCTGCAAATCCTCCAGTCTTGATGCCAGTATTATCATCTGTATAACATCTGTTTGTAATTTCTTCTCCATGTCTCCTTATCCCTTCCTTCTCTTTTAATGCCAGGAATTCATTTTAAATATTAAATAGTATGGGTGATAATATGCATCCTTGTCCAACTCCTCTCTTAATATCCACTTCTTGTGTTTCTCCTGATTCTGTTCTCATCTTTGCTTTTTGTTTCCAGCACAAATTTAGGTTACACGGCAATATGTGTGGAGTACAAGACAAAGAAGCTTGCTCTCAAGCTTTATAACGCACTGGTGGGGCCACATCTGGAGTACTATGTGCAGTCTTGGTCTATGGGCTACAAAAAGAACATAGCAACGGTAGGAAAGGTCCAGAGTAGAGCGACTAGGCTGATCCCAGGACTGCTGGGTATGAGTTATGAAGAAAGGTTACAGGAGTTGGAGATTAAAAGGTGACATGATCAAAGTGTTAAAAATTACAAAAGGAGTTGGTACACTGGATCCAGGCAGTTACTAAATGAATTCAACAATAATCCTGGGAAACTTATTAAGAGGAAATTTCTCTCAAAAATTAGAATGTTTGTCTTCACACCGAGAACCATAGACACGTGGAGTAAATTACCAATAGTGTAGTAGTAGATAGGGGGACTTTAGGGACCTCCAAAACTCAATTTGATGTTATTTTGAAGGAATTAGGTGGGTAGGATTGGCAAGCTTTGTTAAGATAAATGGCTTGTGAATTCGAGTTTTAGTTCACATATAGGTGTGACAGGTCATGTTACAGACTTAAATACTATTACGGTTTTAATAGTTATTCTATCGGGGTGAGTAATGAGGTGGGGCAATTACAGAAACAGTTGAAGTGCCAACTCGACAAAACCGAATTTAATGTGAACAAAAAAAAAATCCAAACAAAACACGCTCTTAATGATGCTACAGTTGTTAGCTTTGTGCCTTTTAGATCTCTTTGGTGGCATTCTCAAAGACTTTCTCTTTAGCTTGGTTAGATCCAAATGAGATGCCACCTTCCTGGAATGTCTCCCTTTTATACTGGAAGGGCTGGTAGGGGTGGAGTTCCGTTGGCTCTGTTGCACTTAAGAGGTGGTTTCTCGATGCTGTGAGGAAAAAAGGAGACAAGACTGTTAGTGACAGTGCCCTCTTTCGTTCTGGGGTGGTACCACATACCTTAGGTGAGCCCAAAGGAGATCCTCTGATGTGCATGAGTGACACTATGTATAGCTTTATAATAAAAATTTAAATAGTGGAGATAAATACACTTACCTGGTGTTTGAAGTGTTAAAGTGTTAGGACTCAAGCAAGGGATAACATGGTGGCAATGCAAGGATACACACAAGCATTTGGTTACCCCGCCTGGTTGCATTCTGCCTTGTAGGCCTATGGGTCAGATATGTGCTTTATGGTTCAAATGACCCAACATTGAGGCAGTCGCCGAGTGCTAAAGGAGAGAGACTCTAAGCATTAGTTTAGTTGCTGGCATACGCATGCAGTTAAGAACTCTGTTCTTGTATAGTTTACTGTAAAGTCCAGGAAGTTCAGAATGACTTACTTGTAGAAGTGATCGAGCGACATTCAAGTACATTCTTGCATTCATACACACGTGAACACGTATGGGTACATAAAGAGTGCATTCACCTGATTAGCAAGTGACATATCTTGGATGTCTCTATGTCTTCAATTATTGGATTAACCAGGAAAACATCCATATTACTAACCGAGAATGCTAAACCGGATGGACGCAGGGACATCCGGCCATGGGCCGTAGCCGCAAAAAGACGTACTGCGCAGGCGCACCAAGAAATGAGGCTCCGCGAGAGGCGGACGCGACCACAGAAAAAAGGAGTCAAACGCAGGCGACGCACAGCGCCGCACAAAACCCATTGCACACGAAACTAGCACACAAAAAAAAGAAGCCGCTCGCGCCCACCTGCAAGCCTACCCACAGGCACCGGACGGAACACACACAAAGAGGACAATTCAACAAGCCCCTGGGACACAAAAAAAAAGAACCCAAAACCACCCCACCCACCCTACAAGCAACGGACGGGACACACACAAAGAGGAGGATTCAACAAGCCCCTGACACACAAAAAGAAAGAAGAAGCTCGCGCACCACCAATCCCCCCCCTCCCGCTCAGACACCGAAAAAGCACACGGCGCCGCACGAATCACAATGCACACGAAACGGGACCCACACAAACAGGAGGATTTAACAAGCTCCTAACGCAACAAAAAAAAGAAGCCGTGACCGCCACGCCAGGCCCATTAGAGACGAGACATGGCACAAGAAACGTTCACAACAACGACGAATCAGACCCACAAACAGAATAACATCAATAAGAAGTGACACCCAAAGCCCCATTTCTAAAGGAACCGTCCATATTAAACATACGTCATCTCAACACCTTCACACTAGGCAGCATAGGTGGATCTCCTTACAATAAAGCACTATTAACCGTTCAACTGCGGAAAAGGCTCCATATTAACAGTGAGTGCGATCCTCCTTATTACTTATCCATATTTCGCATGCTGAGGAACAAACAAGTCATGAATACACACTCACGGGTACAAAACAATTCGGCTCGGATAACGGGACCAAACACACGAACCCGCATGAAAAAAAAAAATACACAGCGGCTCATCTGCATTACATCCTACAATACTTCATTTGATTTTGCATCTACCGGAGTAAATATCATGTCACCAAAAGGCAATGACCCATACTGCTTTCGCGTATGTGGACAAATATTACATCGCATTGCAACAGTGCACCCTGAAACAAATCAAGAACGCAAATATGCACAAATCACGTTGGCACCCACAAAGCTATTCTGAAACCGCGAAAGAAAAAATGTCTCGGCTCCAAAAACACATGTCACTCCTTATTCCAAATACCGGTCCCAATCACATAAACATCGGTATCCACTATGACAATTCACAGTAACAATGCACGTGACATCTGTCTTGCCACACTATTAATTATAGATGAATGTACAATGGCATCCAGTCACTTACTCAACACCATTGATAAACTTCTACAAACGTTGATGAATAAGAATATTCCCTTTGCGAGAAAGGTACTTTTATTAGGAGAAGATTTTAGACAATGCTTAACTATTACTCCACTTACAATCCGCTCAGCTATTGTTCAGTCCACCTTAAAATACGCGGACAATTGGCATTGCGTTGATGAAAAATAATATTCCCTTTGGAGTGAAGGTACTTTTATTAGGAGTAGATTTTAGACAGTGCTTAGCTATTGCTCCACATACCGTGCGCTCAGCTATTATTCAGTCCACCTTAAAATACGCGACGACGTCATATAAACAACACGAGACCGAACTACAATACATATACAGGCGCGAGACCTGATTGGTGATAATACGAAGAAACGAACAGTCCACATAGTAACAGTGAGTTCGATCCTACTTATTACTTATCCATATTCCTCACGATAAAGATCAAACAAGTCATCAATTCACGATCACGGATACAAAAACTAGACGGCTCGAGTACGGGACCACAAACACGAACCCGCATCAAACAAAAAAATTCACCTCGGCGCGCTTCTAAAACCGCTGAACAAAAAATGTTACGCAAACAATTAGCTTGGCTTTCTAAAGATACACTTGGTACAAAACATGCGATTTCCAGATCACGAATATAACAATTGGTTATTACAGCTAGAACATTGTACTCACCAATACAGATGGACTTCACCCAGATATTATTACAATTCCTCAACCCAAAATCTGCGACGACTTACTTACGGAGATATTTGGAACAGCGGTCTCATTAGACAAAATGCCCCTTTTAACACAACGCACTATATTATGTCCAAAAAAAAACAGGGTTTATCCAATGGCACACGTTTAGTCGTCAACACCATGACACACAATGTTATTCAAGCAACAGTTCTTACAAGATCACATGCTAACAATACTGTTCTCATTCCTAGAATTGACCTTACGAGTTCTGACCTAGAATTACCTTTTACATTGAAACGCAGACAGTTCCCCATTAAACTTTCATTTGCCATGACCATCAACAAATCACAAGGACAAACCATGGACAAGGTTGGCATCTACCTCTCTGAGCCCGTTTTTGGACATGGACAACTTTATGTTGCTTTCTCACGTGTTCGACGTTCATCTGACGTTAAAGTTAAAAGTTATAAATGCTCCATGCCAAGGAAGACTCATTCAAGGACAGGACACCATCTTTACTACTAATGTTGTGTACAAAGAAATATTCCACTAAACCATTACTCTGTGCCAAACACTGTATTTTTGGCTTTCTATATGCATCATCCACACCTGCACACTATTCTATATCTAATTCATACATCTCACTCTTTGTCATGCCCCAACACCAGGGGTTGGCGAGCGAAGCGAGCAGGGGGCGGAGCCCCCTAGTAAAACAGAACTGACATGGTGGAAAACGCTAACATATTAAAAACAGTGAGCTTTCTACTGTAGGGTGTCTTTGGAACTCTACCATTTTTCTCAGCTGCCGAGCATAGAAGCATTATGGAGTTTCTGCTTGTTTTTAGTATGTAGAATTATAGATGTTTTTTGCTTTTCACAACATTCTCAGTAAACTCTAGAAACGGTTTGATTGAAAATCCTAGAAGATCAGCAGTTACAGTTTTATTCAAACTAGCCTACCTGACACCACCAATCATGCCACAGCTGAAATCACTGAGATCACATTTTTCTACATTCTGGTGTTTGATGTGAACATTAGATGAAGCTCCTGAACTCGATTTTATGCATTGTGCTGCTACCACATGATTGGCTGATTATATAACTGCATGGATAGGCAGGTGTCCAGGTGTTCCTAATAATTTCCTTCGTAATTATATACAGTACTGTATGTTCCTGATTTCTTTTGCACTGCTGAGCGGCAATGCCAGAAACATTACCCTGCATTTCTCCATTTCCGATTCAAATGAAGGTGCTGTTCTGTAAATAACTGAGACATGACGGCTTACCAGGATCAAGAATGCTAACCCCTGACCCCACTGTAAGCAATCCTTTTCCACTTGAGACTCTTTCACTTGCACGGTTTTTGTATTCTAAAGCGTCTTGACATTTATCAACCTTCAGCTGTCAATCTGGATGTTTTTTACTTCCTCATGTGAAGCTGCACCATCTGACTGAATAAAATGAAATGTTCTGAGAACAGTGCTCGGGCCTGAACTCACCCTCTGACCTTTATGGTGACTTTCAGTAAAGTCGCTTATCCTCAGTGGATCTTGTTATTTAGCTAAGATTTAAAAACAGAGGGTCTGCATCGGTCTCATGTTATCTATCAACTGCAAAGAGCTTTGAAATCCCACTGGGCTTAAAAAGTGCTACATAAATATGAAACATTGCCTTTTCCAAGTCATTTCTGTTTCAGAGACAACTGACGAAAATATGCATGAACAGCTAAACAAGAAGTACTAGGCTGTTATTCATGTGTTTTGTATATTACACAATGAACCCAAACATGATGACTACGAAGAACAACACTAATAATTTATTTTATGTAATGTTCTTCATATTCTTATGTGGAATTGAGCAAGTTTAGCTTTTAATAATGTATGGATTAAATTACTGGTTGCACAACCATCAATGGGTTAGTGAATTAAAATATAAAAGACGACACCGTTACCAATAAATTACACTATATACTAATAAATGTGTAATGTCAAATTTACAAGGAAAACCAAACCCCACAATTGTGCAAATCATTGCAAAAAAAACCCAATAATTTTAAGGAATTAATTCTTTTAGAATTGCTGTTCATCTTTTTCTCTGTATTTATTCAGTTTTACCCTTGGCTGCCACCAAGCATCCCGGGGGAGGTATTGAGCTGCCCACGGTGGCTCCCCCGGAACAGATGCAGCAGGGGCGTCCCTGCCGGGCATGGGGCCCAGCTGTCCTTTACAATAGATAGATAGATAGATAGATAGATAGATAGATAGATAGATAGATAGATAGATCATATAAGCAAAAATAATAAGTAGAAATTGTAAATAAATAGTCATTGCCAAAGATCAGCACCCTAAAGTGAAACTATAGAAACACATTGAATAATTCTGCGTTCCATTTGAAGTGGAAAACGGAATTTCCAAGTTCTTAGTCAGAATTTTCAACTGTAATGCCCCCTTAAGTTGGAATTCCAACTGTCACACACGTGCGCATATGAGGCAGCTAAAAGGACCAACAGATGATAATTCCACTCCAGGCCATGGGGTGGCGGGGTGCACTAATCCTTTCTCTGTTATCTCTGCAGACCAAACATGGGAAACTCTACCTGGATCTGACAATGTCACTTCCATTTTCGCCCCGATGACCTCACTTCCAGTTTTCCGGCCCCCAAGAATGTCACTTCTAGTTCCGGCCCTGTGGACGTCACTTCTGATTCCAGGCCCCAATGAATTCACTTAATTCATTTTGTTTATCGCTTTCTAATTGACGTTCTCTTTTTACCCTCCTTATGATAATTATATTATTTCTTATTTGTTTGAAAAGATTTTCTATTTATTCCCTTGTTTACTGGAAATATTTTTTTTATTCATTTCTCCCTTTGGCCTGTTTGTTTTAATAAGTTATTATTTGTCATTTAATTGATGCATTTTTAATGATTGATTTGCTTAATCTTCTAATAAATAGAGTCTGGAGCAGCATCTTTGAGTTTTCTCTACGGTTTAGGCTTTCCCATCTGGGGAATAATCATAATAATTGTATGATATGAAAAGCATTATTGAGTTAGAGAAGTAGCTCCATTCCAGGCATTACAATAATACATCAACAATACTATCAAAGTCACTGTTCAAGACCAACACCACTTTAACCATTGGCTGGATGGTCTGATTCCATAACTAAGAGAGGCCACGTGACCAAAAGGTTGAACCTGTACTTTAAAACTGCATTTGCTGCAATGGAAAGTCATAGGAGATTTTATTTTAAAAAGAACTAGACAACACGTTGACCTCCGTTCCTCAAAGGTGGTTCATGTAGAGCAAGCTGAACATTTCCATTTTGGCAACATATTCCTTTGTCTTCAGTTTAAAAAAATACCACCCAATAGTGAGTTGTCTAAATTCTGATAGTAGTGCTCTAAACCAAACCCTGATGTAAGGGTGTAAAAGCAATATTTACAAACGGGTGGAAGTTGTAAGTATTTGATGACCTCCTGATTTGTATGCATACATTTCTCTGTGATTGTCATTCTTACATTCTGTATCATGGAGTATGTGTGGCCTGTCAGTGAGCCATAAGATTCTGCACGTAAAGTCTGTACATGCATTCTGTTTCCTGTACTTGACAATCAGCAGATGGCACTTGTTGTTCTTCTTGCTCTGAATGCCATCATCAATGTGCTTCATGCTCATCAGATGCTGCTGCTGTTCTTTTTCTTTCTGTCACATTACCCTCTTGTGCAGTTTGCTGTAAGAAATGAGGTGAACCCTGACAACTTTGCTGAGGTTGCCACCACCCCAATTTTTTGTTTCCCCAGGGTGTATCATGTCATAAGCTTTTAGGGTTCTAGCCCCAGTAGTTCAAGAGTAATCATGTGAAAGTCAGACATAACCCTTAGCACAGGGGTGAGCAATGTCAGTCCTGGAGGGCCACAGTGGCTGCAAGTTTTTATTCCAACCCAGTTTCCTAATGAGAAGTCAGTTATTGCTGTTGAAGCACTTATCGCTCAAGCAACATTATTTCTACATCATTTAAGTGGTCTCACATCAGATTCCCCACCCTTATTTGCTTATTTTAGTCATACAAAGCTGCATTCACTTCTATTATCTGCTCCTTATTTGCACCAAGATGCAAATAACAAAGGAACCAGCAGTTCTCAGTCTGTCTTGCTTCCATTCCCACCTGTGTGTGCTCATCATGAATGATCTGGTTTTATAAAATATTTGGAAGGAAACCAAACAAATAAAATTGAAGGACTGCAAAGGAAAAAAGTCTGTGAAATAAGAATGACCTGAAACTGCAGAGTTAAAACACCAACAAGCCATGAAATTCAGTAAGATCTGTTATAGGAGAGGATTGGCTTCTAGTTAAATGACTGGGTTGGAATAAAAATCTGCAGCCACTGCGGCCCTCCAGGACCAATACTGCTCCCCACTGCCATAGCATTTTATTTATAGAGACCGTAAAATTAATAAAAGTCAGTCAGTCATTATCCAACCCGCTATATCCTAACTACAGGGTCACGGGGGTCTGCTGGAGCCAGTCCCATCCAACACAGGGCGCAAGGCAGGAACAAACCCCAGGGAGGGCACCAGCCCACCATAGGAAATTAATAAAAGGAATACTGAAAAAGCCAAGCAGAGGTCAGTACATGAAACAAGGCATAATGCTGTAATATTTGCAGATATGCTTTTCAAAAATGTCTACAATGGAGGGCAGAGAGCACCCAATGATCTTTTTTGCAGCATGTACTATCCGTTGTAGGGCCATACGGTCAGAGACAGTGCACTTCCCAAACAGTGATGCACCCAGCCAGAACACCAACTGTGATGCCCCTCTAGAATGTGGTTTTAGGGTGGGGGTGGGTTTCGGGGGTTTGGGTCATCTTGCCTTCTTCAGTGTTCTGAAGGAAGTGGCAATACTGCTACTCTGCATCATGGAGATGGTGTTAGTTGACCAAGTAAAATCAGCTGCCATGTGCACATCAAGGAATTTGGTGCTCTTGACCAGGGTTGTGGTGTGAAATTTTGCATATAAGTTGATAAATATTTTGTATGTCTTTATTGGTAAGTTGTAACTCTAATGTCCATCATCGATAAGAACAGCAATGGTTAGTTGGTTAAGAACCACTTCCCCTCTTTTACGAATGAGTCTCTTTGTAATTTTACGACAGGGTTGGGGGAAGTGCCTCAAACAAGTTTGGCAAATGTTTCTCTGCAGGGCTCTCTCAATCAACCCCCACAGGAAAGCCAGGCTGCCTAACTGGCAAGCTTCACGCGGGTAGGTGTGAGGGTGTTCTCTGCCCCATTGGTCTGAAGTATGGCTGTTTGGAATTGGCTTGTATCAGAAGCCTTTAAGTACCATGATACCCTATTGGCTGTAGGGGTTGGACAGAAAATCTATAAATTTGCTTGCTTTACCTCACCCTCTCTCTCTCACCAAACTGATCCATGAACTGAAAAGGACAACACAATGAAGAGCACAGCTCAGCAGCCATATTAAGACAGGCATGATGATGCCTGTTCTGAAGAAAGCTGGCCACAAATGATGCCTTAACTAGAGACATTTTAAGTAACTAACAAGTCTGTGTGCTGCCTGAAACTACACATCACCATTTATCAGGTTGTATGGTTGCCAATATTGAAATGTACTTTGCACATTGCTATTATTTATTAATATTATCAATAATACATTATTTAAGTTGTAACTTAACTCCTGCTTGTCTTTTACGACACCTAATTGCCTGAGGTTATAAATGTAAAAGGGAAGGTGGGGAGAAGTCAGTCAGTCAGTCATTATCCAACATGCTATATCCTAACACAGGGTCACGAAGGGAGAAATTATATGTATGGTACATTACCTTATAAACAGTGGTTAGTCTGTGAGATTTGAGGCATTCTGACAAAGGCTACATATTAATAATACAAAAGGGGAAAGTAGAGTAAAATATTACTCTACCAAGACAAAACAACCAGTTTCACTGCACAGCCCTCAGTGTGCAGTGAGGTGGAAAGCAAGGACCTTCCTGAAGTCTTTCGTCTTTTTCACATTAAGAGACGGATTGTTGCACTTGTAACAACTAACTAACCACTACGCAGCCCCCAAAAAGAAAGCCCTTACTTCATTTGACATGGTTTGTAAGAGTTGAATTTGAATCCTGGTCCAATGTGCATCTAGCATGTGTCTGAGTCTCATATCCTTCTAAGCTTGTGCTTAAAAACTGATGCTGTTATTTTATTATTCACTATAATAAATGCATTTCTGGTTATTTTATATAGCTCCTTAAGAGAAAATGTTACATTTTATGGCATAATCATTTTTCTATATTTCCACTTAGCACTAAGTTTCCTGTTTTTGAACCCAGCTGAATCATAAAAAATTTAAAATTAATTTAAAATTGTCATGTACATCCTAAGCTAACAAGTCTATCAATCAAATTGTGGTCATTTAAGGTATCAACATTTGCCATGTCCAATTAGCAACTAGGTGTAACCAATCATGTTCAAAGATTTCTGATTATGTAATGAATTCCTTTTTTTTAGTAGTGACCTAATCAACGGATTGTATAAATATAGCACAGAGGATGCTTTTTTCTTTGCACTAACACTAACACGACAAGTTCTTGCCTCTTGAAAGATTTAGATAAAGAATAATGATTGGCACTTTCTCCTGCCTTTGTTTTATTGCTTAAATCGGGGCATTCCACTGGGGGGTTGATGTCTGTTTCAAATTCTTTTCTTCCTCAGGTTAAGGTTTAATGTATGTGCACTCATGCAGATAGTGATTGCTAAAATTCTTTTGTTCTTTAACAGTGGGCACTATATAAAATACAAGAACACTATTTGGCGGATTGACGGCATAAAGCTACCCATGCCTGTGAGAGCGGGAATGTGAAGTGCTTATGTGGACGAAAAAGGCACACTGAAAAGCAGACAGATAATATTTTTTCTCAATTCTCTTGTTTATTCATTCGGAGTCACAGTAAGTAGAGATTCAAAAGAGCATAACTTACTGCCGCAAAGCTCAATTGAACCCTGATCAAAAGCCAGGAGGGGTTTTTTATACTTCAGCATCTCATGATTAATAAGACAGAAAGAACATCCTTATCAAAACAGTAAAGTTAAACAATATGTCTGTTGAGCTAAGCATTATCTGTGTTTTGGAAGCTAAGCACAGGAGAGACGCCTTTGCATAAACTACATGTACTTTCTGCAGCCTTGTGACCTTGTCCCTGAAACATTCACTCTGAGAAAGGGAAAACAAGAAACAGCTTAGATTTTATTCATGTGGACACTATTTCTCCTGAACCCTGGAATAACATATTTTGTTAGTTCATAAACCAAAGCGTCTCTCACTGGCAAGTTACAAAATAGTTATTATAAAAATTCTAATTTACTAAACACACAAAATACATGGTGCTGAGGAGAACATTCTTCTTCTACACTTACATGGGGGTGTACGTGCCATGTGCTGGTAGGGAGACATCAGGGGAAGAAAGGATTAATGGCTGACAGCTAGCAAGGAAACCAAATAAATGTCATTTGTTAACTAGAGTGAACTATTCTTCTGCACAAGCTTTCAATTTCAAGTTTGTATTCCACGCCCTTGCACTTTTCTATTTTCACAGAGTGTTTTTTTTAATAAGGAGTCCAATGAAACAGTTTGTTTAAAAGGATTGCACATATCTGCTAAAAAAGAGAATAAACACGTGCCCCATTTACCAGTAAAAAGCATAATTAGCCTGAAGATTAGCCTAGACAAGAATGTCTCATTTAGTGATTAAGTATTGAACTTGAGAGTCTTTTTTTTTTTACAATTCAATTTTATCGTTCTCTTCTACTAATGAGTTTGTTTTGCCTTTCTCATTAAAATGGTTCCACTTTCAAAAATTTAATGATGTCTTAAAATCCCTGTAGTGGCATATGATAACAAGGTCTGCCACAGCTTCTGCAAAAAGCTGTCCAGTTTCATTCATTCAACTGTTATTTTATATAGCTCCTTTTACAGAACGCCATTGCAAAGCAAGAAAGGATGAAGATACATGTATTACAAACGAAGAAAAATTCTCTACATCCGCATTCTAGCAACACCTCACTGCGAACTCCACACTGCGGCAATCACACAGTCAAACACGGACAATTCTGCAAAATTGTGACAAACACCTAACACTGTTACTGGCTTTAGCAGGATGCGGTTTGCTTTATAATGCATTCAAAATTAATTCCATGAATAGTTTTTATTAATTAATAAACTTCATGGAAAATTAAGTAAACAGAAAAAAATTGATATGGTGTGAACACCCTTTGTTTTTAAAAACAGAAGCAATTTTCTTAAGCCCACTTACTTACAGTTTCTGTAGGCACTCAAATGGTTGGCTGTTCCAAGCCCCATGGAGAATTTCCCCCAAACTTTTGTCTGTTTATCTTGTAATCCCAGACTGGATTTGGGCTTTGTGGACCATGTCATCTGTTGTAGGATTCCCAGTTCCTCTTTTCATTCCAGGTAGCCTTTTAGGATTTTGGCCATGTGTTTAGGGTCATTGTCGTGCTGCAGAAAGTAGCTGTGACCAACCTGATGCCTTTCTGAAGATATTCATGATGAATATAAATCTGTCCGTACTATTCAACAAGAAAGTGGCCGACGATTTTGATCAAATTACTGAGTATGTTTGTGTAAATGTAGCTTCCACCACTTTTGCCTGCAGGCATTTATCCGTGTATTGTTTTCCAGCCCTTCCCTGGACAAACTGCTTTCTGTGAGATCCAAAAACTTCAAATTTTGAGTCATCATTACAGAGTACCTACTGCCATTTTTGTGCAAGCCAGTCCTTGTGTTTTTGTGTGTAACTGATTAGTTTTGTCTTTATTTGCTCCGCAGTGGAACAGGCTTTTTACTCATAATTCTTGCATGGAGACCGGATCTTATATGACTTCTCTGGGCCATAGATGGGTGGTTTTTGCCAGTTCTGCTGGACATTCTGATATGAGGTCTGTGGTGTAATGCAGGTTTTAAAAAAATAATTGCATCCCAAGAGCATACAGGCTCAGAACAGGTGCTGGTCTGCGTGTGATGACACCACTCCGGGGTTGACTGTGGGTGCTTGGCTGATTGCGCATTCATGTACAAATGTGAGCAGGTCAGTCAGGTGCCTCATTCACACCTCGGAGTGGGCAGAGGGTCACATCTGCACCAGATCAGGGTGTATGAAGGACCCTGCATGGCAGAGGAAAAGGGTAAGAAACAGAAAAAGATCAAAACGGAAATTAAGGAATGGAGGTAAAAGCAAAAGAAAGGAAGAGAGAGCAACAGGCAGGATTGGGAGAGCCCATGCTACAGAGGAATGGAGGCAGGTGGTTGGGAGCGAGCCTCAGGGAGAGGAGCCTGGGGCTGAAGAAGGGGAGCTTCTATTGAGTGATAGTGGGGGGTAGGAGCAGCCATTATACAGTGTCTCCCATAGACGCCAAAGGACTGGGGGCAGGAGACGTGTTGTGTGGCTCAATTCAGCTCCCCATGGATGTCCAAGGTCTGGCAATGGGCACCCACGTCTGGTATTTAGGGTTGACTGCACCTGTTGGAAGGACGTCTCCTCTGGCTGCAGGATCCTGTTTGGAGTAAACAGAGGAGACGTCGTGTTGAAGAAGGAAGCATTGGGGTTTTTGTGTTTTTAAGGGATGACCTCCTGCCTGTCACTTTAACCTATCTTTATCTTCTGGACTGGACCGGAACACAAAGAAATTTTTATGTTCTGCAACTCGGCAGTGTCTGCACTATGCACAGAACAATCTGTTGCCCAGAAACGGCCCTGGGTGATAAAACTTTTTTTTTTAAACAATACAGACGTGCAAACACTCGCACTCGGATTCAAAGTGAATGTCCAACTAGATTGTTTTATATTATTTTTGCATACTAGTGATTGTCTTAACACCTGATGTCCTACACAACAACAACAATATTTATTTATATAGTACATTTTCATACAAATGATGAAGCTCAAATTGCTTTACAGGATGAAGAAAGAGAAAAAAAGACAAAAAATAAAAATAAAATTAGGCAATACTAATTAACATAGAATAAAAGTAAGGTCAGGTGGCCAGGGAGGACAGAAAAAACAAAAAAAGCTCCAGATGGCTGGAGAAAAAAACAAAATCTGCAGGGGTTCCAGGCCACGAGACCACCCAGCCCGCAGATCACCACCACAGAAAACCATAAAAAGAACAGAAGAGAAACTAGGGGTTAGTACGGATTTCGGAGCCACCAGGAATGATAATGATAATTAAATGCATATACAGAATATCAGGGTTAAACTAAAATGAAGCTATGAGAAAGCCATGTACACAGTCCAACAATAACATGAGCAACAACAATGATGATGATGATGCCAATAATAATAATCCTTAAGCTGGAGAATAGCAGAGACAGATATGGTGAATTAAAATTAAATGATCTAAACAGCAACAGGACTGTAGCTCTTGAGTCAATAGCTAAAAGCTGATTTAACCCAAACTATGATCGTCTCCCAAACTGACATACATTAAAACTTGTGTTAAAACTTAGCAAATACAGTATCATCCTGTGTTGCTCATCACCATTTGTGAAATTCGCTTTGGGCACGCTAAAGCAGTTGTATGCTTTTTTGTATAGGTAGAGTGCATTATTTGAATGTATGAGCATACAGTAGGCAGGAATTGTGGGTAAAGATTCATATTTAAAGGTAATCTTTATATTCTCAGTATCACTGAATGTTTTCAATTTATTTTATTAATTTTAATACGACATGTATATGTTATGGTAATTTCTTAGTTAAAAAATATATATATTGTGAAGAGGGGGGCCGAATGCACCCCTAGAAGATGCAGTTGCTCCTCCGAAATCCCCTCTTAAATGGCGATACAATACCTCCTTTTTGCTCGATTAGCTGCTGTGGCTGTGCCGCATGATCTGCTTCTTGTGTGGCACCTCGAACATTTAAAAGCCTGTATAGCAGCTGTCCTTTTGTCTTTTTGCCTTGTCTTTCTTCTCTCCCAGACATCCTCTGCTTTATTCTTTATGTTTTATTATGCTGTTTACGAATAAAGTTTATGTTTCTTGAAAACCCTGAATGAATCTGTGCAACCTAAGCATGACAAGATATATACTGTATAAGGTACACATTTAGCTGGTGGTTGTCTCTGAATTTGTTTACAGAAACGTTAAAAGCAATACATAAAGACTACTAATACAGCCTGATACCAACTTGTTTTCTGAAATGACACCTTTCAAGAGTGTATTTCTCTGAGACTGTCTGTTAAACAGATGTTGCTATTACTCGAAATTCTCAAATGGTGAATTCGAGGTTCTAAATATTTCTCTGTTTAGAGTCTTGTCTCCAGGTCTCAATGTTCAGGTCTGGCAGTGATGATTCCTTTCAAAGCAAACAGGGTGGCAGGGCACCATTTATAACTTTACCTAGGGCAGCAAAAATCCTAAGACCAGCAGATGAATTGAATTCAAGAGAGAAGTCAAAATGTGTTGTCAAAAGTCAGGCTGAGTTCAAACAGGAGACAGCAAAATACAGTATCTAGGGACCAAAACCAAAACATAATGAAAAAAGCAGTCATCAAAAACAAAAAGCAACTCCTAACCAAAGTTAATGTTTGAAGCATTCTAGGTGCTTGGAAAACTAAAGCTGAGGGCAGCCATCTTATATAGGTTGGGAGAGATTGCATTAATGTGTCAAGTGACCAACAACCAGCCTAAGCAATGATAAACAACATGGTCTTTATTGCTCAATGAGATATGAGTGTCTTTGTCAGCTGAAGTTTCCCGTTTTGCAAATTGGCAGACAGTGCTTAGCCATGGGACCACAGAACCGACTCCCAGACTGAGGGAAATGGCGATGTGACCTGGATTCAGCTTGTGGTGAGGTGCAGTGTAACTTTCTGACAGTGCACAGGGGCGAGGGGCTGGAACGGTGCCCAGGATGACTTGCACTGCTTGGAGCTTCCAGATCAGTATGATCCATTGCTCTGTGCAATGCGAAGCTTGTGATCACATCTTTGTAACCAAAAGGTTGCTGGCTCATACCCCAGGTCTAGCACCAGCGGTGACCACCAAAGAGTGAATTCCTGAACTAAGAATGACCAGACTGGGATTGTGTGGCAACAGCACAGACTACTGCTCCACTGAGCTCCTCTCAGACTCCACAGAGACATCTTTTAGTTTAATAATTAAATTCTGTGCTGCGCTGAAATCACTTCTGACTTATCACCTTTCAAGAAAGGATTCTTCCAATTAGAAAGTCATTAAACAGTAAGTGTTACCACCCAAACATGAGGATAAAAAATGCAGTTCTTTGATATTTGTAGCAAAGGTCAAAATGTGGCCGAAGGATCACTTGCCTGCTAAATGTTAAATAATTAACTGTTATTGAAATCCTTGCCAAAGTGTCTCCTATTGGTTTTCACTGAACTCCACTGTGCAATTTTGAAATTCTTCTTAATTAAAAATGATATATTCATATTTTTAGGTCACAGCCTTGGGATCCAGGATTTGATTTATAGCCCAATTACTGCCTGTGAGGAATGTGCAAGTTCCCTCCATGTCTGCCTTGGTCTTCTCCGATTTTTCCACATTCTAGTCATATGTATTAGACTAAATGAAAGCTCTTGTCTGAGATACTTTTAAGTGTGGAGGTGTGCCCAAGGGTTCTGTCTTATCTAAGGATTAACCCTCCACTGAGTATGCTTGCAACTGCTTTAACAAGGGTGCTTTGCTATAACCCTATGCGGACATGTCAGAAGTAGTCTTTATAGTTCATATGAATGCCAATATCAGACACAGGGACACTTTAGATCATAATAGCTACTAACCCAAAGGATGAAAGCATGGGATTGAATGAAGGATAAGTTGTGCCTAAGCAGGACTGTAATGATCCAGGGGGAGCTGATTCTACACTATGCTATCCCATAGGTTCAGGGGGAACATCAAGGAAGCCAGAATAGCATAAATTTAGACTAACAAAGGCTGTCTCTCTCTTTCTCTCTCTGCTGCTGCCGCCCTATGCACAGAGCCATGCTGTCTGCTTTTATCGTTCCATCCAAAGTCTATGCTGGGCCACATCAGACAAGAGACCAATCACCTTACTAAGACAGAGAGCCACCTGGTACCCTATTTTCCGGTGTGGACACTAGGGGTTGCTGTTGCCCCGTTGAACCCACCAGACAGACGTCCCAGACACACGTGTAAAACATAAGAAGATTTTAAATAACAATTTCTTCAATAAAGTGCCCAAAACACCGCAGCTTCCACAATTCTTCAATAAACAATAACAATAATCAATAAACAATCCTCCAACTCCCAGCAGCTCCATTACACTCCCACCAAACTCCGGCTTGATCTGCTGGGGAGTCCTTTTAAAACCTCTGACCTGGAAGTATTTCTTCACCGGGTCACCAACACATCTTCTTTTATCAATTGTCCCGGAAGTACTGCGGGCTTCCGTCCTTGTGACCCCGAAGCACTTCCGGGTGGACGTCCTTGTAATATCCCCCTGGTTCTTGGTGAGCTCCCCCTGGCTCACCCATTGCACCCAACAGGGCTGAGGATACGGACTCCATGTCCCATGCTGCCCTGCGGGAATCCGAGGAGCCATTTCTATCCAGTGGAGCTGCCATCTAGCATTCTGGGGGATGTAGTGTCCTGAAAAGGCCGTTTCTTTCAGTTGAGGGACGTCCTGGCCGGACTGGAATGCTGGCCGTCCCTCACACCGGCTTCTATATTTTTTGTCACATTCATTGTACTCGGCTCACTTTTTGGGCATATTATCTATAATGCATGCATAAATGTGTAACTTTCTTTTCTGCCAGTTCTGGTACTCAATCTAATTGTTTGGGTTTATGGATATAAAAGAAAGGGATAAGTGTTGAACTACAGTAGTAGTCAATCCTGACAATGGTCAGGCTGGTAAGAGTGCACTTACAAGGGCTATAGATGGGATTTGGGGTATTCTGTTCAGGTCTACAAAATAAAAAGTCTGAAAAGGAAAATGGGGTCACTCTAGGACCATATCATGACAAATCGCATACAGTAAAAAAAATGAACCAGAAGATAAACAACCAAACATATTTCACAATTCTAGAACAATAAAAAATAAGGAGAAAAAAGGATGCAGCAACCTACATGCTTCATCACTGGAATGGAATTGAACAGGTGATGAGTGGTGTCTGGTTTCCTGCAGACATGATTCAAATCTTGGTTTCATTAGACCAGAGAAGCTGGCTTCTCACAGTGTAAGGGCCCTTTAGGTGACTTTTTGCAAACTCCCAAGTGGGCTTTCCAAGTGTCGAATGCAGGAGAGGCTTCTGTCTGGCCACACTTCTTCAAGCTCATATCAGAACAGTTTGCAGTGATGGTTGTCCTTCTGGACGTTTCTCCCCTCTTCATGGAGTTCAGCCATAATGACCATCAGGTTCTTGGTTACTTCTCCTACCAAGGCCCATCTCCCATGATTTCTCAGTTTGTCCGGGCAGCCAGCTCTAGAAAGAGACATAGTTGTTCCAAACCTTTTCCATTTAAGAATTATGAGGACCACTCTGCTCTTGGCTTCCTTCAGTGTTGCAGCCTTCCCCAGATCTATGTGTTGTGAAGCCCGGGGCACGTACAGCCGCTCCAACCCGACACAGACAGGCAGGACACAGATTCGCCACACAACACACTTTTATTCTTCTCCAGAACATACAAATAGTGTCAAGAATGACAGCAAAGTCCTTCTGCCTCCAGTCCTCTACACAGGCTTTGATCTTCTTCCTCCCGAGTCTGGCCATTTAATAGTGGCGACTAGCCTCCTTTTATAGGACACCTGGAAGGACTCCAGGTGTCCAATGACCACCTTCCACCAGCACTTCCTGGTGCCCCCTGGCAGTGGCCACAGGTCCAGCCAGTTTGAGCTTCCATGCTCCAAACCTGTGGGCCCGCTGTAAGCCCTAAATCGGTCCGGGGAAGAGAGTGTCCTGAAAAAGCTTTCTCCCAAAGTCCTTCAATCGTCAGTGTGTCCCAGTTGGCTGCCACAGCATCAATACAATCCTGTCTCTAATATCAGCAGGCAAGTCCTTTCACCTCATGGCTTGAGTTTTGCTGTGATACACATTTTTTTTTTTTTTTTGTTCTTTATTTCATCTTATACGATTTCTCGTATTAGAAATTTGTTAGTTTTCGCATACCCCTTGGGGTCAGAGCGCAAGGTCAGCCATTGTACAGCGCCCCTGGAGCAATTACAGGTTAAGGGTCTTGCTCAAGGGCCCAGCAGAGTAGGATCTCTTTTGGCAGTGACGGGGATTCGAACCGGCAACCTTCAGGATACCAGCGCAGATCCTTAGCCTCAGAGCCACCACTCCACCCCACATTGTCAACTATGAGATCTTCCATACTGTAAACAAATGTATTCATTTCCTAATCACGTACAGTTAACTGAATTGACCACAAGTGGACTCCAAACAAGGTGTAGAAATATCAACAGAATGGGATGCACCTCTGCCAAATTTCACGCATCATAGGGAAGGGTCAGAATACTTGTATCAATGTGTTTTATTTTTAATAAATGTTCAAATATTCTTAAAATCCTGTTTTTGCTTTGGGGTATCTAGAGTTGTTTGATGTGGGAAAAAATAAAAACGATTTTAGCAAAACAGGACAAAACATGTGAAAAGTGAAAGGGTCTGAATTGTCAGGCAAATGCAGGAAAGCATCTAGTGAAGGAAAAAAAGCTGAATTATATTTACTTTGTAAAGTTAAGTGTGGATGAATGGTTAGTAGGTTAGTATCTATAGTGTCTATAGTGAGTATGAGGCAGTGCAGATGGTGGCGAATAAAGCAGGTGGGGATACTGTAGGTTTTGAGGTGAAGGTGTGCCTTCTAAGTTTGATTTTGATAATGAAAAAGGTGATATCTAGAGAATTGCATGAATGATTTTCATAGGAGCTCTTGTATGCTATTGATCTTGTTCTTACAGCAAAAAAATGAAGCAGACATGAAAAAATACTGTCATGGAAAACAGGTTTCGAAATCAAAGGTCTCCAAGTAAATGCAGGGAAACCAAGGTGATGTTTGGAGGTGAAGGGACAAGAGCTGTGGAAGAGTTTTGGTGCATGGCAGTGTGGAATGTGTAGCAGAGAAGTTTGGAGAAACTAACTCACTCTAATATAGAGTTTGTCAGAAGTGATGCATAAAAGATGCAGTGGTGTGGAAGAGTAATGTGCGGGCAGCGAGTTCAACCTTAGCAGAAAGTGTGTCAGATAGGGGCAGGATGCAGGTGCAGACAGTGTGTAATTGGTTATCAGTTGTGGAGTTGTTTTGGAGAAAAGGTAAGTTCTGCTGCTTATGCGACCATTTCAGTGCAGAAGGCAGGCACAGCAGTGATACCGAGGATGAGAGGTGGATCAAATTACGTTACTAACTACTCAACTTATGATGGGGTTTGAGAAAATCTAGTAAATTAAATATTCATTTTAAGATGAAGTTTAGTTTATGATGTTCTACTATAATGACAAATTACGAGAGTAAAGTCAACATGTTGACTTTAATCTCGATATAAACTTTGAGAATAAAGTAGAAATGTTGAGAATAAAGTCAACATGTCGATTTTAATAAAGTAGAAATGTTGTCACACTATTACATGGTACCCAGGTACATTGTACAGTATTGAAAAAAATAAAACAACAAGTACAACTTGGCTTGCAGTATTATCCAGTAGTACTGTATAGAAACAGTATTCACACATTTGAACATAATGGTCCACATCCGACCTTTTAAAACCAAAGTATCTCCAGACAACAGACACGGCTCCTTTTTTTCGGCAAACGTTCTTCTGTGTCATTATGTTCAACTTTATCGTCTACTACAGCTTCAGTTTCAGAATGTTCTCTGTCCATTTTCACCATTCAATACCTCCACTAACGCATGTACTCCATTGCGTGCATGTTTAGCATTGCAGTAGTGGAAAAAGGTCCTCTCCTTAAACAGTTTCCCAGTGCACCACGTTTCAAACACTGTTTAGGCTATTTAAACCGGTGTTGCGGTATAAGAAAAATCTATATCATAATATAAATAAAAAACGTTTTTTGGTATGAACCGCTATACTGCCCAGCACTAGCATGAATAGCTTCATAACACTTATTTTAAGGCAAGAGATTAAATAAAGGTTACTAGGGTTAAATGGATCTTTAATAATGTTAAATGCCCATTTTCAAGCAGCATGATTTTTAAATATCTTCAATTGCTGGAAGCTGTGTTCCAATGCTCTTTGTACTACTTTAATAACCCACTGAAGAGCTCCCTGTTCAGCTTACCTTACACCACCCCACCAACTTCTGCACCTGTCCTATGGGTTGATTCATGGGAGATGGACGGAAAAAAATCTGGGAGCTTTTCCCCATTCTGACTAATAAAAGAGTCTCTGTGGCACTGTAGGTAATGTTTTATGAAAGCTGGGTGAGAAATAGTACAGTAATCCCTCCTCCATCGCGGGGGTTTGCGTTCCAGAGCCACCCGCGAAATAAGAAAATCCGCGAAGTAGAAACCATATGTTTATATGGTTATTTTTATATTGTCATGCTTGGGTCACAGATTTGCGCAGAAACACAGGAGGTTGTAGAGAGACAGGAACGTTATTCAAACACTGCGAACAGCCCCCCTGCTCAATCCCCCTACGTCAGGATCACAGAAAGTCAGCGCAAGAGAAAGAGAAAAGTAAGCTGGGTAGCTTCTCAGCCATCTGCCAATAGCGTCCCTTGTATGAAATCAACTGGGCAAACCAACTGAGGAAGCATGTACCAGAAATTAAAAGACCCATTGTCCGCAGAAACCCGCGAAGCAGCGAAAAATCCGCGATATATATTTAAATATGCTTACATATAAAATCTGCGATGGAGTGAAGCCGCGAAAGGCGAAGCGCGATATAGCGAGGGATTACTGTATTCTCTACAAGAGTGAGATATGGTTATTGAAATTGAAACATGAAGCAAAGCAGGAAGGAATAGAGATAATGTGATCAATGTCCGGAATTTAATGAAGCGAGAGGATGATGAATGTCGTTACGAGATAGGCTTAGCATGGAGGTGATAGGTGTACTGTTGCGAAGAAAATATTCTCTGGTGGCTAGGGCATTTAGAGCAATGAGCAGAGAATGGATGTGTGAAGAGATGCACCAAGATGAAGGCCAAAGATGATATGGTTGGAGGTGGTGTCAGATGATATGAAAAGAATTGGTCTCACCTCAAAGGATGTTTAGGGTCATAGAAAATAAAGGAAAAAGATTTGGGGAGCAACGTGGGTAACCTCAGCAATTGCCTCTAAGCCTTGTTTCATTTGACTGAAGCAGCCTTTATCAGAGTATCTGCCTATACATTTCTGTCCATAAATCTTTAATGCTGAGATTTTTCAGTTTCTTGCCAAAGAATACCATTCCCAATGCTTCATTGAAGGAATTGAGTTATTTGGAGAATACATAGTATTAGAATTATTTTATTCTGACCACAACACTCTTGAAATGTCAAGAGACAAAATATAAAAATAAAAAAAAGACTACTTTTTGTTATTCTGCCAAACAGACTGCTTACTTTTGTTGACAGATACATCTTTACTTCACTCAGTCACTGATCTCTTTTGTAAGCAGTTTCATGTTTTGAAGTGGCTTCTTTTACCAGTGTTATTTTTCAGTCACTGAATTTTGTAGAGCTGACCAGTTTCTCAGGCTACACCAGGCAGTACAATGTGGTCTGAAACAGCATTCACAACTTAATTGTGGAGCGAACAGTTCCTTACCAGAAACAGTTTTCATCCTAAATGACAGAGACGACTCAACTACTATTGCTTCCTTATGGCAGTTTTATTTGTCCAGATTACCTAAACAATATCAGAACACACCCATGCAATCACCATAACTTCATTAAAGTTGAAAACACCCATTAACTTTTGCCATTTGCCTCTAATAAAAAAATAGCATTTTGTATTTACAAATAATTAGTGATTCTAATTTTGGAGTCAGTTCTTCATTTAGCAATGGCTAAATGTCTTTTAATCTCTACAGCATCACATACATTTTTAGCTAACCAAATTGCTACTTTTTCTTGAAGGAAATCCAAAAATAAATGTTTCTTTAACATTACTTCACTGTATTAAATCTGGAATTAAAAAAAAATTTTCAAGAAAAACTCATAACAGCATTATGAAAATATGAAAAATGGATGAAGTAATAAAAAAAAAACACGTTTATTTCAAGGTTAAATAATTCTGTTACCTTCTTACCCCACACACACAGTTTGAATAAGTAATTTGATGGAATTAACTTTACTTGTTTGCATGCATCCATTTGTGATCAGTAAAATGACTCTTTCACATTAGTAGTCTAAGCACTACAGTCAGATTGCACAGCAATATATGCAAAGGATTCATTAACATGTCACAGCATTTCTTTGCAATGTAGAAAACACAATTTTACCCACACAAGATAAAAAGCTAGAAAATATTTGCTAGAACTGCACATAAACATTTTAAAGTAACTGTACTGAAATTCAAATTTCAAACAAAATCTCCGTTAACCCTGTTGATATAAACAATTTTTAGATATGTGAACTTATACTTGGTCTTGATTTTGAACTTTGATTTCTTTTGGTGTTACATCCATACACATCACAACCTAAGTACAATTAACAGCTCAATTACAAGATTACTGGATTTTTCTTTCAACTTCTTTTGGTGTTATTCATACTGTATGTTCATTTCCAAATTGAAGAATCATATCTGAGCTCAATGCAGATGGTGTAATCAAACCAAATACAGTAAAATGTGAAGTACTCACAATAATGATGAACCTCTCATAATGTACAGGGGTGTGCAAAAGTATTCAAATCCCCTTGAAAGTCATCATAATTTTCTGCATGACAAAAGATTTGTACATATATTTATCTATTCAGTTTTTTCAATGTGAACTCGTATGCTGTAGCAATACATTTCCAAAGTCAAAATAAATCATTTGCTGTACTGTATACTTAACTGAAGAAGAAAAAGTCAAAACTTGTGTTTGCATAACATTATTGTAATCCAAAATAGGATGATGACTTTCAAGGGGACTGAATACTTTTGTACGCCACTGTATGCAATTTAAGAAGAGGATAAAACAGTGTTACAGAAAAAAAGAAGGAAGGGATAGCTGCAAAAAATAAACTTTAATTGTCAATATTACTCTTTGTATAATGTTTCAAGGAAGCTGTACTTGAAGACATTTATAATAGTGTCAGTAACAAAAAAACATTGAATTGAGCATTCCTGTTGCACATGAAAGTGAAAATACTTTTGTACATATACTTGTGTAATAAAAACATGCAGTATTTTGATCTTAAACTAAAAGTCTTGATTTATATTCTTAAAAAAAACAAATTAAACTGCTACTAGATCTTTCAGTACTGTTTTAATTCCAACCCATGTCTCAATCAGTAAACAACTACTGCATTCAGCAAAATACATGTCTAACAAATCAGTTTCATTTAGCTAAACAATCAGAAAGACTGAAAAGTCACTGGTATAAATGAATGTGGTATATGTGAGTGTCCTGAGATATACTGACATCGTTTTGTAATTAGTTCCCAGTTTATGCATTATGATGCCGGCTCACTGTAGCTTTTGTACTGAAAAATGTATTTAAAAAATGGATAGTTGCACATTTGCACATTCATTTTAATTTGCAGCTATTCAGATCTTTACGAGAAGATAGGTTACACCATTAGCAAATAATTACTAAAGAAAAGCAGAATCTGTACACTCAAGCTGCTATTGTGCTTAGTACTTGTTTATATAGACAATCAAATCTATAATTAGAAATAAAATGAATGTGTACAAAAAGAAATGAAAAAAATTGTAACAACCTATAAATTACACAAATGTGTGCATAAAGCTTATTTGTATAGAAGAATTTAAGATAAATACACACAATGGTGTGTTTCTACTAAGATACAGAAAAACAATTTTAAATTGTACTTTTAATTAAAATTTGTACAAAATGAACCTTAGTTTGAAAAATCATTTGGGCAAAAAAAAAAAAAAAAAAAATATATATACTAGACAAAGAGCCCGTTTCGACAACGTAAGATGAAACTTGGAATAGTAATAATGGAATAGTAGTAAGTATAAGCACCACAAACCCGATATAGGTGTATTGAATGAATGCGTAATTAAGCCTCGAGCTGTAGTCGAAATCGCCTTTCAGGCCTCTAGAGCTTTAATCGAAGTTACCTTTCTCTTTCAATTTTTGCGGCGGATTTCGCGATGTCGGTCTCATAAGGTTTTTCGGGCAGCTGCGCAGAAGGCGACTGCACATTCGGCATCGGACGGACGTGAGTGAGTGAGTAGGCTGGCGAATTATACTGTATATAAGAAGATTATATATATATATATATATATATATATATATATATATATATATAGCAAAAGGGCAAATTATAAGAATTACTCCCATAAATCCTACTGAAGTTATGATTATCTATAATTTTTCAATAACTAATCTGGAGAGATAAATGTTATTTTAAAAAATGTCATTATACATTCTACACACATACTTTGTCACCAGTTTCTATACAGTTTTAC
The DNA here is from genome assembly GCF_900747795.2 of Erpetoichthys calabaricus. NCBI lineage: Eukaryota > Metazoa > Chordata > Cladistia > Polypteriformes > Polypteridae > Erpetoichthys > Erpetoichthys calabaricus. Next base: position 37,859,642 of record NC_041401.2, read on the forward strand.
TGATAATTTAGTTTACAAACCCAATCTAGTCAATTGGTGCTGAGGTATAAAAACCATATAAAATGAGCCTAAACATCTATACAAATCTCATTTCATGTTTTATGTCACTCAGTCGGTCTTTACTTGAATATTCTGTCCTCGTATGAAAGCATAGAACTTTTTAATGTGTACCTAAAATCAAACCAAGTGTTGGTTAATGTTTTTTAATTGATGATCTTTTGAATTTGAAAAAAGTGTAGTGCTAGAAATTCAATTGTCTCATTAACCCTTTTCACTATGTAATTATTCCTATGGAAGAAACTGACCAGAATTTTAAGCATAAGCAAATAATGTAAAAGTTTATGAAGACTATAATTTATTTAAAAAGCTTTTTCCACCTTTATGAATCCTATCGTTCATCCTTCTTTGGAAATTACTACACCACACAAAAGTGGAAACTAATTATACAACTTGAATTCTATTTGCCATAAGGTGTTACACTTTACTTAAAACTTTAAGACGTAAAACTAAAATACTCTAGCTTAAACATAAAAATTTAATTAAATTAAATAACACAATTGTAAACATCCATTAACTTGCATGGCATATATTTTCACGTGATTTAAGTTTTGCCTGTACTAAAACATAACTAAATATACAGTAGCTGGTGAAAACATTGCAAAAATACTGTGTATACAGAAATTCTATCAGCACAGATGGTGCAGCTGAATCTGAGTTATAATATTGATTCTACACCAGTGCTTTCTCCCCCCAAATTATGTTACATTACCAATGCAATGTGTACAGTAGTTTCAAAGAACACATTAAAGTAGCTTAACAGCTACTTACTTTTTGATACAAACCCCATGATACACCCGATTGTAGCTCCATTAAACCAAAAAATAACCAAAGGTTGACAATTCAGACAAAAAAACCAAAGATACCAAAAAGGTAGTTTCAAAAGAGGATGACCAAAGTTTAAAAAACTGATTATATTAGACACCAAATTACAGTTAGTGCTGCCATTATCCCATTCAAAATTGCCATGCTGTAGCCCATATGGAAGGAATGGCCAGTCATTTTTCTGTGAAAAGAGTAATAGTTGATAATTATTAATAAAAGGCAGACAACTAATAAAGTGTTTATACACATACTCATCAGGCTGTTGAAACTGAAAATATGTTACCTGGTATATGCAATATATTAAAAACAAACAATTAATTGATAAATTGCTGTCCAGATGTAGTTCAAGATGAATATAAGCGGCAAAATTAAGAGTGTCAGCTTCATAATGGACTAATCAAAATTGATTTTAGCAATCAAAAAAAGTTATTTAGGGAAACAAGATTTACAGATGGAAAAATAATCAAAATAACTTCTTATAATAGCTGGATAGTTTGCATATCATTTAGAAATACTGTATATTATTAAAAAGAACAACAAATTAAAATCTTTCAATAAAAGCATTTTACGGACATGAAAAGTGCTGTGTGCATGAAGATTTAAAATGTATTTTATGCAAATTGTTTGATAGATGTTAAGTTTATACTATGATTGAAAGCTTAATGTTTTAACAGAAAGCCAAAAGCAAATGCTAAAATATTCCTATTGGACCTGTCCGACATGCAGTTAACTTTAAACTACTTGTACTTATAATTGGGTTGACGTTATAAAGTACCAATTTCTAATGACATACTCTGTGCCTTACTATTTCTACACAAAATAAGTATCACTACAGAAGAAATCTGCATAGTATGAACTAGTCATGAACCAAAAAGCAGCAGTCAACTACAGCTAATCTACATGGTTACTTAGGTGGGAATTAAGAAATAGGATAATATCTTAAGAATGGGTCTATGCATATCACACTTATGACAACAGTAATTTTGTAATCGAAAGATGAGAAACTAAAAGTATCAAAACATTTCCACCATTTTTCCTTTCTTCCCTCTGTAAGACTTGCTATATATTTCATACTTAACAGTATACAAATGGAATTTATATTACGTTCAGTTCACTTTTTGCCTTCTTGTTAGTCTTAACTAATTTAAGACAAAAGGTTTGCTGTAAAAAACTGACAGGACATAACTTTATTCATCAACAAATATAAAAAAATAAACATTTGAAGATCATTATCATAGATCTGTTAATTTACTGTAGGCAGAATTTTAAAAAAATGTTGCCCCAAGTATATAAGCAACATTTTAAATGTTACATCTGTGTCATGGAATCTCTTGGAAAATCAAAATGAACCCTTACTCTTACAAAAGGGAAGGGTGATATACTCAGCATTACATTCATCATTTAGAGAAACATATGCATCAGCAAAACGAACTGGATAAATTACATTAACCTACATCAAATGTAACTGTCTCCTAATAATCTCTTAAAAAATACAATCTACTTAAATAAATAAGTAAATAAAAAAAAATACCATCTCAACTAATGTTCAGACCCTCTTAATCCAGTTCAGGATCTTGTGGAGCCAGAGCATATCCTAGCATCAGTGGGGTAGAAGGCAGCAAACAGCCCTACAATAAGTGCTATCCATTCTAGGGCCCTATACTTTATACATATCCATATATACACAACCATACCATTTTAGTATTAAACAACATTCAGTCTCAGTAGACTTTATTGGGCTTTTTGGCATTGATCAACAGAAAAACACTCTTCATTTTCAAAGTGAAAACAGATCTCTGTAAAAGTGGTCTAAATTAATTACAAATATAATTTAATTATTTTGTGTTTTAATATTAGCCCACTTCAAGTTAGTATTTAGTATATGCATCTTTGGAAGTAACTCCAGCCTTGAGTCTGTGTAGACAGGTCTTTCCATCAGCTGTACACATCTGCACACTGCAGTTTTCCCCAATTCCCCCATGCTTATATAAATGCATACAAAAGCAACAGTACTATTTTGCCTGCTTATACAGTATGTATTTCTCTAATAAAATGTACAGTGCATCCGGAAAGTATTCACAGCGCATCACTTTTTCCACATTTTGTTATGTTACAGCCTTATTCCAAAATGGATTACAGTGATCCCTCGCTATATCGCGCTTCCTCCTTCGCGGCTTCACTCCATCGCGGATTTTAAATGTAAGCATATGTGAATGTATATCGCGGATTTTTCACTGCTTCGCGGATGTCTGCGGTCTACAGTAAGTGCGCTTCCTCATGATTTGCCCATTTGAATTCAAACAAGGGACGCATTTGACTTCAAACAAGGGACGCTATTGGCGGATGGCTAAGAAGCTACCCAATCAGAGGACGCGGTTAAGCTCCTGGGTGCTGACTGGCTCCGCGACAGGGAGCGCAGAATTCGATTTCACTTAAAGCCGGCATCTCATCTCATCTCATTCATTCAGCATCATCGTTTTGCTTTGTGCGTACTGTAGTCAAGCTCTTCGTTATGTCTACAAAGCGATCTTCTCCTGCTACTGGGGCCGTGCCGAAGCGCCAACGGAAGATGCTAACAATTGCTGAAAAGGTGAAACTGTTGGACATGTTGAAGGAAGGGAAAAGCTACGCCGCTGTAGGACGCCACTACGATATCAACGAGTCCACGGTTCGTTATATTAAGAAGGAGGAAAAGAACATACGATCTACTGCTGCAGTGTCATTTAACCAGGAGGCGAAACGAAGGGTAAGTGGACGTAGTAAGGCAGTAATCCGGATGGAATCTGCGTTAGGGATTTGGATCGAAGACTGCCGGAAAAAAAAACATCCCCGTGGACACCAATATCATCCGACAAAAGGCCAAGCAACTTTATGATAGGTTTGCGGATGCTGGAGATGCTCCAGACGATGACGATGACGACCCTCGACCTGGAACTTCTGCTGAATCCCCCAGCGAGAGCCGTGAATTTACTGCCAGCAAGGGCTGGTTTGAAAAATTTAAGAAAAGGTTCAACTTGGCCAGTGTTAACCTGCAAGGAGAGGCTGCCTCTGCAGACAAAGCCGCAGCCGAGAAATTTGTCGCCGACACGTTCAAGACGATTATTGAGGAAGGCGGATATCAGCCTGAAACCGTGTTTAATATGGATGAGACGGCCCTATTTTGGAAGCGGATGCCGTCTCGTACTTTTATCACGAAGGAAGAGGCAAAAGCCCCGGGGTTTAAGGCGCACAAAGATCGCATCACGCTGGTCATGTGCGCCAATGCTGCGGGCTTTATGATAAAGCCTGGGCTCATTTATAAGTCCAAAAACCCCCGAGCCCTGAAAAATAAGAATAAAAACCTGCTGCCTGTGTACTGGATGCACAACCCGAAGGCGTGGATTAAGAAACGCCTAACGTCGGATTGGTTTCACCAATGTTTCATCCCAGAAGTAAAGATCTATCTGGCAGATAAAGGGCTGGATTTCAAAGTCCTTTTACTTCTGGACAATGCTGGAGGTCATCCCTTGGATCTATCCTACCGAGGTGTAAAAATTGAGTTCTTGCCACCAAATACAACATCACTGATTCAGCCAATGGATCAAGGAGTTATCCGGGCTTTTAAGGCATTGTACACAAGGAACAGCCTGCAACACATGGTCGAGGCAATGGACACGGACGATGACTTTTCCCTGAAGGAGTACTGGCGTAAGTACATGATCACATCGTGTATGGTGAACGTGCAGAAGGCCCTTAATGATATGAAGAAAGACACGGTTAATGCCTGCTGGAAGAAATTGTGGCCAGAGATTGTGTGCGAAAAGAAGGGCTTTTCTGCAGAAGAAATTCATGACTCAGCGGTTGACAAGGCAGTCACGCTGGCAAAACTGCTAGGAGGAGAGGGATTCAACGACATGACCAGTGATGACATCAATGAGCTGCTCGATGCCCACTCCGAGCTGCTCAGCGATGAAGATTTGGCCGAGATGACCAAGTCAGCGAGCGAGGAGGAAGATCAAGACGACCCGGCAGAGGAAGACGCAGGCCTAACTCTCGAGCGTCTCGCGACCATTCTACGAATGGCAAAAGATCTGCAGACATCCGTTGAAGAATGGGACCCGCAAATGATTCGTTCTCTGCAATTTAAAAATGCTCTTGACGGCGCCACAGAAGTGTATAGGAACCTCTTTACACAAATGAAAAGGCAGCGCCAGCAACTGCCCATCACGATGTTCCTTACACGTAAAACACTGCCTAGTACGCCTTCAGTGGAAGAAGACGACGGCGCTGCTACACAGTCGCGTGAAGAGGCTCCTTTACAACAGCTGTGACAGTCCAGTAAATAGCATCGTTATCTGACAAGTTGGTGAGTACCCAAAACTATTTTTCTACGTACTTAGTACAGTACATGTATGTACGTTTATTGTAACTGTGCACACATTTTATACAATTTTTTGCATTGCATTTTTTTTTTTTGCATTGTAGGTATTTATTGCCGGTGGCCTGGCTGCAACAAATGTGATATCGGAGAGGCTCTACGGTTTCTTTAAAATAGCATTTTGGTTTTATGTACAGCATTTACATGTTAGATTTTTCACGTATTTTTATATCACCTACTCAATTACAATATGTTTAAAACTGTTACGTATTAAATAAAACTCCTCAATGATATACGATACGTATGTTTGTGAGTACTGTAGTATATAAACTGTGTTTACATACATAATTTCAATGAATCTTACCTAATAACTAAGAGAATATAAAGGGTTTATGCTGTATAACTGTACGGGGAATATTTATAAACCATGTGGGAGAGTTTATAAGGACTTAAAATATATAAAAATAACCATATAAACATATGGTTTCTACTTCGCGGATTTTCTCACTTCGCGGGTTGCTCTGGAACGTAACCCCCGCGATGGAGGAGGGATTACTGTAAATTCATTTTTTTCCCTCAGAATTCTACACAGAACACCCCATAATGACAATGTGAAAAAAGTTTACTTGAGGTTTTTGAAAATTTATTAAAAATAAAAAAAACTGAGAAATCACATGTACATAAATATTCACAGCCTTTGCTCAATAGTTTGTCGATGCACCTTTGGCAGCAATTACAGCCTCAAGTCTTTTTGAATACGATGCCACAAGCTTGGCACACCTATCCTTGGCCAGTTTCGCCCATTCCTCTTTGCAGCACCTCTCAAGCTCCATCAGGTTGGATGGCAAGCGTCGGTGCACAGCCATTTTAAGATCTCTCCAGAGATGTTCAATCGGATTCAAGTCTGGGCTCTGGCTGGGTCACTCAAGGACATTCACAGAGTTGTCCTGAAGCCACTCCTTTGATATCTTGGCTGTGTGCTTTGGGTCGTTGTCCTGCTGAAAGATGAACCGTCGCCCCAGTCTGAGGTCAAGAGCGCTCTGGAGCAGGTTTTCATCCAGGATGTCTCTGTACATTGTTGTAGTCATCTTTCCCTTTATCCTGACTAGTCTCCCAGTCCCTGCCACTGAAAAACATCCCCACAGCATGATGCTACCTCCACCATGCTTCACTGTAGGGATGGTATTGGCCTGGTGATGAGCGGTGCCTGGTTTCCTCCAAACATGACGCCTGGCATTCACACCAAAGAGTTCAATCTATGTCTCATCAGACCAGAGAATTTTCTTTCTCATGGTCTGAGAGTCCTTCAGGTGCCTTTTACTAAGGAGTGGCTTCTGTCTGGCCACTCTACCATACAGGCCTGATTGGTGGATAGCTACAGAGATGGTTGGTTCTCCTCTCTCCACAGAGGATCTCTGGGGCTCTGACAGAGTGACCATCGGGTTCTTGGTCACCTCCCTGACTAAAGCCCTTCTCCCCCGATCGCTCAGTTTAGATGGCCGGCTAGCTCTAGGAAGAGTCCTGGTGGTTTCGAACTTCTTCCACTTACGGATGATGGAGGCCACTGTGCTCATTGGGACCTTCAAAGCAGCAGAAATTTTTCTGTAACCTTCCCCAGATTTGTGCCTCGAGACAATTCCTTTGACTTCATGCTTGGTTTGTTCTCTGACATGAACTGTCAACTGTGGGACCTTATATAGACAGGTGTGTGCCTTTCCAAATCATGTCCAATCAACTGAATTTACCACAGGTGGACTCCAATGGAGCTGCAGAAACATCTCAGGGATGATCAGGGGAAACAGGATGCACCTGAGCTCAATTTTGAGTTTCATGGCAAAGGCTGTGAATACTTATGTACATGTGCTTTCTCAATTTTTTTATTTTTAATAAATTTGCAAAAACCTCAAGTAAACTTTTTTCACGTTGTCATTATGGGGTGTTGTGTGTAGAATTCTGAGGAAAAAAATGAATTTAATCCATTTTGGAATAAGGCTGTAACATAACAAAATGTGGAAAAAGTGATGCGCTGTGAATACTTTCCGGATGCACCGTAAGTCAGGCATGTCAAACTCACTACCATTGGTGGGCCGCTTCGACTGCCATACGTGCGTCAGCGGGCCGTACTGTAACAAATACTATTATACAAAGTTACTGTAGCTTTCTTTCCAATACTGAAAACTTTAAAAAATGTAACACTTAAAGTTTAAAGAAAAGCAATTTATTTCCATGCAGTCTCCATACAACAGTGTAGAATGAGAGTCTTAACCTCTTAGCTAGGTCCTTATTATATTACTAGGCTCACCCGCCTTTTAAGGCGACCGACTTTTATCCTCAATTTGTGTGTGCTCCATGTGTACATCATTCACGTAAGTGTAGGGAATGAGAACATCAAAGTGCCCATTCGTAACATCTCCCAAAAACCTTCGTTTTTTTATCCCCTCGAGTGCCTGTCCAAACTTGGAGTGTAGGACTCCATAATAATATACTTGAAACTCATAGGGGAACAACTCTCCCTCTGCCATTAGCTCAGAAAATGGTCCCATAACTTTGAGACTTTGACATTTCAGTGAGATACTGAAGCTCATTTGTATAAGAGATTCCTGACGGCATCATTATAAATGGCTGAAACCTTGACCAATTACTTAAAACATGTAGTACAATGTCAGCCGAATCTGTACCGCTAAAGACAGAGTTTCATGCACTAAATAAGCTATAGATGAGAATAAGCAAGCACCATCTCCCCTGATATTTACGACGCGGTGAGGCATTTGTACTCCATCAACATTCATTTTTTCCAGAGACATAATTTTGTCTATTTTTCCAGCGCATCGCGCACAAAAGCAAGGGAACGATGGGAGCACCAGAACTCTGCTCACATCGTGTCGCTTCGTACCGCAAGTAGTAAGTCTGTGATAAGCGGAATACCGCTACGCTTTGCACTCACGGGACGGAAGGACAATCCCGACCGCTTTTATGTAGTGTCTTGATGATTGATATTCATTATATTATATTCATTGCTTATATAGGAGCCTTACAGTGTGAGATTTATTTCTTTTGTCCCGACACTTGGCATCTCTTGTTAGTAACCAGTTTGTCAATATCAGGCTTGAAATCTTGTGCAGCTGCAACTTTTATGAGGGATGAAAGGTGCTCGACGGCAAGTCTTGAGCGATGTGGGGTTTTGGTAGCTTTCATTAACAAAAACAATTGCTCACAAAGGTAAGTGCTTCCGAACATTGACAGTACTCTCGATGCCAACTTACGGATCTGCACATACGAGGGTGGCAGGTAAGCATACAAGCCTGGCACACCAACTTTGTTGTATTTTGCCTTCAGAATAGAATCTGACTGCACTTCAATCAATTCCATTTGGATATTCTCAGGCGCATTCTCAACATTGTAAGAGAACAGTGCAATGCCCTGTTTGTGTGAACTGAAATCACGAAAATGCTCACTGAATTCATTGCTCAGTAATTCAAGTTGGAAAACAAATCCTCCAAAAATCAAATTTTACTTTACTAAGTTTACTTCAAAGTTTATATTGTAAAATAAGCCGATATGCAAAAAACCTACAATAATTTTACAAACTCAAAATCACAAAAATATGTTAATAAACAACTCACCAACTTCTCGCGTCACTTCAGATCTTTAGCTGTAGTCTGCACTAACTGTTCGTTACAATATTAGCACAAAATTACATGAAACTAGAGCAAAAAAACGTGAAAATATGCGGGCTATTACTACTTGTGATGGTCAGTTCTGCCCAGTGGCCAGTCTCAGCAGCCCAGTCAGTAGTGTAGTCTTAGCAGGGGCGGCTCTAGGCTCGTGGCGGCCCTGGGCAGAGAAAGAATCGGTGGCCCCTTCGCCTGGCAATGTCAATACGGTATCTTATGCACGGCGGATGGCCACATCCGTTGCGGACACTGCATAGCCGCCTCGTGCTCATGACATGCTTCTATATGCGCGTGTGCGTAACTTGAAAACCAAGTGGCGGCCCATGATATTCTCATTACGGCAAAATATTATAATACTACATATAGCTTACTGCTCCGACTCTGGCGACATTTGTAAATACAGCGTACTAATTAACAAGAAACAGAATGTTTTTCGGCCACATTGCCGTCAGCTGTATCGTTATTTTCTCTTTCTGTTTTATATTCAATATATATTGGCGTGGCGGCCCCTGGGATTTGGCGGCACTGTGCAGGTGCATAGTTTGCACATGCCTAAGGCCACCCCTGCTGCAGCCTAGCACTTCAGTTGTGATGCTGCAGCTCATTAACTTTGGACAAGGCTCGTGGCTATACTAGCAGATGACGTTTCCTGTACCGTAATGACATGGGAAACGCATTTTCGTCAGAAGGCAGAAGTAAGAAAAGTCAATAAGTAACACCGAAGATGCAGAATGATTCAATCACAAATGATAGTAATCATTTTGTACAAGTTGAGTGCTAACTAGGATCTGTCATGCGGGCCGCGTGTTTGACATGCCTGCTGTAAGTATATTCACAACAAGACTAAAAATAAAATATTTAACCTTTTAAACAGAACATGTGCCCAAAAAAGTGCTATGCCGATCAATAAAATAATTAAAATACCAACAAAGAGCACACACCATATAGACGGTAATTTATATAAAAAAAAAGTTTCTTTAACCCACTTTCTGAAATAAACTGTACTATAGTCTTTGTTAAAAAATGATAATTGCCCTTGAGAAGAATCTAACATAATACACTAATCTTGCACGTTTGCTAGCATTCATCCACTTTTCAACCTCGTTTAAGAAACAAGAAAATGTAACCACTGATGTCAGCAGCTCAAAATAAATTTAGTTAAACAATGCATAAGCTCAATAATCCTTTAAAAATTAAATCACATATCCACCTCAACAATTTATTCAGCTTACTTGCTTTACAAAGGATTAGTAGAAACAAATGGACTAAAATGACCTTGTTTGTAACAGAATATCCTGAAATGCTTTCTAAACTCTACAGTTATTTAAGCATCTGAAGCTATAATTAATTTTACTTTGGCTTGTAAATTTTATTAAATAAACGCATAACACATTTATAACACAAACCAGTTAGCAAAGTTGCCCTCATATGCAACAACAGCAAAACTTTACAGGATGGGACAACAAATTAAGATGGAATGTTGTGCCAAACAACTAAGAATCAACTAAGGGAATCACAGTGAAAAAGTCTGAAAAAAATAAATGATATATTGGTGTTAACAGACATCACTGCTAAAGTTAACATTTTCTTTAAAATGTGTGTGAATACACATCTGGCTGGCTAGTCGGTGTTAGACAGAAGGGGGCAGAAAAAAACAACCTCGCCAAAGTTTCAAAATGGAAGGAATAAGAATCAACTTCCAGTAGACAGAGGTTGTCCCCTTGAAGAACATAAGCATTTGTTAAAGGAATATTTTCTTAAATGCTGAGGAAATAATTATGCTGAGATTCTCTGCAGGTGACATGGTCTGCTGGACAAATGGTCCATTACACAGGACACCAAAGGCACACCCAACTGTCAGTCAGTCATTATCCAACCTGCTATATCCTAACACAGGGTCACGGGGGTCTGCTGGAGCCAATCTCAGCCAACACAGGGCACAAGGCAAGAACAAATCCCGGGCAGGGCAAGAGCCCACCGCAGGGCATACACACACACCCACCCACCCCCCCCCCCCCCCCCACCCACCCACACACACACACACACACACACACACACACCAAGGACAATTTAGGATTGCCAATGCACCTAACCTGCATGTCTTTGGACTGTGGGAGGAAGCCAGAGCACCCGAAGGAAACCCACGCAGACACTGGAAGCAAACCCAGGTCTCGTTACTGTGAGGCAGCAGCGCTACAACTGCTCCACTGTGCCACCCACACCCAACTGCATATCACCTATTTTACCCCTCTCCTAGAAAGGATGGATGGTACTAAAGGCACTGGAGAAATTAAAGAACATTACTCTCACAGTGTTGCCAGCGTTGTCCAGATGGATATAAGCCATGTGAAGCAGATAGATAATTGCCTCCCAAAAGTCTTCATGATGTGGGAATTAAGTGCCACTGATCTGAAATCATTAGGTGTTACTGATTTGAAATCATTGGGCACCTGCATCTTTTGGAACTGGAACAGAACAGGATTTTTTTTCCCCCAACAGCAATACCTTCTGGAGCTGTAATGACAGACTGAACAAGTAACTACAAACTTGATCAGCAAAGGCCTGACATACAGATTTAGACACAGGAAAAGACACAGGACCAGATGGAGTATAATGCACAGTTGTCTCCTCACTTGGTTATGGACAGCCATAAATTGTTACTAGCCTTACTAGTTGAAGTGGTTGGAATTATTGATGCGGTAGTGATGTTATGGGGTACTGGCCTTCGGAAGAAGGCGGTTTAAGAAGGTAAAAACCTATCAAAAACATGTCTCATTACATTTAAGTTCATCTTCAACATTTAAAAGAGCAGGTCCAGCATGAATTTACCTTGCTGGACAGATGTGGAACATGACAAATACTGATGGAAATTTGTCATAGTTCCTTTCATAGTCACAGGGTTAAAGTCACCACATATTATAAGTGCAGGGTAAAAATGATTATTATTAGAGTGTTGGTAACAGAGTGAATCATTTCTATTGCTGAGTCTCCATTTGCAGAGGGAGAAATGTAATTATTAAAAAGACGATGCAACTTATCACTCTTGGCAGATAATGGGGATGAACTCTCCAAAGTTCGCAGCTTGTCCAAAAAGACAGTTAAGACGTGCCGGCACTCAGGTTGGCTACGACTGTAGCAGATCATTTAAAATCCATTTACCTGATTTCTAGTGGCTACTACTAGTGACAAGTCAGAAGCCACATCAAACTTAATCTTAACACTAATTAATACTAAAGGTGTCAAAAGAACTGATACTTTTGGTACAAGTCGATGCCAAAATTCCAAAAACATATTGCTACTAGCCTTTTCACAATTTTGGTACTACCGAAGACAGTCCGTTCTGCACTCATGCATGGCTACAAGAACACAAATTACTCCAGAAGGCACAATAATACTTAAGAAAGATATGAATAAAAATGATATATATAACACTGGCTCATAGTAGTGATAATACAGATTTGTTCAGCACATGTCAAATAGAAAAACAGCAGATACCTAGAAATGCTTTATCATCAAGGCAGAATAATTTCAGTATGTGTCTGAAGGAAATTGTTCTTCTTCCTCTTCTTATTATTAATAAAAAAGTAAAAAAAACTGCATAAACCATGCACTGTTATGCATATAGGATCGTGTGCACTGGCAATGCCAACAGCTGTAGCAAGTAAAAATTAAGGCAATTTTCAGACAAAGTTTTGACTTTACACAGGTGATGAAATAGAGTTTCTCCATTTGTTAATACCAAAACAAAAATGTATTAAATGCTTTAAAGCACAAAACACTATGATTATGTACGTTAGCAGGCAAAACAGTTTACTTCATTACTAAATGGGTCATTTCCTTACTAAATACGGATGTGCATTCCTAAAATGCAACAAATGTAGTGAAAACACATATGTCATATATCTGACAGGTACTCTGGTGATTGCAATATAGTCTAATTCTGGACTAGTACAAAGGCTAAACAACAAAGTCTGATCAGTTATACAAAATACTATTAAAACTGGACAACAAAGGGTGTTTTACATGACTTCTGTTTGTTGTTATGCTGAGGGGGTCCCTAATAGCCATCACACATTAAAGTTAGTCACTTCACTGGTTTGTGCTCCATTTATTTGGGTGGTGAGAGGGAGAGATCCAAATGTATCTCAGATGTTTTAAGTCACCTTGGATAAAGGCATCAATTAAAGACAAATGCACAATATTGCCCATTTTAATAATGGAGTTACTTTTTTAAAAAATTGAATGGGATTTTTATTTTTGCCGTGGTATCAAATATCATGAAATTTCACTGGTATTGGTATCAAGTACTAAATTCTAATCAATACTAGAAACCAGTAAAACAAGTTCAAAAACAAAGAAAAACAGACAGAACATGGAGCTTCTTTAAAAAGCTCATGTCTTTTTTTTTTAAAGAAATCTGAACTTTAATTAGCAGGACATCAAATCATGTCATTTTTACATAACTCAAATAGGAATCTACAGCCTATGAAAGCTATTGAGCCGCAACAAGCTAATTTGGGCTACTTTTAATACCTACACATTATTATAAAGTGCTGTTAAAAAGCATGTATATTAAATGTAGTCTAATAATGCATTTCCAGTAATTGCATTCTATTATTGCTGTAAGCTCACTTCTATTATTTACCAAAAACAAATGTGGTAACTAACTCTCTGACTCTTAAAATGCAAATTTGTTAACTAAGTCATTGAACACAACTGAACGTTACTCCATGCCTACATTTTTTTTAGCTTATTTATTTTTCCGATGCACACTTTCTCTACCCTTCACTAACTTAATTTCTTTATGTATACAGGGATTGACAAATTGTAAATGCATATGATAGTCTGCTGGGCTAACACTTTTGCAAAGCTGGTAGTCCAGGTGCACTTTCTGCTGGGAGGCAAGGACAACATGATATATCAAAAAACAGACTTATGGTGAGAAGTTCCTATGCGTGTGAAAAATAAGGTTGTACATAATTAACAAACAGAAATTGTGATTTATACTGTAGATATAGACATATATGGTTAAAATATTAAGACAACCTAGATATTTCACTACTCTAAAATTCATGTTTAGTTGTTTTCTTTCAGGTAGAAACATGGGAATTGTAAACATCTATAAATATTCAAACATTGGATTCTTATATCTAAAAATGCACAAATGAATATTAAAATACTTACTATACACATTTAAATTAAAATTAACACTTCAGCTACCCCCCGTTTTAAATTTTGTGGAGTTTACTAAATATTTCAATTGCATACTCAAGTACTTTGTCTGCTGAAGCCTATTTACACAATTCATTTATATAATTTCTTTAAAAAAGATGAAATTTAATCTCCTGTTGACATTAGTTTATATTATTACATTATATACTTACTTGAAACGTGATGGAGAAAGAGGAGTGGGAGGAAACATTCCAGGTTCAAATGAATCAAAGTAGGTCAACGTCCAAGAAAAACTACAACATGTCAAGCCAGCAGTCAAAGACAAAACCAGCAAACCCCAGAAACCTGATAAAATAAAATATATCACAGACAATAACTTAACAGTCAGCCTATACTAAATTCAAAAATGTATGAGTATAAGCATTTATACGAATCAAAGTCAAGGACCACCGTTAAGCAGGGTGCCAGTCCATCAAATGATCAACTCACATACACTCTTGATACACACACAGGGACAATTTAGAATTGACATTTCAATGAACATAAATGTCTTTAGGGATATGGGAGGAAAACCAGAGCACAAGTGGAAAACCCACACAAACAGCTGGAGGAGGACGTGTCAGCTCCTCATAGGCAATAACTGGGTGCTGGACTCAAACTCAAAGACACTGGATTTGTGAGGTTACAGGGCTAACTATTATGCCATCATAACTATCATGGCATAATTGGAACTATTAATTCATAAATGTGTTCATCTTTCACATATGAATTTTTATAACAGTTTGTCTTGGAAAACAGTGCATAAAAACATTAAATTGTTACACAACTGAGAAATATGAAAAGGCTAGCAATAAAATAGTAGCTGCATTAAACACCACAAATGACCATACAAATAAAATAAATCATTTGGACTGCTAATTAACATTCCACAAATTATCACAAAGCATTTCAAGAAAATACATTTGCTAAAAAATTGGATATTGAGGATGATAATATCCGGCAAAATGGCACAGTAACCAAATTTTAAATTAAACTAGGACTTGGTAGGATGATGATGGAAAGTAAAGAATGTATTGTATGAAAATTGTACATGGGTGATTTTTTTTTTTTAAATTACTGTTTTCCCTGTAATGGTAAAAACTACATGTGGAACTAGGAGAAAACTAAAATATTCTGCAATTTACCGGTACCTATAATTCCGCATTTGAAAACAGTGACAACATAAATTACTGTACTTCTTCATACATATTTATCTACAAGGTTACTAAATTGTATATATCATATATGGTCAACAGGAATACTTTACAGATTAGTTAAGTTTATATAACATACAAAACGTAAATCTTTTAACATTAATTTTTACCATGCATTTAATGTATATAACTTATTTCCCATTCTTACTTTATAGACCTCACAACTGCAACACTCTCCTCATTGTCTAATTGATCTTTTCAAATAAGACTTTTGGGCCACAGAGGTATTCACATTTTTAGAAATGGGCTAGTGAAAGTAAAATATATCTTACAGCTCTTATACACATTCAAGTCACAGCCACTAAAACAACAGTTAACCTGTATGTCAACTTTGAATTCTGTAATGAGTAGTTATGTTTTTAAGAATATTAGGATAATCTCTTAAATGAAATAATCTTTAGGAAACTTCAGATAATGATGCTGTTTTTTCTGTTTATATAATCCATTAGACATGGAATTAAGTAGTGTTTAAGAATTAATCTCAAAATGGACTGTTATGGGTTAACAAGAAACTATTTTTATTCCAGGTACAGGCCATCACAGAAAAGTATCACAATCTTGTTTCACAAAAAAAAAATATATGGCCAGGTTTCCCAGATGTTAAAGATATTATGCAATTGAGTTTTTTTTTTTTTACTATGATCCATATTTAACATTTTGTAATGAAGACAGCCACTTGGTAAGGAATATGTAACCTAGCTGATCTGAGTGGCAAATATTGGTGATTACCAAAAGATGAGCGGTATGCCTACAAACACAAAACCTTCTGCCTCATTGGCATCTTCATTTTAGCTTTTTAGAATACATTTCCATTGATAAACAGCACAACAATAGATTAAACATCTGATTTGTGTAATTCACTCAATTGAAATTCAATGTCTCCTCTCCAGCCAATTCAGGGAAAAAAAAAAAAAATCACATTGACAACTGAAGTAGCCACTCATAGATGTTGAGGCATACTAAATGCTCAGTTTTCTTGCTCAATTAAGAACATTAATAGATGGCTACCACATTATAAAGAGGTTTTGAATACTTCTTCATAAAGTGAATTTCATTTTTTACTTTTTGATTGTACAACAGTGTCTCTGGAAAACTGAAACTGATTTTCACATTTTAAAATGACAATTTTCATTGAATAATTATGACTTTTTTGGCATTATGCAGTACTCCCTGACTAATGACTACATTACAGCAAAGACTTAATATTTTAAAACAAGCGGTTTCCATGTTATCCACCCAAAATGAAGAGACCTACGCACAACAATGTAAAATATGAACCATTTCACACTTTTCCTAATGTGTTATAGTAAACAAGTTACAAATCTTTTTTTTTGAGTAAGATATGGCGATATGGTAATTCAACAATGTAATGCGAGTTACCCCAGCAGTGAAATCTCATTAGGACATTACGTCAAATAGTGCTGTCTGAGACCATGAGATTATTGTGTATCCAAAAGTGTATGAATGGTAATTTAAAATGACATTCCGAAAAGATGACCCACAAAAAGCAGTCTCAAAGCATCAGCATTCATGATCAACCTTGTTGTCCCAGTGTGGGTTACAGAAGCTTACAGAAGGGTGACAAAGTGTGCAAACTTCGGCAATATTACATTAACAACTGTGCAAACTCTTTACTCTTTAACAATAAAAAAGACATTTAAGGCATTAATAAAATAAAAAGTACCTAGTATATTTATCTCAGTTCCATCTTCACCCCTCTCTTTTTCTGAACGCAAATCTACAAAAACAAGAAATGCTTAATACAACTCAAAGGAAAAGTTTGCATATTGAAGACATAGCACAATGTAATCACATAAAAAGATACTGATCAACACACTCCTGAAAACCAGTTACCTGCAAAATTTTTATCCTTGTCCATTGCTGGCTATCTTATCAAATCCTTATGCAATCCAGCATACTAAATAAAATGTATGCAAGTGGTTGGCGAACAGAGACTATATATGAAAACATTTAAGTTTGTCGATGATTTTAACAAGAATTCAGATTAAACTTCACTCTAAAACTGCTACATGGTGCAAAGTTTTAGACATAGTCAATGCTTGAAATTAGCAAATAAGCCAAAACACTGTATGTTTTACATTTAATTACAAATGTAATCGACTCAAACATGCAGTTTAACAGAAGCCAATGAAATTATTAAAGGAAGACGAAGTATAGTTACCTTTTAATATGACATACAAGAATGCCAGTATGAAAGCAATAACACAAAGTATAAGAATACAACACATCATTGAAAAGATTCTGGTGGGCCACTTCACGCTTTTACAATTTGAAGACAAGAAGGTCCTTTGATATGTGCTGCCTCTGGACCGAATGTGGATCGGGGAGCTTTGGTTTGCTGCCGAGGTGACCCGAAGTGTCGATCCGCGAATAATTTCAGCAAAATCTTTATCGTAGGGTTGAGCAACACCGTCGGAAGACTCTACGATTTGCGCCGTGATTCTCTTCATACTTCGATTCATATTGCAATTTACAAATACTTAGCAAAAAAACTAGATATACTTCAGTAAATATGTAAATTCATAAGTGTTTCTGATTATAAAATAAGTATGTATAGTCCAAAAACCTAGCCCACAAAGTTCACAAACACCGCCGAATCTTCACGTGGATACACAAAAATAATGTAAACTAAAGTACAGTCTACTTAAAAACACTGATACGTTTACTTCATCTGACAATACGGCAAAATTACATCCGCAGTCTTCTCCTCCTCGATTTGGAACTTGCATTACCAATCGTAAACTTGTTTCTTTTTACATTCCCGAACTAAACGCTTTGTTTACATTAATTACTTGAAATCCTGGCCACTTCTTCCGACATTTTCCTTCGCATACGAAAGCGCGAGTTTTACCTTGGGCATTCTGATTGGGCATCCGATTAACCCGCCTCTTCCTTTCCGCCTGGCCTCACTCACAACAGGTACGCCCCACGCGGAGGGCGTGTTAATGTAGCCTTTGACCTTTCAACTTGCGCTGAGGCAGCCAATTGCAGTCTGCTTTGTTGGATGGTCTGTAAAGAAAGGGTCACGGAGTATTCCGCAGACATGGTGAGTAAAGTTTGAATCTTTGTGGTTAATAAATTGTACTGATTTGTTTTTTTTGTAGAATTAATTAATGGATTTCATTGGGTTACAAATAATAATGTGCACGTCACTGTTCTCTTTTTTAACGGGACCCATGTAAATCATTTGGATAAAAGCAGGCAGTGTGTTTGGAAGAACGATTTGCTTAAAAATTATCATTTGCTTTATATTAGTTCTCTCTTTTAGTTGCCTTCTTTTAAAAGTTAACTCCTATTACGGGCGAAAGCGATTATTCGAAGATTCTCCTTAGCTTTGGTCGTGAAGGGTTCAATCAAGTTTCTTTTAAAGAATCGGACGCGGGAATGTGTTTTTCTTGATTTCATGCATTAAGACAAGGGGAGGCCTCCTGCCCGTCACATCCCGCTAACATACGGGGTCTGAGTAGTGCTTTGTTTTGAGGCTATCAAGAGCATCCGTGGTATTCAGTCATTAAATGTGCTGCTTCAGATCGAGCACGATGTACCGAACGTAATAACAGAGGTCGAGTCCACCTGCTCGGTGCATTGGTAGAGAGAGCAATAACTATGTGTGCCGCAAGTGTACGCTTGGTCACTGTCTCCAAAACATGTTCTTTTTGATCAAAGAAGTTTCTCAGTTTTTTTAGCAAACTCGAATGACATCAATCATTAGATTTAAAAGCGAGAAGGTTTACGTTTTGACTAATAAAAACTTAGCTGTCAAGTTAAAAGCACATGACAGTCTATGGACTTTTAAGAGATAATATTTTAGCCCCCTTTTGCGTTAGACAAAAAAGAGCTTAGCAGAGTAGTTTTTCTCCCAAGCAACACAAAGCAAACTGCTTTTTTTTTTTTTAACCGTACCTCCATACTGTAGTTTACGCTTGGTGATGGTATCATTAGACTTTCCTCCTCTGCTGGGAGTCTTAGTGTCATTTTTGATTCGTTAATTCTAACTACATATCTTGTATAACGTTAACGTTAAACTCGGTCTCAGTTTTATGGCTAAAAGACCTTTTTGGCCTCTTGCCACCGGTCCGACAGGCATAGCTGAACCCTGTAAAATGTCCGGCTTTTGCATGTTTGTAGTATAGCTTATTATTTTGTGACCGTTTTCAGTTTAACCGCCGACATTACACAGGCATGTTGTACTTAAACAGCTTGTTTGTTTCCTTTTATTTTAGCTATATTTCTCGATAATGGCTACAGTGTGTCTCTGGTAAAAATGGTGATTTTATTTCCGGTAACCATGAGTGGTTTTTGTTATTAATTTTATGACCTTTTAATTTATTGTGGCTTCTATTAGAATTTGCATATATTTGGGCAGTGTGAAAATTAAGTATGCTTGCTTCGCTGAAAAACGCAACTAGATCGAAGCAAAGTGTCATTATTCATTATAGATAAGGGAGCTACTAAGAAGTATAAAAACATGGTCATAATATCAACATCAACTAGCAAACTGACGTCATATTTTCAGGTTACATCACTATAAAAGTTTCAGTGAATGTGTCGGGAGCAACCAGAAAATAACGAGCATGAAACATCTCTAGTTTTACTGTTTTGAAGCAGTACAAAGGCAGGATTCTTTTCCACCACGTTTACAGTTTAAATAGCATACATATCCAATATTGAAAACCCATATCATTTTGAAGGACAGATCATACTCTGTTAGAATATGTATGATGGGTAAAGAATTTACCCAATGTAACTACCCAGTTAAACTTTCAAAAACATCTTTACAAAAAAATCTGAAATATAGAACCTGGAATGTGGTATCAATTGAAACATGAAACGTCTCCCTCATTTAGTAGATAACAGTCTGACCGTCAAATTGTACGCAGTTAAATCAGGACATTCAAGAAAGCTGGGAAGGACAGGCGTTGCTGTGATGCAGCATTTCGGCCTTCTGCAAGATAAAAAAGAAAAACATTGTGACTGTACTGTTAGGCTATGCAGTACAGCATTTTATTGGCAAAAAACTGTACTTTAATTTTAGCAGGGAGTAAACAAATTTAAACATTTTGCATTATTATTGCATCCCTTCTGGAAAGTCCAAAACAATAGGACTTGCTTTAAATTACAAATTTTCTTACCTACCATAGCATATCCCACGTTTGCTCATTCTTCTCCTCTTCTGATACTAAGAAACATGTCAATTTTTAAAAAATCACATCCCACATCGACTATTATAACTAACTACTAGCAGGTGCCTGTTTCTAATTTGTTTTTACAGTTCCAGCTGGTTCAAAACTCTGCCTCAAGAGACCTTACACAGACCCGGCATGCACTGAGGCTTCTATATACCAATCTCTCTATGTAGGTTGTTTACTTAATTTTGCCCAATATGTTTAGTTTCCACATAAAATGTTATTTAAACTGTTCATTTGATTCAATTTCCTGTTCATTTTACTCTACATTTATTTGTGTGATAAATATATCAATTAATGTATTTAATTCTTTTTCACACAATACAATTGGTTGTACAGTAATCCCTCGCTATATCGCGCTTCGCCTTTCGCGGCTTCACTCCATCGCGGATTTTATATGTAAGCATATTTAAATATATATCGCGGGTTTTTCGCTGCTTCGCGGTTTTCTGGTACATGCTTCCTCAGTTGGTTTGCCCAGTTGATTTCATACAAGGGACGCTATTGGCAGATGGCTGAGAAGCTACCCAGCTTACTTTTCTCTCTCTTGCGCTGACTTTCTCTGATCCTGACATAGGGGGATTGAGCAGGGGGGCTGTTCGCACACCTAGACGATACGGACGCTCGTCTAAAAATGCTGAAAGATTATCTTCACATTGCTATCTTTTGTGCAGCTGCTTCCTGAAACGACATGCTGCATGGAGCTTCGCATACTTAAAAGCTCGAAGGGCACGTATTGATTTTTGATTGAAAAACAAACTCTGTCTCACTTTGTCTGCTCCTGACGGAGGGGGTGTGAGCTGCCGCCTTCAACAGCTTTGTGCCGCTTCACATACTTAAAAGAAAAACAGCCCTATTGATCTGTTTGCTTTTCTCTCTCTCTCTCTGACATGCTCTGCTCCTGACAAGCACTCCTTTGACGAGGAAGATATGTTTGCATTCTTGTAATTGTGAGACGGAACTGTCATCTCTGTCTTGTCATGGAGCACAGTTTAAACTTTTGAAAAAGAGACAAATGTTTGTTTGCAGTGTTTGAATAACGTTCCTGTCTCTCTACAACCTCCTGTGTTTCTGCGCAAATCTGTGACCCAAGCATGACAATATAAAAATAACCATATAAACATATGGTTTCTACTTCGCGGATTTTCTTATTTCGCGGGTGGCTCTGGAACGCAACCCCCGCGATGGAGGAGGGATTACTGAATTGCATTGCAAAATCTTCCTGAAGTACCGAGCCCTGCAAAACACTGGCATAAACCTTAAACCCAGTGTGGCTGTCATAATGACTGACTTGCTGTGACCCTAAACTGGGCCGAATAAGTTTAACACCCAGCACATGCAAGATTAAATGTGTACTTAGAACTTTTGTGCACATCTTGTCACTTGACTGCACACTACACATATGCTTAACCTCTTTCTCACTAGCTGTTTCCAGATGGCTGGTACGCATGTGTGCATGATGTTGCCAAATAAACTTTTTGTTTTTGATAGTAACTCCTATCTGTTTTTTTTCCCATTTAAAAAAACACAAGTATTTTTACTGAAGTATATGAGTATTGTGTTAGGTTATTTGTTACTTTAAAAAGTAATCTGACTGTGTAACTTGTATTGCTCTTAACATGTTATCGCCAACACTGATCTTGACATATGATAATTAGTGAGTGTTGGGTCTGTCTTGTTTTGGTTCAATTCTCAATGATTCTACAGGCATAAATAGTAGAAAGCATCTGATCACTTATATACAGTGGGTACGGAAAGTATTCAGACCCCCTTCAATTTTTCACTCTTTGTTATATTGCAACCATTTGCTAAAATCATTTAAATTAATTTTTTTCCTCATTAATGTACACACAGCACCCCACATTGACAGACAAAAGAAAGAATTTTTGAAATTGTTGCAGATTTATTAAAAAAGAAAAACTGAAATATCACATGGTCCTAAGTATTCAGACCCTTTGCTGTGACACTCATATATTTAACTCGGGTGCTTTCCATTTCTTCTGATCATCCTTGAGTTCACCTTCATTTGAGTCCAGCTGTGTTTGATTATACTGATTGGACTTGATTAGGAAAGCCACACACCTGTCTATATAAGACCTTACAGCTCACAATGCATGTCAGAGCAAATGAGAATCATGAGGTCAAAACAACTGCCTGAAGAGCTCAGAGACAGAATTGTGTCAAGGCACAGATCTGGCCAAGGTTACAAAAAAATTTCTGATGCACTTAAGGTTCCCAAGAGCACAGTGGCCTCCATAATCCTTAAATGGAAGACGTTTGGGATGACCAGAACCCTTCCTAGAGCTGGTCGTCCGGCGAAGCTGAACTACCGGGGGAGAAGAGCCTTGGTGAGAGAGGTAAAGAAGAACCCAAAGATCACTTTGGCTGAGCTCCAGAGATGCAGTCAGGAGATGGGAGAAAGTTGTAGAAAGTCAACCATCACTGCAGCCCTCCACCAGTCAGGGCTTTATGGCAGAGTGGCCTGTCAGAAGCCTCTCATCAGTGCAAGACACATGACAGCCCGCATGGAGTTTGCTAAAAGACACCTGAAGGACTCTGAGATGGTGAGAAATAAGATTCTCTGGTCTGATGAGACCAAGATAGAACTTTTTGGCCTTAATTCTAAGCGGTATGTGTGGAGACAACCAGGCACTGCTCATCACTTGTCCAATACAGTCCCCACAGTGAAGCATGGCGGTGGCAGCATCATGCTGTGGGGGTGTTTTTCAGCTGCAGGGACAGGACGACTGGTTGCAATCGAGGGAAAGATGAATGCGGCCAAGTATAGGGATATCCTGGACAAAAACCTTCTCCAGAGTGCTAAGGACCTCAGACTGGGCCGAAGGTTTACCTTCCAACAAGACAATGACCCTAAGCACACAGCTAAAATAACGAAGGAGTGGCTTCACAACAACTCTGTGACTGTTCTTGAATGGCCCAGCCAGAGCCCTGACTTAAACCCAATTGAGCATCTCTGGAGAGACCTAAAAATGGCTGTCCACCAACGTTTACCATCCAACCTGACAGAACTGGAGAGGATCTGCAAGGAGGAATGGCAGAGGATCCCCAAATCCAGGTGTGAAAAACTTGTTGCATCTTTCCCAAGAAGACTCATGGCTTTATTAGCTCAAAAGGGTGCTTCTACTAAATACTGAGCAAAGGGTCTGAATACTTAGGACCATGTGATATTTCAGTTTTTCTTTTTTAATCTGCAACAATTTCAAAAATTCTTTTTTTTGTCTGTCAATATGGGGTGCTGTGTGTACATTAATGAGGAAAAAAATTAATTTAAATGATTTTAGCAATTGGCTGCAATAGATAGATACTTTATTAATCCCAATGGGAAATTCACATTATATATAATATAACAAAGAGTGAAAAATTGAAGGGGGTCTGAATACTTTCCGTACCCACTGTATGTATATATATATATATATATATATATATATATATATATATATATATATATAGGAAAAATACCAATGGCTGTTTTAACAGGTTTGTTGAAATAATGGATGGAACGCTAAACCAGTTTTTGTTCTTCTTTTTATTTCGGCTGCTCCCGTTAGGGGTTGCCACAGTGGATCACCTTCTTCCATATCTTTCTGTCCTCTGCATCTTGTTCTGTTACGCCCATCACCTGCATGTCCTCTCACCATATCCATAAACCTTCTCTTAAGCCTTCCTGTTTATCTCTTGCCTGGCAGCTCTATCCTTAGCATCCTTCTCCCAACTCAGCATCTCTCCTCTGCCACACTGCCTGTACTCTCTTTTTCACCTCTCTTCCACAATCCCCATTACTCTGTACTGTTGATCCCAAGTATTTAAACTCGTCCACTTTCGCCAACTCTACTCATTGCATCCTCACCATTCCACTGACCTCCCTCTCATTTACGCACATGTATCCAGTCTTGTTCCTACTGACCTTCATTCCTCTCCAGAGCATATCTCCACCTTTCCAGGGTCTCCTCAACCTGCTCCCACTTATCACTACAGATCACAATGTCCTCAGCAAACATCATAGTCCACGGGGATTCCTGTCTAATCTCGTCTGTCAACCTGTCCATAATCATTGCAAATAAGAAAGGGCTCAGAGCCGATCCCTGATGTAATCCCACCTCCACCTGGAATGCTTCCATCACTCCTACCGCAGACCTCACCACAGTCACACTTCCCTCGTACATAACCTGTACAACTCTTACGTACTTGTCTGCCACTCCTGACTTCCTCATACAATACCACAGTTCCTCTCGAGGCGCCCTGTCATATGCTTTCTCCAAGTCCAGAAAGACACAATGCAACTCCTTCTGACCACCTCCATCAACACCCTCAGAGCAAACATTGCCAACACTGATCTTGACATATGATAATTAGTGAGCGTTGGGTCAGTCCTGTTTTGGTTCAATTCTCAATGATTCTACAGGCATAAATAGTAGAAAGCATCTGATCACTTATATCAGATACATCAGGAAAAACACCAATGGCTGTTTGAACAGGTTTTTTGAAATAATGGATGGAACGCTAAACCAGATTTTGTTCAATATGATTAATCAGCTACATTTTTTTGAGTTTACAAATGTCAAGTGTCTGAAAAAGTGACTTGTGGGGAAAACATCTGAACAAAGTCTTGTACCAAAAATAGTTTTAAAAAGTTGACACAAACTCCCAATATCTTTTGTGTTTGCCTGCACATGTAGTATAGTGAGCTTTTGATTGTAGTATTGGGTTTTGTTTAAAAAAAAAAAAATTAAGTACATTTTGTAAATGCTCATGTGAAGGGGAATTAAGTAATCTACAGTATAATGATCAAGATAGTCTTTGATCTCACCATCTGTCTATAAATTTCTTACTTATAGATTATACTAGGGTGTTGTACCGTCTTAGCCGTTATGGATGTAATGAGAAGTCTGAAGAAGGGGCCTGAGTTGCCTCGAAAGCTTGCATATTGTAATATTTTTAGTTAGCCAATAAAATACGTAATTTTGCTTGACATCTCATTCCTTATAGGTAGAACTTTATTTTTCAGTGGGGAAATTTTAACTTTTTTACAGAAGCTCATTAAATATATTGTTAAAGAAAGCTGAGAATTTTTCAAGTAGAAGTTATTTTTTCACAATCATGCCTCACCTTCATGTGGTATTGCATTTTATTTATAAACAAACAAAAAACACTATGCTACTCATCTGCTTAATGTTAGATAGCAGGTGAAATTTGAAACAAAGCCTCAGAGTTTACTGAATTTGTTCACTTTGAAGCAATAAACTTTCCGGTTTCAGAAAACATTTTTCCCCCCCACATTTCATCGGTATGCTGATACCAGTGAGGCAAAGATGGTAATAATAAACTAATATCACATATTTTGAATACTGTCTTTCCTGAGGAAAGGATGTGTGTTCTCTCCTGTTGCTACAGTGAGTGGCAGCTGTGGAAGTTTCATGGGTTAAAAAAATCTAGTACAGTGAAACCTGAATAGCAAGTTGGTAATGTAATGGGGTAGAGTATCACAAATAATCTAGGCCTAAAATACAAGTCTGTAGTTGTGTAGCATAATTAAATTAAGATGTTCTGTGAAATTGTATACCTGGGATATGGCAATAAAATTGGTAATGTTTGGTACACGGTAGTGCTGGGCGGTATACCGGTCCATACCAAAAACCGTTTTTTATTTTTGTTATGATATGGATTTTTCTTATATCGCAACACCGGTTTAAATTGCCTAAACGACGTTCAGAACGTGTGACAGCGGGAAACTGTTCAAGTGGGGACCTTTTTCACTGCTACCCCTGCTAATCACAGAGGTGTTGCGCGGGGGCTCTGTTTCACTGCTACACCGCTAAATAGGTAGTGTAGATATTGCGCTGTGAAAATGGACAGAGAACATTCCGAAACTGAAGCTGTAGCTGACGATAAAGCTGAACATGATGACACAGAAGAACTTTTGCCGAAAAAAAGGAGTCACGTCTGTTGCCTGGAGATACTATCGTTTTAAAAGGTCGGATGTGGACCATTATGTTCAAATGTGTACATACTGTTTCTATACTACTAGATAATACTACAAGCCAAGTTGTACTTGTTTTATTTGTTTGTGTATTGTACCTGGGTACTGTGTAATAGTGTGACGACATCTTGACTTTAATCTCGACGCTTATGACAAGAATAAAGTCGACATGTTGACTTTATTCTGGACATTTCTACTTTGTTCTCGCCGTTTATGTCAAAATTAAAGTTGACATGTTGACTTTATTCTCGTAATTTGTCATTAAAGTAGAACATCGTAAACTAAACTTCATCATAAAATGAATATTTAATTTACTAGGTTTTCTCAAACCCCGTCATAAGTTATATAGCATATTAAATACTTTGTTAAGTGTTCCCCGAGCCATGTTAAATCAGTACGTGCTTCTTAAACTGACTTCCTCTTGTACTGAGGAGGCGCCGCAGCGATCGCCGCACAGAATGCATTCACTTCGTGATATTCCTGCTCTCTGAACATTTAGAATGCTAAGATAAATACTTGATATCATTTTCATGATGAAATGCATTAAAGCATGTATTAATCATGTGGGGGCACGGCGGCGTGGAGGTTGCACTGCTGCCTCGCAGCAAGGGTGTCTCGAGTGTACCCTGCCTTGAATTTGCATATTTTTCTGGTGGGTTTACTCCGCGCTTCAGTTTCCTTTCAAAGTCATATAGGATGTGTGGTTTTGTTATGCTATATTGACCCTACTAGTGTATATTTTGCTCGTATTCACCCTGCGATGTGCTGGCGACTCGTTCAGGATTTGCTCCTGCTTCACACACAATGCTTATTGGGATGGGCGCAACCCTGAATGGATGGCATAATTATAACGAAGATATTTTTAAATTTCTGAACACTCCGTGGGCTAAGTTTATAACTAGTTTTAATTTCACAAAGACGTTTATCGTGTGGTGATTGGTTATGTGGAGAAAGAAAAAGGGAGGCTAGGAACTGGGGTTTTGGTACGTCAGACAGACCGCACGCGTGCAATAAAGAAAGCCCGCTCAGAAGAACATCCATTGAATTCTGTGTTCATGTCTCCGACCACCAGATCACAAACCCAACATTTATACAATATTTAAGTTAAACTTGTGCGATACCCATTCTTACATCCAGTTTTTTCGAGCCTCGTCACACCTGCTTAAAGTTCTCTACATTGAACATACACCTGGGGACCCCTTACTGCGAGGGAGCAGCACTACCGCCTCACTACCATGCATGTTTAATACCTGCTTTAATGCATTTCATCATGAAAATGATATCAAGTATTTATCTTAGCATTCTAAATTTTCAGAGAGCAGGAATATCATGAAGTGAATGGATTCTGTGCGGTGATCGCTGCCGGCGCCTCCTCTTAGTGCGGAGGAAGTCAGTTTAAGAAGTGTAGTGATTAACAACTGGGTCGGGGAACACTTAACATAAAGCATTTAATGTGCTACATTAACTTATGACGAGGTTTGAGAAAATCTAGTAAATTAAACATTGATTTTAGGATTAAGTGTAGTTTACGACATTCTACTTTAATTATAAAATAAACTATGAGAATAAAGTGGAAATGTCGACTTTATTCTCGACATATAGTTTGTTTTTTTCAACGCTGTGTCTGTATTTTTTTTTTCTTCACCGTGGCCCCAGTACAATTCCGTAGGACTATACCACAAATAGCATCATAAATGCAAGTTGCAGTTTTATTATTTATGTATATAGCTTAGCTTGAAGCGAGGTCCATATTAATGCAGTTTGCCTAAATGGTGGTTCAGTTGGTAAAAATGTCATCACCAAGTTGCACTTGTTTTATTTTATTTTAATTTGGTGAAAACTGTGTAATGCACCTGGGCTTGAAGTTTGAAGTAATAGTGCAACTATCAGTAATAATGCTATTATTTATTTTGTTGTTATTTGTTTAAATATTATGCAGTTTAATGATGGTAAAGCTGTTTAAAAAGTCACTTCAACATGTCATTCGACAGAGATGGTTAAAATTAACAAAGTGTAGTTGGTTTACAAAAAATATTTACTATTTATTCTTTTTCTAAGACATGTTCAGTGCAATACAACTTTTGACAAGCACCTCTGGATATTTTACTAAGTCTAAATGCCTCTTTGGATGGTTGAAAATGTGTTGTCAAAATTATCATTTAAGTTGTTTGCAAAATTTGTTCAATAAAAAGGTTCTATATTTTGACTGCATCTGTCATGCAATGTGATTTCTTCTCTTCATTAGTGCCACCCCCTTGAAAACTATCACTTTATGGGGCCATGCAAACCTGTATTAATATTTGTGTGCACATTAAAATGTTTTTTTTTGTACAATGCTCATGACAGTGGAATAGGTTATTCTTAGCCAGTCTACTGCAGTAATTGCAGTGGAAAATGTGGTTAACATCCACTCATACATGGGGAAAAAAATACCGTGAAACTGGGATAATTTCGAAAAATACCATGATATAGAATTTTGGTCATACCGCCCACCTCTAGTACACGGTGTGTGAATTGTTTCCTTTAATGGGATAGTTGTGTTGATGATGAAGTCTCTGTTATGTACTCTTTACTGGACAGAATCACCTTAAGGGTCAACTAGTCATTCCCCTGGCAAAGATAAGTAAATTCAGCAAAATGTAAGCATCCTTTCAAAAAGTGTATTTGAGGTTTCACATATAATCCAAATTGGGGGAAAAAAATCTTTAAAACCACGTCAATTTATATAATATATTTTACTATCTAAATGTGCTTGAAAGAGAAAAATGCTATTACTTTTTCATATAGAGAAATTATTTTTGTGACGTGCATGTGCAACATGGACTCCTAAATATTTTATTGCTTTAATGTTTTCTTCTGTTAAAGATGGGACCACCGGGGATGCCACCTCACTTCCCTCCGATGGGCATGCCACCAATGGGACAGAGACCTCCAAATATGACACCCATGCCACCAGGGATTATACCACCAATGATGCCCCCTATGGGTGGGCCACCAATGGGACAGGTGAAACTAAATCATGATTTTGTTTAAGCTGTTATCTTTTTAAAAGCAAATAATAATTGCATAATGAGTAACTGAAGTACAGTAGGATCAATGATAGCCATGTCAGTCATAGGGCAGACAGAGTTGGTAAACATATGTAAAATTCAAATTGATTCATGCTTCTTGAGTAAAACCTTTTAAATTAATCGTTATTTACCTGATATAAATTGATGATTTTATTTTTATGAAGTTTTTTATTTTTATTGTAATTAGCTTAGTTCCATTCATCATTAGCTGAGGTAATATATAAAATCAGTGAAATGTATTAATACTTTTTAGAGGTTTTTTAGAGATTTTTAGATTTTTTTTAATGTTATACTTCTAATAAATATGAAGTATTTTAATTTTATTGTACTCTTACTTCAAAGAGAAATATGCAAATATATGTTTAGTACCATCACATTGGTTATTATCACTATTACTCTACATTACTTTCCAATTACGCTTGATTTTACAGTATAATTTCGGCTATTTTATAATGTTGTCATATAAGTCGAATGTGGAAAACTCACTATTGATCCAAAAGATTATGAAATGCTAACGCCCACCTGAGAGAGTAACCGCGGAGCACACAGCCTTTTTTTTCTATGTGTTGTATCTACATAACCACACGGTAATACATAAACTATTCTGAAGCAATGTTTGCATTGTTTTTATTGCAAGAGCATCCCTTATCTACGATGGAGCGTTCGATCAGAAGAAAATATGAAGTTGGTTTTAAAAGTCCTTTAAGTTGCGAAAGAAATTGGTAACTGCGCTGCTGCAACAAAATTCAATGTGTCTGAGAATCTGGTGCGAGATTGGAGGAAGCAAGAAGAGGTTTAAAAGTGTGTTTTTGAATGGGCGTGTAAGTCGGGGTCTGATTTTTATGATGGATTTTTCAAATTTCAAGACCCGACTTGTAAGTGATTATTTATGGTAAATGTTTTGCTCTGTGTAGATTATTGAATAAATGATTACATTTAGTATGAATAGCTTGTATGGGGCTATTTGGGCCTTGTTTCACTACTTAATGAAGAAGTGACTATAATTTTAGGAGGTTATTCATTTCTTATTTGCCATCTTTGGAAATAAAATTTCTGTTTTATTATAGGTAGTGCCATTGTTGTCAGCAATGTTTATTAAAGCTAGAGAAAAATTACCAAAAACATTGTGCCAAGAATCAATTATTGTGTTTCTGAAGAAAAATACATTCTATACTCTCTTAAACCGGGGGGCAAATATTATTAGTTTACTGGTGATCCTTGCTCTTTAACATGCCCACGAGTAAATGGTTGTTTCCTAGTGACTGACCTTGGCTTTTGTTGATGGTCATCAGAAAATACAATTTTCCAGGAAATTGTGTACTTTTAAAATCAAACAGGCAATTAGTTGAATAATGAGAATTCTGGGTATAAATATAATTTGACTCTGTAGTACATCCAGTGAAAATGTTAGCTTCAGTCAGATTTGAATGTAAAGCTTTGAAATGTAATCTTCTACTATTAGAAAGTTTTGGAGGGTTTAGATCAAAATCAGTACATACATTTAAACAGGCCTAGTGTATGGGAATAACACTTTAGCTCAAAAAGTGGGGAGCTAAAAAGATTTTATTTTCAAGTTTACCACCAGTTGTGTGTTCACAGGGGAAGGGGAATGCAGTTTTATAGTACATATTGTTATAATTTTTTTTTTATTTTGTAAATCTGACTTTATGGCAGAATCATGTTTTACTTGAAATTATTACAAACAGTAAAGTTGATTACAGTAGGTTTGAATAAAACCCTATTAACAAAATGTACTCCCTTTAAAACACTTCTGTTCTCTTTCTATCACATTCTGAAAAACATTGTCTACATCATTTATTCCCAACCTGGGGGTCCTGACCCCAGCCAAGGGTCGCCTAAGCCTCACAGTGGGTCACGAGGACCTCTCCATTTTAAGGGGTGCATAATTTACTTATTTAAATATTTGTTTATTTTAATGTGTCTAGGCGTTTAATGTTTGTGTAACATAAACAACTAAATTTGTAGAAGTTTGTATTATTTCTTTATAAAAAAAAATAAACATTGCAATATCGGCAATGACAAGGACGCTATTTGCATAATACTATTAGTATTCACAGAGCGGAGCTAGCATGCAAGCTAATATAACCACAGAATTACGAGGTAAAACAGTTAAAGGGCTTTTTGAAAAATGGCCAAACGTCAGGGAGAAGAGAGTATTGATTGTCTCAGAAAGAAAAAAAGGACTTATCAGGACAGTTATTTGGAGTTTGGTTTCATTGAGTCAATGGACAAAGTCAAAATTGAGTGTGTCATTTGCGGTGAGAAACTGGCGAATGAAAGTATGAAACCCTGCAAACTGAACCGACACCAGACTACCAAACAAATGGACACGGTGGGTAAACCCAGGAAGTTTTTTCTCTGAAACAAAGAAACTGTGCTAACAGGCCCCAGAATATTAGGGAAAGTTTTGCCAGGGCTGGAAGTGACCAAAAGCAAGCAGCTATTGCATCGTTTGAGTACTCTCTCGTTATTGCTCAAGCCAAAAAGCCACATAACATAGCAGAGACGCTTATTAACACTAGAATTACCAGAGCCTACGAAAAAACTCGTATATCCGGCCCACCTTAAATCGCTTCTTAAATCCGTTCACACCTCTCCGCCAGCATCCTTTGTCCTCTAAATGTGCTGATAAAAGACAAGCTGCCAGCAGCCGGCTATTCCATCCCCCCACCGACTTAGAATGTGAGCGAAGTTTTCCCAGCTCACGCCTTGATTGATTATGTGGGAGTGAAGTGGAGTTTTACAGTGGAAATAACAGATCATTATTCTAAAGTAATCTGTGTAAACACATTGTTAAAGCAGAAACTTTTTCTGAAAGAAAAAAAGAACAACATGTGCGTTGTCCCTGACTCTCTAAGTAAGATCGGGGGAGGGGTGATGTTAGAGCGCCTGCGCTTATTCAGTGCAGCTGGGACAACGCACATGTTGTTCTTTTTTTCTTTCAGTACACGTGGCTTCCCTGTTTATTTCTATATCTAGTGACTTCTCTGCCTGTCTGTCTCTCTATTACGCAGTGCTCTGTCTGTCTGTGTGTTATGGATCTTAAAAATAAGTTATAAGGACAGTTGTTCCTGTTAATTGCAGTCTCAATTGTTAAAAAAAATATTTGAAAAGGAGCATCCCACATGAAAATATACGATCTCAGTAACTGACAGTGCATACCAATGTATAAATTTTATGTCCGTTTGAGGTTTAAAAGAAAAGAAAAAAAAAAGCAACACTTCATCCCCAGCGGGGAATCGAACTCAGGTCTGTGAGGCAAGGAAAAGCTGCTCTGCGTTAAGAGGCAAATCTTAACACGCTACGCCACAGAAGCTGTTGAATCATTCTTGAAGCTTTTGTGAAAGTGTTTATTTGATCTTTGGAACTCGGGCTTTATATATTCTATAGTTTATGCCTACTACATTTTGTAACATTTATTACTAAAATATGAAAAAGTTTCTGCTTTAACAATGTGTTTACACAGATTACTTTAGAATAATGATCTGTTATTTCCACTGTAAAACTCCACTTCACTCCCACATAATCAATCAAGGCGTGAGCTGGGAAAACTTCGCTCACATTCTAAGTCGGTGGGGGGATGGAATAGCCGGCTGCTGGCAGCTTGTCTTTTATCAGCACATTTAGAGGACAAAGGATGCTGGCGGAGAGGTGTGAACGGATTTAAGAAGCGATTTAAGGTGGGCCGGATATACGAGTTTTTTCGTAGGCTCTGGTAATTCTAGTGTTAAACCAGCTTGCATTCAAATGGCAGAAATAATGTGTGGACCTCAGGTCGCTAGCAAATTCAAGATAATGAAATTGTTATCCCAGAGCGGTTGTGAAACCAAAAAAACTCAGCAGTTCCTACCTTTGTTTGTCGATGCTTGTACAATATTTAAACTTTGTGAGCGCTGATGAAATTATCTAGAGCAGTGCACTGGTTGTTTGGAATTATAGTTCCCATATCGGCACTTGCCACAAGGGCGCAAATGAGATTTTTAATATAGGTTAAATACCTTTTTATATTGGGTCAGTTGTGCAAAACTGACTATGTTCATAGCCACAGAGCCTGACCATAGTGTGTTTGCTAAACATGTCTTTTTTTTTTGAGCTTTGCCAAACTTTCCTCCTCCCTGTTCACTTCTTCAGATGGCCTTCATTTGCATTAAGGAGCACTCCTATTTTCTCTATGCACTGTCAACCATCAGCGCTGTTGGGATATGGTGTGTTAGAATGTTCTACTTGCTACAACATTATTAACAACAAATATAAAGGTGTTCTATTGTGGAGGGATTTTTACCCCATAATATTGAAACTTACTTAGTGGATACCTGCTGTCCCCTTGATAGATAGATAGATGTGTCATATTTGTCCCCAAGGGGAAGTATAAACTTTATAGATATATTATCCAGCCAAGTTTGAACTTTTTAACTAAATAGGAAATAATTTTTGTTGATGAGTGAGTGAGTCAGTCGCTTCCCCATAATGATGTTAGTACAGCTGCAACAACTACTCATCTCTGTTGATAATATTCAGTTATCAAAAACATTGGCACCGATCACTTTCATCAATTAGCTGGTTACATCATAAGGCTGCGTATATTGTCCTGTGCAATTGCGTCAGTGCTGGAAAAATAAGAACTACTTAACTGTTCAGTTAATGCAGAACCGGAGCCAGAAGTGCCACTAAGTGTTTTATTTCTATGTATTACTATTTTTTCAGTGTATTTATTATATAAATGTTGTATTAAAACCTATATTTTAAAATATCTACAAGTATTTCATTTAAAAAATACATTTCTGCAAATTTTATGCAAATCTGTTTATTTGGTGGAAAGTTCCATTTCATGCACTTTGTGTTTAATCACAAATGATTTTTTTTACAATACAACTAATTGATTAATTGACAAAATAATTGCCAGATTAATTATTAATATAATCATTAGTTACCACCCTAATGCTAAGTTACTGGCAATAGATTTTTTACTGGGATTGCATGTGTAAAGCTGGCACGTTGCATGAGAGAGCTGCATGTCATTAAGGGAGTAAATTATGCATTAAATTATAAGTTAGCTTTAAATGCTTAATTCTTATGACTAAAGTGCAAACTTCTACATTTATTATAAATATAAATTTCACACTACTGCATTTTTCTAAATGCAGAATAAGAGAAGGAAAAAGAGACCTATAATTAAACAGTCAAACCATCACAGATAAAATGATTCACTGGTTATATTACTGGTTGAAACAAAAATTCACAGTCGCAGTGACCTTCATGACTGAACATGAGAAACACTGATGTAAACAAGTTCTGCTAGTCCGGTTAGAAGTTGCAGTAAAGCTGTCAGTGTCTTATCCTTGAAATTCAATGTGTCTATTGCGTCGAAATGAACTAAACAGTTCTTGCATGTAAACTCCCTGTAAGTCCATGGGAGAAACAAATCTGGATGTATTACATGATGGATACCACATTGATGAACCACGGGTTAGCATGCTGATAATGTGGGTTTATGTTGGTGTTTAATCCAAAATCCATTCTTTGTCCTGTGAATGAAGTATAGAATAAGGTTAAAGTGCAAAACTTCATTAAAGTTTTAGTTTTGTTGCTGCTATTCATATCAGATCCACTGTTTTCCAGAAACTGTTCGATAATGCTCCCTTCCTCAAGTTAAATATCAGTTTGTGTAAAACTGATATATTTTGTCTTGAAGATACTCTTCTTTGACACTGCACCTGTAACATAGCATCAGAAAATGTACAACACCTCAGACGCAGATGCCAGTCTTTAACAAGTCTATACCACCATTGGTCAACACCCACAACTAAACTCCAGCTCCAAACCTTGGACCAGTAGTCCCCATGCTCAATCCTGGAGGGTTACTCTGCTTGCAGGTTTTCGTGCCCACTCATTTCACAATCAGTCAGTTATTTTATCTTGAATTGATCACATTGTTTAATTAGATACTGTTATTTTTTTCTCTTTTTCTGCATTCATAAAAGCAGTAGTGTGAGTTTTACATTTATTGTACATGAAAAACAATGGAATTATTAAAATATCATTCATCTTTTGTCATTTTCCTATTCTCCTTTTTGCTTCCTTAATTACATTCTAATAATGGCAAATAAGTAGTTCACTGGGACAAACAAAACACAAAGTGATGAAAGGCTCCAGCTATACTTGAGCTTCAGATCCACTAGCATGCTTATTCCAGGACGCATGAAAAATTGGAATGAAAATCATGATAAGGATGATACATCTTAAAAATATAAACTGCTCAAAAAATTAAAGGAACACTTTGAAAACGCTTCAGATCTCAATGGGAAAAAAATCATGCTGGATATCTATACTGATATGGACTAGGTAATATGTTAGGAACGAAAGAATGCCACATTGTTTGATGGAATTCAAAGGCACTCCGAAAATCAAAGTGAGAAAATGATGCAGCAGGCTAGTCCATTTTGCCGAAATTTAATTGCAGCAACTCCAAATCGTACTTGGTAGTTTGTGTGGCCCCCCTGTGCTTGTATGCTCCTAATGAGACGACAGATCATGTCCCGGGTTTGGGGATCTCCTCCCAGATCTGGACCAGGGCATAGGGTTTGACAATGGGTCCAAGGATTTCATCCCAATACCAAATGGCAGTCAAGGTGCCGTTGTCTAGCTTGTAGAGGTCTGTTGGTCCCTCCATGGATATGCCTTCCCAGACCATCACTGACCCACCACCAAACCGGTCATGCTGAACGATCTTATAGGCAGCATGACGTTCTCCACGGCTTCTCCAGACCCTTTCACGTCTTTTCAAGTTTGCTCTGTGTGAACCGGCTCTCATCTGTGAAAAGCACGGCGCCAGTGGTGGATCTGCGAATTTTGGTATTCAATGGCAAATGCCATTCGAGCTCCATGGTGCCAGGTAGTGAGCACAGGGCCCACTAGAGGACATCGGGCCTTCATGAAGTCTGTTTCTGATTGTTTGGTCAGAGACATTCACACCAGTGGCCTGCTGGAGGTCATTTTGTAGGGCTCTGGCAGTGCTCATCCTGTTCCTCCTCGCCCAAAGGAGCAGACACCATTTCTGCTGATGGGTTAAGGACCTTCTACGGCCCAGTCCAGCTCTCCTAAAGTAACTGCCTGTCTCCTGGAATCTCCTTTATGCCATTGAGACTGTGCTGGGAAACACAGCAAACCTTCTGCCAATGGCACGTATTGATGTGCCATTCTGTAGAAGTTGGACTACCTGTGCAACCACTGTAGGGTCCAGGGATCGCCTCATGCTACCAGTAGTGACACTGACCATAGCCAAATGCAAAACTAGTGAAAAAACAGTCAGAAAAGATGAGGAGGGAAAAATGTCGGTGGCCTCCACCGGTTAAACTATTCCTGTTTTGGGGGTCGTCTCATTGTTGCCCTTCTACAACAACAACAACAACATTTATTTATATAGCACATTTTCATACAAAAAGTAGCTCAAAGTGCTTTACATAATGAAGAAAAGAAAAATAAAAGACAAAATAACTAATGTTGTCTTATTTTAATTTCTTAACATAGAAAAAGAGTGGTCCAATGGCCAGGGTGGACAGAAAAAACAAAAAAAAAACTCCAGAAGGCTGCAGAAAAAAATAAAATCTGTAGGGGTTCCAGGCCACGAGACCGCCCAGTCCCCTCTGGTCATTCTACCTAACATAAATGAAATAGTCCTCTTTATAGTTAGGGTTCTCACGGAGTCACTTGATGCTAATGATTGGCATGATTGATTCTAGTGCACCTCTTGTTAATTTCAGTAACACCAAAGCACCTGGAACTGATTAACAACCCCCTCTGCTACTTAACCGACCAGATCAATAGCCCAGAAGTTTAATTTACTTGATTCTATATGCTGATTAAAAAGTGTTCCTTTATTTACTTTGAGCGGTATAGATAAAAACATTCAGTATATCCGTGTAGCATATAGAAATGCTTACCAATAAAATTTACATATCATGTTTTGTCTCTTTTGTCATATTGTTATTTTTGGATAGGAATCTAATTATAAGTGAAGTTGGTTGCAGTCACAGAGGTCCACAGGGCTGAACTTGGGAACTTCTGCCATAGACCATTGCTATTTGGTAACATTATATGTGATATATATAGAAAAAAAATACTATGGCAAGTGTCTGTTTGCATTGTGAGTAGTAATAGGTAAAATATTTTTGAAATATCACAATGTAAATCAATATTATTCCTTTATACAAAGCAGATTTGATGAGTTATAATTGTAAACTTAAAAGTATTTTAGAAGTATATATCATTTTAAAGAGTAATTTTCATCTGTTCATGAAATTTCAAAAGCTGTATCTGCATATGACCATCCACTTACTAATCTTGAATTGATCCTTCCAATTTGCACATCTTGTCAAATTCTGCATTTTACTGTAAACACACACACGCTAAAAAGTTTAAAGATGTCATTCGTTTTCTTTATTAACATATCTTTAAAGTCAGAATGGAAGCACAGTGCTTATGTAAGTGCTCTGACTGCACAAATTTATATTTGCTGCTGCAAGAGCCACCTTGGTCACAATAATAGATTTGTATTAAAGGGTAGCGTTTATTGGCTTTGCACACTGGTTAACAGTGTGTTTTGTTTTTTTTTTTGCCCATTCATCTTGACAGATGTGTTTAAATCATTTATGTTCCTAGTACAGAGCTTATTGAACACCATTTTCAAATTGTGCCACAGATTGTCTTTGGGCTGAAGTCTGGAACATCGAATGGGGTGATTGTTAGTTTCACCCTTTTACTCTGGAGGTTCTTCAGTGTTGCTTTGGGTCTTTGCCTGAATTATTGCTCTTTTGAAAGGTGAATATTCAGAAAATTTCCCCAAAATTCAGTATTTTAACATCTTTGAAAAGAGCTGCTGTCACAGTCCTGCTGTGTTTCTTTGTGATGTATAGCCTTTCCTCACTGTTCTTAAGGTACAAGTTTGTGACAGGGCCTGGTATGAATCAAAGCAAAACCC
The DNA here is from genome assembly GCF_900747795.2 of Erpetoichthys calabaricus. Taxonomy (NCBI): domain Eukaryota; kingdom Metazoa; phylum Chordata; class Cladistia; order Polypteriformes; family Polypteridae; genus Erpetoichthys; species Erpetoichthys calabaricus. The sequence goes on from NC_041401.2 coordinate 37,898,254, forward strand.
TTAGCTGTCCCCTTTGAAACTGCTTGCTGTCTAGAAACATCAGATTGTGTAGTCGAAAGCAGGCAGGGTGAATTTATTATTATTTTTTTTAATATACAAAATTAATTTAGTGGAAAATCTAAACTACAGACAGGTGAAAATAGCGCCCTTCCAAAACAAACGAGTCAGAATAAAGTTGAGAGTCTTGTGGGTTTTTTTTTTCTTTTCATATTTTTGCTCCAGTTTAATACTATTAACCAGAATATCAGCTAACAGAAGAGAAAGTGGAATTTCTCATTGTAGACTTGCTAAAATTATAAAACATAAACATTAAATGTTTAGAAACCTTAAATGTTTTAGATGTTTTGGAACACCTAAATTTTGGATTTTTTTAACCTAGCATAGTACCTCTTTACTTGCGCACTAGCATGACTTTAATAATTGTTGTTATGGTTGTTGAGTAATAATTCATTTCTTATTGCTGTTTACAGATGCCGGGCATAATGCCTCCAATGATTCCAGGAATGATGTTGCCCCCACGCATCCCAGCTGCTCCATTACAACCTACAGGGCCAGTACGTTTTTTGCTATGTATAGTTCATATAAAAGTTTCATAAATTTTGTCACCATCTGGTTATTTTAAGTAAATGAAAGTATGAATGTCTTTTTATTAATTAGGTAAGATTGTTTCTATTTAAAGTAGTAAATAATACAAGGAAGATCAAAATGAGCATTCCATATCATGTGCACCTGTGCTTATAATCTTTCTTCTTGTCATGTTTCTAAATACAGATAAGGGAGCAAACACATAATAAAAAGGTAAATTAGTAAGAAATTCGTCAAAGGAAGTATACTGAGATATCACACTAGAGCACTATTCAGAATACAAAGTAGATCAGAATAACTGGCCTGCTAATTAAACAGTCAGATCTAAGAGGGGCTCGTTTGTTTATGAAGCTGGTTGGAATGAATACCTGCAGTTATAGTTGCAAACTAGGACTTGACTTAAGAACCCCTGTGCTGTGGTTTTTCTTTTGCTATTTAAGGATAATGCTGCCCTCTAGTGTTTCATATTATATTAAATATATGCAGTAGTCCTTATTTGCCTTTTAAGGCAAATCATGAATTTCACTGTCAATTTAGCATCAAATATTTAGTTTTTTCTTTTTCTGTTCTGTCAACAAGCTTAAAGGCTCTCCGTTTGTGTTTTATATTCAAGTAAAATGGAGAGCAGTATTGCATGTCTTTATGGTCTTACTACTATTTTATGTTCTCATAGTTAACTTCAACAGGTAAAGTGTGAGCACTAACTATATTTTAGCAAGCAGTTTCATTGAATGATCTTGGGTTAAATAATTACCTGTTTTGCATAAATTAGATCATAACTATATGAATTGTATGTTCATTCCCACAAATTGATCTACTTATCTCTTTTTTCTATAGTTCTCACTTTAAAATAAATTGGCGACAATGTACTCTTCAGAAAACTATTATTTATACTCTGTCAACTTTCTCATCTAGCAGACAGCAGTTTTTTTTTTTTATTTAAAAAAGCTAACGATGTTTCCATAATACCTCTGTTCTCTAGCATGGCCCTTATTCACCTGCCGTTTTATCTTCATGGCTAATTATCTCATTTTGCCCCCAAAGTTAGCTGACTACTAGAACTGAATGGGAGAGTAGGCTATTGTGGAATACACACAATTCTAATTCTGCTTGGAAACTCTAGTTAACCTAGCTGAGCATCTCTGGACTTTCTTCAGGGCTCGCAAAGAAAAATACAAACAAGTCACCGGTGGTAATTTTCTGCATGAAAGTCCCATTTTAATTATCTTAGTAGGTAACTAATTGGTCCAGGTTAAAGGTTACCTTTCACAGATCACACAGGGCTTATACTTTACTGGAAATGGGCAGCATATTGACAGGTTCATTAATTTCTTAATTACTTCTGCTTTTTTTAAATTAGTTTTCCCTTTTGCAAAGTTCAGCAATTGTCTTACCTTCAGGTAAACATTTTTTTGTTTATTCATAATTATTAATTATTGCTGATAACAACTGCTTTTTAGGATCTTCTTTATTATAGTTTTAAAAACTGCTTAATTAAATGTAATGTCACAGGATCAGACCAATGGATGTTATCAGAGCTTGCCAAAGTTGTAGCCCTGTGTTTTTTGGAATACTTTTCCCAAGTTCTTTTTTCTTGACAACCAAGTTATAAAAACATTTTCATTCTTCTGGGTTGACAGTTCTACTGTGATAGTATTTTGCCAGGAAAATCACATTGCTAGACCATTTTATTGTTACTTAAATTAAGACACATCCTGTGAAACGTTTACTGTCATATTGGGAATGGTTAATATGTCATTTGACATATTAATCCCCTTACTTTTGAACACTTACTTTATAATCAGTTGTTAATAAAATGACGACAAATAATTTGTCATAGTGATTATTGAAAAATATTGATTATGTTCCAAATGGCTAAACTACAACAGGCCGCTTAAAAAGTTAGCTTAGCTTTTTTTTTTTGCGTAATGAAGCAATTAGTACAACTTTCTGTGCCCTATAGCTCAGTTAGAAAAGCGTTACCTGTGGTACTAAAACATATCCCAAAAGTAAGCTCATCACACTCACAGATGTTTTTGAGTCCAGTTGGCCATTAGATATATTGTTACCTGAACATGTTAAGAGCAATCTTTCTCAGTTATTACTCCTTCCTGTAAGCATCTTCTGAATACTCATAGAACAAAAATTCAATATTATGGTTTCTGATTGAATAAATCGTTTTCTTTATAACATTTACCTGAGGCAACATTTAATTTTTTCATTTTAGAATCATTTTAATTCCTATATTAAAGTCCTACTAGTAAAATTAAGTCTGTGTTGTTTTTTTCCCCTCTGCAGCCAGGTGTTAATGGTTCCGATGCTGCTGTAGGTAAGGTCAACTTCTATGTCTCTTCAAGATTTATGTTTTCATGTATTAAGTGAATAGTTCTGAATTTACCTTAAGTATCTCTTTGTGTTTTAGCTTCAGCTGTACCTGCACCTCTGGTAAGTGTGTATGAAATTTAAACTTTTTTTTTTTTTTTCTAACTTTGGCAGTATAACTGATTAATGCTAAAACAATGTACTTTTGTCAAATAAGCTGCTTAATTAGTCTTTCTGTATGACCTTTCAGTATTTAAGTCTTTAGTTTTATTTTAACACAAATTTAATTTTTCAAGAACTTTCACTATCATTTACTTATTTAATTTTAATTAGGCTGCAAATCCAGCCGTATCCGTTCTTCAGCAAGGTGCTGCATCTAGTAGCTCACCTCAAGATGATCAGCAAAAGAAGGTAATCTTTTGAAAAATGTGTTGCATATTTGTAAATTCATATAGTACATTTGATCTTCTATTGGCTATACATGTATCTATATGTACGCTCAGTAGTGCATGTAAGTAAGAATTTCATAGTACTTTGTTAAAGCTTTAAACCTATATAAAGCTACATTTCCCTGACTGGCTAAATAATAAGACTATCCATCCATTCATTGCTACTTGCAGACAGCCTCGAGAAACCCAGTATTCATTAAAGGATCCATCACATAGCCCTCAGTCTCATAAAAATGCAACCTTATCCAAAACTTAATTTAATCATGAAAAAATCAGAGTATACCTTAATGATGATTCATATTTGGAACTGGTGATTTTAGTGCAGATCTACAATAGTTGTAGAACAGCACACATGATAGAATGTCTTACTAGGAGTCACCAGCATTGAGGTTCAGGTCCTGCCTCAAAATGTCACATATATTTGTCTGTTTCTTTTTTGTCCGGCGCTGCGTTGACATCGTGCACCAGAAGGCGTGAGCTTATTCAGTGTGAGCAGAAGCACGCAGGTGGCCGGTTGCTTGCGTTATAACACGCTTGACTTGACGGCGATCAACGCACATGTACTGTGCAAGGCATGCACGGGGGCCACAGAGAAAAGAAGAGTGTTCTTTGCTCACCTTGCAGAGGAGCTTTGTTGTCGCTTCTTACAAGAAAAGGCGATGGATTAAGCAAAAGAGGATGCAAAATCGACAAGCTTCTGTTCCAAGACCGCCACTTCCCCCAGGAAAGCAAACTCAAGTCAGTGTCAAGTGCCCCTTCAGTGTAATAGTAACCACAGCACAGAGAGAAGTGTGTGCATTGCAACAGGAACACATGTCGTAAATGTAGGAAGGACGGTCCTTGGTTGTGTGTGAACTGTTAACATTTGAATCTGATGATTGCCTATAGCGCAGAACTGACCTCTCTGTACTATTGTTTCCTCTGCATGTCCTGGAGTACAAAAGAAACGGCACTGTGCACCAAAAAGTGGACACTGGCAAGATCAAAAAAAAAAAAAAACAAACACGGTCACTGATTACAAGCACAAGAAAGCGTGCGAATTAATATGAATAATGTTGCATCAGTGCCACATTGTTTTCCAAAATGTACTATACAGGTCATAAAATGACTTATTCCAAATATCATATATACCTATGTCTCTTTTTTTTGTCAATGCGGCTTTGACATCATGGACCATAAGGTGCATACTAATTCAGCATGAGCAGGAACACTCAATAAAACTGAATAAAAACAAATTCAAGTGATGGTGAGATACGAAGAAGGCAGATTCACCAGTGTTTGTGTGTCAGCTTTTATCCCTCCAGATCAGAGAATTTCTAGTTCGATTGTCTCTAAACACCACTCACATCTACAGTTATTTCCAGTTTTAGATAAAAAGTAACCGCGTCAGATCCACTCACATCTACAGTTATTCCCAGTTTTAGATAAAAAGTAACCGCGTCAGATCTGGGCCGGGTGGTGGGTGTTGTATCGTGATCGTGACTGAGAGAGTAAAAGTGAAAAAAAAAAAAACTAATTTTTTAAGTCCTATAAATTTACACTGGCTGTAACAGAAACATGTCAAATGTGTTTACAAAGATAGTTGTAGACACAAAACACACATCAAATTATTTACCCTTACAATTCTGGGTAGCACACTCCCAGATAATCAATCAAGGCAGGAACTGGGAGAACTTCTTGCCCGTTCTGAGGTGGTGGGGGGGGGGGAGGTATAGCAGGCTGCTTGGGCTTATCGACACATTTAGAAGAAGACGCTGAAGGAGAGGTGCGAAGGGATTTAAGGTAGCCGGATTTACAAGTTTTTTCGTTGGCTGTGGTAATTCTAGTGTTAAAATCACTATTTTCATTAACTAGTTAAACTCTAAAACAATTAACTTACGAAAATATATTTTCATACATCTTATGGAAGACAATTATTTTTTGTTTACCTGTATTAAAGTACTGCAGCAATGATACATTCTTTATATGCATGTTAAATGAAATGTGACGAGTGTATATACATAATTTTATTTTACAGGTGAACGTCTTATTTTGTAGTGTTAGTACTTTTCAGAAACTTTAAACTGGGGACTGCAATGGGCTGTCGGTTTGCACCTCACTATGCAAGCTGAAGCTGAATTACTCAAAAACAGAAGTCAGTTTCCTTGACACCACCGTTCAACTGAAAGACAACACCCTTGTAACTTCTGGTTTTTCACAAACCGACAGACAGACGGACCTACCTGAAAAGTGATAGCTTCCACCCCAAGCATATAAGGCGCTCCATTATTTTCAGCCAAGCAATACGGTACGATTGTATTTGCTCAGACCCGACAGACTGGGATCAACAACTGCAGGAACTCAGACAAGATTTCATCAGACAAGGTTACACCCCCAAAACAACAGACACGCAAATAAGAAGAGCTACTGCCATACCCAGAGACAACCTTCTGGAATATAAAAACAAAGACAACAAGAACCGCATCCCCCTTGTTGTTACCTACAGTCCACATCTTGAAACGCTTCGAAAAATTATAAAAGAACTTCAGCCAATACTAAACAATGACCAAACACTGAAAAATTTATTTCCTGAACCTCCCCTCCTGGCATACAGACAACCACCAAACCTTCAACAACTAATTGTCCGAGTTTCCCTAAGTGAACCAACAGAAAATGGCACATCTCCATGCTTACAGAAAAGATGCAAAACATGTGCCCACATCTATGATACAGACCATATAGTTATACCACACTGCCAACTTGAACATCACATAAAGGGATCATTTTCCTGCAGATCATCTAATGTAGTCTACCTAATTTTCTGCATGAAATGTCCTGACACTGCACTCTATGTTTGAGAAACTAGACAAACACTCCACCAGAGAATGAATTTACACAGGTTCCACATTAAACATGGCAACACAGATGTTCCTGTAGCGGCCCACTTCAATAGCCACGGACACTGTGAGAGGGACTTTAAAGTCACAGTGCTTATGGGCAACTTCAAAACACAGCAAGAGAGAAAAGAATGGGAAGTTAAACTCATGCTAAAATTTAATACATTACAACATGGATTGAATGTAGAGAAAAGCCAAGCAAAATGACACCTTTTATTGGCTAACTAGAAAGATTACAATATGCAAGCTTTCGAGGCAACTCAGGCCACTCTTGCCTGAAGAAGGGGCCTGAGTTGCCTCGAAAGCTTGCATATTGTAATCTTTCTAGTTAGCCAATAAAAGGTGTCATTTTGCTTGGCTTTTCTCTACATTCATAATGGCTAACACGGTACAACACTCTAGTACTACAAACATGGATTGAATAAAGACAAGAGTTTTATGGCCAGATATGAGGATTGTTTACATCTCTCAGAATGACAGACAACCTGTCTACAGATCTACATTGTTTTGAAAAAATTCATTACAAACTTCAAAAGACTTTGTTGGACAGTTATCTTATCCAGGGATCTTGACCCTACATTGTTCTTCTCTCTCTTGTTAAATTAACCCTAGCCTGATTGAATCTATGCATTTTTTACATTTAAAATTTCTCATTCAAAGATTTACCAATGTTGTTTCTTGTCCTAGAGTGTGTATATAAACATAGGGAACTCCAGTCTCTGTATTACATCTTGCCTGATGAAGGGGCCTGCGTTGCCTCGAAAGCTTGCATATTGTAATCTTTTTAGTTAGCCAATAAAAGGTGTCATTTTGCTTGGCTTTTCTCTACATTCATAATGGCTAACACGGTACAACAAACACCCTAGTACTACAGAAACTTTAACCAATTAATAATACATTTAAAAAATTAAATGGAATTGAATTTGTTTAGCATACATTATAAACTTTATAAAACTTTATTATAATAAAAAAGAAAGCATTATCATTCATTATGGGTAAAAAAAACCCTTTTTTTTTATTTATTTTTTTATTTTTTTAAGAAGTCTGTGTGGACTGAGCACAAGTCTCCAGATGGAAGAACATATTACTATAATACAGAAAGTAAACAATCCACATGGGAAAAGCCAGATGAACTTAAGTCCCCCTTTGAGGTGAGTTTTTAGTTATTAATGCTTAATAGATTTGGTTGTGTATTTCATTGTTTTGAGGTGCACATTAGTACACATTTAAATACTTTAATAACTTTTTGTATGTGAACTATAAAATGAAAACATGACAGGTGACAGTGGTAGAAGCATGTAGCTTCAAAACAGCAGGGTTACATTTTGGATCAAGATGGTTTGGAAACAAAGTGTAATTTAGGATGTGTGTTCTTTCTGTAAAGTCAGAATACCGTACTTAATGGCCTTGGGTTTTTCTAATTAGGAAGAAATGAAATTTAATTTATGGTGCAGTCAGGGAGGGAATAGCCAGTTGAAAAAATGTTCAGTAGTCTTATATTGTAATAACACAATGCAAAAGCTAGGTTCAGTTTTCTATGACATAAATATCAATTTTTCACATTTGAATAACTATATGTAATTTTATTTGTTTAGTATTTTTTAGTAATTTACAATTGGATCATAGCTTTAATAGTCTTACATCCAACACTGCTTTTCTTTTTCTGTTGTTTTTTTTTTTTTATTATGTATGCATGTATGTGTGCAGTAGAACCTTGGTTTATAGAGGAGGTACTCTTCATGGCATGTTATATATTGGAAAATTGTGTCAAGTGAAATGCCCCTTGGTTTTGCTCATACACATTAATAAGTTCAACGTGTATTTACATAAGTAGCTTTCAAAGCAAGTCTACACCAATAGTTTAAATATCATGTACCCTGCATACAGTAATGTTATTTTGCAGGCGACTCCGACTCTGTTCACGATGCTGCAACAAAGGTAGACATAGAACTTTTTAAATTCCTTTCCTTTATTTTCTGGGTGTGCTGCTATTTCATGTAAAGTTGTGTTTGCCTAAGTTAGGGTTCTGCTGTGTGTGTGTGTGTGTATACTGTGTATGTGTTTATATGTATACATAGTTAATAACCGTTTTCTTTGCTTTAAGCAAATGCTCTCCAAATGCCCATGGAAAGAATACAAGTCAGATACCGGGAAACCTTATTATTATAACTCTCAAACAAAGGAATCTCGCTGGACAAAGCCTAAAGAGTTAGAGGATCTTGAAGGTAAATGTTAATTTTATTTAAAATGCAGATAATTGTATTATTTCATTTCAATACAAAAAATTCAAGTTTCCATGGGGATCATTTTGCATTTTCTGCAACTTTAATAAGAGATAATTGAATGATATATTCAGCAACACTGTACAGTAAAGAGGTGTTTCAACCTAATCCCTTATATGTGTAGCCCAACTGCAGAGTTTTATATTGAATTGCGTCTAATAAATTCTTAAAACCAGCATTTCAGCATTATAATTCTGATTTATCTACAGTATATGGGGTTTACTGAGTGTGAGTATTCTGCAGTACTTGTACTTCATACATTTTTTATCCACGTAATTGTTATGCCACAATTAATAAAAATGTGCACAACATGGGTAGTGTTAGAGTTCTGGTATTATTTTAATTTAACTCTGTACTTCAGTATTTGTTTAACCCTATACATCATGTTCAGTGCACATGGAGTATACAAGGCATAGGGAAAGTCCAGAAGGGGATTGCTTTGCTTTTGAAAGATCAGGGGCCTCATGCGTAACGCCATGCGTAGAATTCACACTAAAACATGGCGTAAGGACAAAAGTGGAAATATGCGTATGCACAAAAAAGTCCAGATGCATAAATCTATGCGTTCGCCAACTTCCACATTCTTCCGCTTCATGAATCCCGGTCAGCGTGAAAAGTAACGCACAGGTACGCGCCTGCTGTCCCGCCCCGTCTCCTCCCAGAATTACGCCTCTCTGAATATGCAAATCAATATAAATAGTAGGGAGTCCATTCCCGGACGGTTTTATCCATTCCCGGGAATCCCGGGCTCCCGGGGATGACACAGTGCACGGGCATCTCACATGTGAACGGTTTTAGAACGACCAACACTTATTTTTAATAAAACTACTGCAATATGTTGACACTAATAAAAGACTAACCTTATCTACAAGCAGTTCATGCTGTCATATAAGTACATGTATCTTTAGTTGCGGTAATATGAGCATAGAAAGTACAACGTGTCCAGCGTGCGGTCGTCCAGGCGAGAGCACACCTTCGTGCAGAGTACGCCAGCCGCTGAGAAAGCACGGTCTCCCTCCACTGAAGTAGGCGGCACAGTCATCAGATACTGATACACTTGTTCTAAAGAATGCCTGTGCTTGCCGTTGCTCTGAAACACCGCCATTTCAGCTTTTACTGATGCATCCAGTTTCTTGTCATCATTATGTGATGGCAAGTTTCTTGGCACAGATAATGCGGATGCAACAGACTGAAGCATTGCAATTTCAAGTTCTTGTTCAAAGCTGTCAACAGCACTGACGTCAATGAACTCTGCCCCGTCCCGGCATTTGTGAGCTGCACTTTTACACGCTATATATACGAGCTTGGCCGTTCCTGTTTTCCCGGGAATCAACAGCAATTTCATTCCCGGGAATGCAGGAATGAAAAATGTCCGGGAATCCTGGGCTCCCGGTAACCAGAAGCCCAGGAATGGATTCCCTAATAAATAGCCCTTAAGCTCAGCGTTCTGTGAAAAGGCAATGGCAAAACCACAGGAGAAAATAGAAGAATTTCAGCGAATACCAAGTGGAGGCAATAAAAACGTACTATTTGTTGGTTTAAACAGTGGTATAAGCAACGAAAGGAAGTTGATCGAGTGACATAGAGTGTCGGAGAAGCTCGAAAGCTCAAGTTCACAAAGTCGCACAGTGCCTGAAATAAAAAAAAAAAAGTTGTCAGATATCAAAGTCACCGTGAAAATGCGAGTCGTAGCTCACTGTCTAATTGTCATATGAAAGCTTATTAGGGTACAGAGAAAAGAAAAAAAATAGGCACACAGTTGGGGGGGGGGAGCTCGAAATGTCAACTTTAATCTAGGATTTTCCACTTTAATCACGTAGTTTATTTTGTCATTAAAGCAGAACATCATAAACTTCATCTTTAAATCGCTTAATTTACTAGTTTCTCAAATACCATTGTAACTAAAGTAGCATGTTAAATGCTTTGTTTTCTATGTCTTCTTCTATGTCTTTATGCATGTCAAACACTATGTGCTTCTTAAATGGACATTCTCTTCCTCCGACTGGACACAGAATCCATTACATTCGTGATATTACAGCTCTCTGAATAATTAAAATACTGAGATGTATACTTGATATCATTTTCATGATGATAGGGGTTAAAGCATGTTATTAAACATGGGAACATGGTGGCGCTGTGATAATGACAAGCTGGCGCCCTGTCTAGAGATTTTTCCTGCCTCCCGCAAGATGCTTGCTGCGCCATGCGCGACCTTAGATAAAATAATTTATTGCAGCAGTACTGTCTCTTTCAAACGTACTAACCTCCAATTCCTGTTCTTCCTTTGGTTACTTGGAGAAAGAAATCGCCACACAATCGGCTCTGTAATAGATGTTAAGCCATCTGTAAGCTTAGAATGCTGATTCTTCAAAACTTTTAAGGAACATTGAAATATCTTCGTAGTACATATTTAATTATTCCATGCATTTATCCTTCCATTGTCGCGCCAGTCCCAGCAAGAATACAGCGCAAGGCAGGAACAATCCGTGAACTAGCTAGCTCTGCGCCACCATATCCTCACATGTTTAATTATTAACAATATAGATTATTTAAATGATAACATTTTATCTGTATAATGTAATAACATATTTTGCTGCATTTCATCTTAAAAATATCATCATCATATGTAAATATGCGTGTTATAAAGTGGTTCAGGTTGTGCAATATTATAACTGTATCGCAAGTGTACACTGAGGTAATTGTACTTATAGGTGAAAATAGTTCCACAAGGAGCACTTGATGGACTGATTGAGTGTGTTTATAGTTCTTGGGATGAAACTGTTTCTGAACCGCAATGTCCCTACAGGAATGGCTCTGAAGCGTTTGCCGTATGAGAGCAGTTCAATAGACAGCATAGCTGAGGTAGCATGATATAAATACTCCGAGTGGTGCAGTGAGAGTAGTATGGAAAAAGATGATCCACTGTGGCAACCCCTAACCGGGAGCAGCTGAAAGAAGAAGAAGAAGGTGCAGTGAGAGTAACAACGCTAAAGCAGCTATGGTATTTGGAATAGTTTGACCATTCCGTGGACCATTATATTGTTACAGGTTAATTATAATTAGATGCCTTAAACTAATAAACAATATGTGGTTAATTACAGTGTATTTATAAAGCCGCGTCAAGGATGTGCATCTAAAAAAGTAAGGGAAACCACACTTGAACAAAAGCACTGCTTTGATTCTGGGTGCCGCTAGTTTGCAAAACCGAACGGAGAACTTGCATATGCCAAGGATTGAGCTAGCATGAAAATGTGCGTGGCTTTACGGCAAGTTTAGGTTTTACCGTATTTACTCATGTACCACGCACCCTCGTGTAAGACGTGCACCCTAATTTTTACAAAGAAAATCATGAAAAAAAATTTCCCCGTGTACGACGCGCGTTGTGATTGTATAGGAAGAGTTTAGGGCAGGTTTTCTGCGAAATACCCTTCTGTTTTTGTTGCATGACAAAAGAGCGAGAGAGGGAGAGAGCGCGCGCGTGCGCGAGAACCCAAGCAGAAGAAGTAAACATTACAGAAAAAAATTTCCTCGTGTATAACACGCACCTGATTTTCTAATGCTAATTTTCGGGAAAAAAAGTGCGCGTGGTACATGGGTAAATACGGTATATATCGCGATTTGAGCATGGAAACTGGCTTACACAACATTTTTGTGCGTACGCACTGTTTATACAGGAGGCCCCAGGATATTGGTTTAGAATGGCGTATATGCTTCTTGTTGTTGTTACTGTTTTTATCCAAGTCTGCAAATTTGCACTGAGCAACAGAGTAATCTGTAAATGTTGAATACATAAAACTGGGCAAAATGTTTTTACATCAATTCAGAGCACTAAAGTTCAAGTTTTACTTGTATTTAATTCTTGATTGTTCACCCAATTTTCTAGACATGTAGAAATCATCTGTCATAACTTGATATTTTGAAACATAATATTTTTTGCCACTCTTTCCATAGAAAATGAATAAAAATACATTCAGTGCTGCACTGATTATGGGTAAAAATCAAGTTGGCACTTAATCCCACTCTTTTATTTTCATATTGAACCCATTACCGGGCCTCCCATTCCTGAGCCAAGTTCTTTTCTTTTTATTGTCACATGTACGATTTACGTGAAATTCTTACTTGTCTAATATTCCTTGCAGACACAATAATCAACATAAAACTTCAAGACGAGAAATAGCTCGAACTTAAATCTATCTAATAAGAATAGTCACAGTAAATAACATGAAAACATAACATTACATACATAAGAATCACAGAAGATGTGGCTCTTAATTCTCTCAATTGATTACAGTTTATCACATTTGACAGTCGAGCAACCTTATTACCTGTGATTAGAAACTATTCTTAAATCCCGCAGTTCTGGTGTTATAATTCCAGGGTGACTACAGCAAAAAAAAAAAAATGAAAACCATCAGCCATCAACTATAGTTAACAGTGGAAAAATGTGTACTGCTTTACTTTTCAGTTTTTAATAGTTACGCATTGCTTAGGCATAGGCAACTATGTGTGATATTAACTAATATTAGTGGGCTACATGTTTAGGTAAACTCATCAAAACTTTCTAGATAAAATCCAGGAGAGCCTAAGAGTATAACTAATCATTTTACAGCTGCAGTTGTAGGAGAGTAAAAATTAAAGGCAAAAGAAATAGAAACACATCAATTGGAGTAAAGATTAAAAGGTTGGTTTTAATTTGGTTTATAACATCAAGTTTATTAAGTATTACTGCCCTATGTATTTTTATTAAATTAGCCAGTGTTGGTTAGTTTGCAGCCCACTTAACAGTATACAAGTTGGAGAAAGGAAATGTATCCTACCATTTGATAATGTGGAGGAGAACTGAAAAAATTAAAATCCGTATAATAGCTACTCAAATAGACCACAGATCTTTAGAATGGTAAGGCAAAGCAGGTAGTCATTGTGGACACAAAAGTAGAACTCCAGTGTTACAGCCTGTGGTTGAAGTATAATAAATACTCAAGAACATAACTTGCATCACTGGAGCTACAGTTTTAGCTAGGAATGGTTTATTGATTCACAGTTTTAAGTAGTCTTCTCAGTTATATATTGGCTGTTGAAATTTAATGTAAACCACATTTCAGAGATTGATTACATGGCTGTAGTAATTATTTATTTTAATTGTGGGTAAGCTGATAATTATTTGCTATTATAGAGTTTATGGCAATGAGATTTCTAAAAGTGTCAAGTCAGACTTTAAAAGTCACAGTTTGCACTCCCGGATTGCTAATTTGTGTTCTGTTACTTTACAGCAATGATTAAGGCTGAAGAAAATGGGTATGCATTTTAATATTTTTTTATTTTATTATTTTACATGTCAAGTGTCTTTTTTGACATTTCTACAGTTTTTGTTATGTTTAAACACTCTTATATAATTTACCTCATTTTGTGTTTTATGAAAAATCTACTGGAAAAAGTAATTTTTTTTTTTTTTTGCCTTTTGAATTAATTTTTGGTTTTTATTTGTACCGATTGATCATATTTAATGTGACCTTTATATCCCGTTTTAGCATATTCCTCTTTGCTTTTTATGGTTTACATTTTAATTTCTGATTTTAAAAATAATGTGTAAAACAAGTTAGATTTGTTATAACTGAAAGTATTCAACAGTGTTTTTATTTGTTTATTGTGGCAGAACGACTGATGTTGCAACACCTGCTACTGTGCCTCCTGCTTCAGTACCAGTCTCTGAAACAAATTCTCTTCCAGCCGAGGCTGAAACAGTTGCTCCAACTGTTTCTGAGGAACCACCCGTTCAAGCTCCTGTTGTAGCTATAGAGGAACCACCAGAAACCACTGTTAATTCAGTAGAAGAAGTTCCTGTACAAGAAGTCCCAGTTAAGTATGTGCATCTTAAACATTTTCCTAGTATAAGCTTTCTTTTTAAACTCATTACAAATCAGAAAGGGTCATTTGTTCTTTCCAACTTTCAGCATTTTCCAACTTTGTGGAAAATTGTAGCGGCTAATTTAACACAACATAAGTAATACATGTAGCATGCTCCGTTTCTAAGCAATAGTACATGCATTATGTACTCTCTTGATTACCGTTTATGACTTAATCCAGACGTTTTCAACCCTGGCTCATTAATTACACACATGGTTGCTGGTTGCTATTCAGTCACTGGCTTAATCGAATGTTAATGTCTGCTTTTAAAGTAGTATTTATTTTTAATTATGTAATTTAGTTTTGCTTTTAATCAGATTAATTTTGCTGTATTTGTTATTTAATTGTTTCTGGTTGCATTTTAAAATGAAGGGTCAGCCAGAATCTTGGTTTATACTGTTCACACAGAGTTGTCAGTTTTTCCAGTTTAATGATTGGATTACACTATACAATACTTCGCAAAATCTCTCTTTATAAAGATAGTTATGTGAACTAAGCAATAGTTAATAAAAGAGATAATGTACAATTAATCACTACTTTTTTCCTCTCCTACTTCTCTATCAAAAAATTCAGAAAAGTGAATTATTACTAGGAAATATTTAAAAGGACAGGTTTTATTTAAAATCTATTAGAAGCACTACTAACAAACAGCTCAAAAGATATTGTATAGCCAATAATAATACATTCCCCAAAAATGCTGAATTTACAGTCTGTTGCTCCTCAAAATATGATACAGTTCTATAAACACTGAGTTGCGCAATAATGCTAAATATGATGATATGTTTTAGAATCTTATTTTGGTGCCATTTAGAGTATCCACAATGGATGTAATTACTTCAAGGTTCAAAGTTCTTTATTTGCCATTTGTGCATAAAACCAACAGTCAAGGCACATTGGAATTCTTGTGCAGAGCTCTTTCAGAGTCACAGTAAACCATTTAAAAAAATAAATAAATAAATAAATAAATATAATAAATATGAATTATACCAACACTATACAAAAAGGTGGTAATATCTGCACAAAAATACAATTATATTGCAGATATTGCACAGTTAAAATATTGCACATTTATATTGCAGATATTGCACAGTTAAAATATTGCACATTTATCACTCGTCATTTACATGACAAGTGAAGTGAGGTAGTGTGGGGTTATTGCACATGTTCAGTAATGTTGTTTTGCCATCAGTCTGACTTTGGCGGGGAAGAAGCTATTGAAAAACCTTGTTCTGTGAGTGAAGATGCTGTCCGCTCTGCTGTGTCTCAGGTTGTATGTACAGTTTTTGTGTCTGAGCAGAGAGTGAGCTAGATGGAGTAAGTCCCTGATAATTCCCTCTGCTCTTTTCCGACAGTGATGTGCGTACATAGTCCATGGAAGGAAGTTTTGTCCCTATGATCCTCAATGCAGTCTTTGACTCTTTGCAAAGCCTTCCTCTCTTCCTGTGTGGTGTTCCCATACCAGACAGTGATGCCTGCGGTGAGAATGCTCTCTATCAGTCCTCTGTAGGCCTGGGTGAGAGGGCGATGGTTCAGGTCGGCTTTCCTGAGCAGCCTAATGAAATAAAGCCTTTGCTTGGTTTTTTTCACTGTGGCTGTGGTGTTAAGAGTCCAACTCAGGTCTGATGTAACCTGCAGTCTCAGGAATCTGTGGCTGTTGGCCCTCTCCACCTCAGTCCCTTTGATGATAAGAGGCTGTAGAGGGGGAGGATTCTTCCTGAAGTCCAGTATTATTTTTTTGGTCTTGTCTGTGTTGAGGATGAGGTCATTCTCCTCTCTGTAGACAAGAATGTTGTTTACCAGGGTCCTGTACCCTGACTCGTCCCCCCCTTGATGAGCCCCAGGATGGTGGTGTCATCAGCGTATTTTAATGATGATGGTGTTGTCCTGGGTGGAGACAGGCATAAGTGTACAGGGTGAAGAGTTTGGGGCTGAGGCGACAGCCCTGTGGGGATCCTGTGCTGTAAGCTCAGCAGACACCCGTCCTCCCATTCTCACCACCTGTGGTCTATCTGTCAGGAAGTCTAGGATCCAGTTACAGTTGGGAGTTGGGACGCCGAGGTCTGTCAGCTTCTTGATCAGTTTGCCAGGGCGGATGGTATTTAAAGCAGAACTGTAGTCCAGGAAGAGCATCCTGACATACGTTCTGCTACTTTCCAGATGTTGCAGAGTGTGATGTAGGGCTATTGCTACCGCGTCATCCACTGATCGATTGGGGCGGTAGGCAAACTGGAGGGGGTTGACAGTGTCCGGGACCTTGTGGTTGATGTACGTGAGAACCAGTTTTTCTAGGCACTTCATGGCGACTGGTGTGAGTGCCACTGGCCTGAAGTCGTTTAGGGTGGATATGTCCGGTCTTTTGGGGACTGGTATGATGGTGGAGGATTTGAAAATACGGGGGACTACTGGCTGGTAATGACAGGTTAAAGATGTCCGCATACACACCAGCTAGATGTTTCCCACAGGCCTTCAGAACTCTGGGAAGAACTCCATCGGGTCCCACAGCCTTGTGGGGGTTCACCTTCTTCAGAGCTTTCAGGACCTGTGTGTCACCTGAAAGGCAGTGTCCGTGGGGTTACAGGGGGCCTTTGAGGGTGTATCTGTGTTCAGCCTGTTGAGCCTGGCATAGAAGGTGTTAAGGCTGTCTGGAAGGGTGGCATCTTGGGGGTCTGTGGTTGTTGTGGTTCTCCTCTAGTTTGTGACAGATTGAATTCCCTGCCACATGCTGTGTGTGTTGTGATTGAGGTAGTAGCCTTCACGTTTTTGTGAATGAGCCCTTTTTGCTGCTCTGATGGACTTCTGCAGCTCGTACCGGGCTCTCTTATACTCCACTTGATCTTCTGACTTGAAGGCCTCCCGCCGCTTCCTGATTTTCTGTTTTATGTCCCCATTAAACCAGGGTTTTTGGTTGGGGAACATACACACAGGCCTGGGAGGGGGACATATGGACGTGCACCAGTTAATGTAGTCACTCACAGTCTCTGTGAATTCATGGATATTGTTAGTGGCCTCTATGAAAACGCTCCAGTCTGTGGCCTCTAAGCAGCCCTACAGACTAGCTTTTGCATCATCAGTCCAGGTGTTAACGGTCCTGGCTATGAGTGGCTTTGTCTTGAGCCTTTTACTTTACTTTAATACATTGTAGTGCTGGCAAGTTATTAAAAAAAATCAGTATTGTTTGCATTAAGCAGGCATTTCATTAATGCTATGTGTCCAGACACAAGAGTGTCCATTTTATCCGTAATTCCTGCTGCACTTCCTGTGAAACATGCTGAGGAGCATATGCTTTTTCTAAATCTACAAATCACCTGTAGACTTTTTCATCATACTCCCATGCATCCTCTAGCAGGGAGCCAGAGAGAAGAGCTGGTATATACTGTTCCA